>NC_064626.1:1028749699-1029061887 GCF_023864275.1 Schistocerca cancellata | reverse complement strand
TATCCTTCTGCCTCTCTCTCTCTCTCTCCCCTCTGTCCATCACTTAATCCTCCCACACTCTGTCCATATTCTCCTTCCTCCTCTTTCTCCATCTCCTCCTGCCCCCTCTCTCTGTCAATTCCTCGTTTGCGTTTTCCATCTCAATTTCCTCCCACTCTCACTCCATCTCCTCCCCCCTCCCTGATATTGAGCATTATTTGTTGGTAGTGTATATTAAAATATGTTTCCTTAAGATTCTTCCTATGAATCTGAGTCTGGAATGTGCTTTCCTCATCCCACTTAAGGTCGCTCTGCAAAGATACTCTTACATATCTTACGGCAATAGTGTCTCCAGCGGTTTGTCATCAGTAGTGTAGCTATACGTGACCATCAATCCAGATGTTAAGTTTCTAGCTGTTCACATTTCTGCTACTTCTCATTACTTTCATCTTTCTTCGATTTACTCTCTCGGAATATTCTGTACTCATCAAACTGTTCATTCCATTCAGCAGATCTATTAATACTTCTTCATAACCACTGAGGACAGTAATGTCATCACTGATATCTTTCCATTTTTAATTTTAATTCCATTTGGGAACCTTTCTCTAATTTCCTTCATTGCTTCTTCAGTGTATAGATTGAACAGTGGGACAAAAGATTCTTCCTCCCTCTTTAATTCGTACACTCCGTTCTTGGTCTTCCACCCTTTGCTCTTGTACATTTTGTATATTACCCGTCTCTCTCTATAACTTACCCCTATTTTTCTTAGAATTTTGAGCACTATGTACCATTTTACACTGTCGAACACTTTTTCCTGGTCGACAAATCCTACTAAAGCATCTTGATTTTTCCTTAGTCTTGCTTCCATTATCAACAGCAACGTCATATCTGGTTCTCTGGTGCCTTATCATTTCTGAAGCCAAACCGATCGTCATCTAACAGACACTCAATTGTCTTTTCAATTCTTCCGTATGTTATTCTTGTGATCAATTTGGATGCATGAGCTGTTCAGCTGACTATACGAAAATTCTCGTAACTGTCAGTTCTTGCAGCCTTTGGAATCATCTGTGGATGATACTTTTCCGGATGGTATATCGTCAGACTCATATATTCAACCCACCAGTGTGAATACTCGTAGTGTTGCTACTTCCACCAAGCATTTTACAAATTCTGATGGAATGTTATCTATATTCTCTGCCTTATTTTTCCTTAAGTCTGCCAACGTTGTACCAAATTTTGATTCTAATACCGGATCCTCCTGTCTACTCTGCATCGACTCTTGTTCCTTCTTCTACCACCTTTCCCTTCACAGAGCCGGCCGCTGTGGCTGTCCGGAACCGCGCTGCTGCTACGGTTGCAGGTTCGAATCCTTCATCGGGTATTAATGCGTATGCTGTCCTTAAGTTAGTTAGGTTTAAGTAATTCTAAGTCTAGGGGACTGATGACCTCAGATGTTAAGTCCCATAGTCCTTAGAGCCATTTGAACCATTTGAACCCTTCATAGGCTCCTTCATTGTACTGTGTCCACCTATCTGCTCTCTCCTTTGCATTTAATGGCGATATTCCCCTTGCAGTCTTAATGTCACCACCCCTGCTTTTTTATTTCACCGAAGTTCGTTTTGTCTTTTCTATAGGGTAACTCAGTCTTTCCGACAAGCAGTTCTTTTTCGGTATCTTCACATTTTTCATGCTTCTTTGCACTTCCTGTTTATTTCTTTCGAAACCGACTTGTATTTCTGTGTTCCTGAATTTCTCTAACATTTTTGTACTCCTTCTTTCATCGACCAACAGAAGTACTTCCTGTGTTACCCATGGCTTCTTCGCAGTTACATTCCTTGTAGCTATATTTATCTTTTTCTGCTAGTATTCTACTCTTAAGTCAGTAAGCCATAAAAACAACGTTGCTGTTTGCAAAAGCTATATATATATAGCCAAATGTTGAGTAGAGTATTGTGCAAAAATTTAAAAATAAATCGATCAAGAAATTTTGAGACTGTTGATGATAATATTTCCCTTTATATATTACATATTTATTTATTTAGTGCTGTCTATATTAAAAAAGAAGGACATAAAAACACGCACGTATTAGACCGCAACGTTGTATCAAAATTTCAAAACAGTCGGTGAAGAATTTCACGAGATATACGATTTTGGTCAAGCAAACATTTCCATTTTTATTTTACAGATTACATAACTGATATTTAATGATTAGTTAGTCTTATTATCGTTTCTTGGATGAGTTAATAGCATTTGAAAGTGTCAGGTGTCATCAAATTATACTGAGTAATCCGGTAATCCGCATCGTGTACGTAGTAACGATTACGCACGCGGAAGTTTCCAGCAGACATAAAGTCCCTCAGTTCGTTATTTGAACAGTATTTACTAATCTGAGTCGTGTGGGCTCAACTTGGATTGTTGTTGAACAAAGAAGGCATTAAACTATTAATTCGTAAGTAACTATTAGATCTAGGGGTTCGATATTATACACTCCTGGAAATGGAAAAAAGAACACATTGACACCGGTGTGTCAGACCCACCATACTTGCTCCGGACACTGCGAGAGGGCTGTACAAGCAATGATCACACGCACGGCACGGCGGACACACCAGGAACCGCGGTGTTGGCCGTCGAATGGCGCTAGCTGCGCAGCATTTGTGCACCGCCGCCGTCAGTGTCAGCCAGTTTGCCGTGGCATACGGAGCTCCATCGCAGTCTTTAACACTGGTAGCATGCCGCGACAGCGTGGACGTGAACCGTATGTGCAGTTGACGGACTTTGAGCGAGGGCGTATAGTGGGCATGCGGGAGGCCGGGTGGACGTACCGCCGAATTGCTCAACACGTGGGGCGTGAGGTCTCCACAGTACATCGATGTTGTCGCCAGTGGTCGGCGGAAGGTGCACGTGCCCGTCGACCTGGGACCGGACCGCAGCGACGCACGGATGCACGACAAGACCGTAGGATCCTACGCAGTGCCGTAGGGGACCGCACCGCCACTTCCAGCAAATTAGGGACACTGTTGGTCCTGGGGTATCGGCGAGGACCATTCGCAACCGTCTCCATGAAGCTGGGCTACGGTCCCGCACACCATTAGGCCGTCTTCCGCTCACGCCCCAACATCGAGCAGCCCGCCTCCAGTGGTGTCGCGACAGGCGTGAATGGAGGGACGAATGGAGACGTGTCGTCTTCAGCGATGAGAGTCGCTTCTGCCTTGGTGCCAATGATGGTCGTATGCGTGTTTGGCGCCGTGCAGGTGAGCGCCACAATCAGGACTGCATACGACCGAGGAACACAGGGCCAACACCCGGCATCATGGTGAGGGGGCGATCTCCTACACTGGCCGTACACCACTGGTGATCGTCGAGGGGACACTGAATAGTGCACGGTACATCCAAACCGTCATCGAACCCATCGTTCTACCATTCCTAGACCGGCAAGGGAACTTGCTGTTCCAACAGGACAATGCACGTCCGCATGTATCCCGTGCCACCCAACGTGCTCTAGAAGGTGTAAGTCAACTACCCTGGCCAGCAAGATCTCCGGATCTGTCCTCCATTGAGCTGTTTGGGACTGGATGAAGCGTCGTCTCACGCGGTCTGCACGTCCAGCACGAACGCTGGTCTAACTGAGGCGCCAGGTGGAAATGGCATGGCAAGCCGTTCCACAGGACTACATCCAGCATCTCTACGATCGTCTCCATGGGAGAATAGCAGCCTGCATTGCTGCGAAAGGTGGATATACACTGTACTAGTGGCGACATTGTGCATGCTCTGTTGCCTGTGTCTATGTGCCTGTGGTTCTGTCAGTGTGATCATGTGATGTATCTGACCCCAGGAATGTGTCAATAAAGTTTCCCCTTCCTGGGACAATGAGTTCACGGTGTTCTTATTTCAATTTCCAGGAGTGTATTTCACCCACTATTACAAAAGACAATGCCTTAAATGTAGTACTGCGCACTTTCGGTATCGTTCTGATACCATAATTACATCCTCCGGGTGAACAGCTTCTTATTACAGGCACAGGAAAGGAGAGGTTTGTGACTCGCCTAATTTAACCCCTCTGAAATAAATTTTACGGCTGGGTTCTCACTGACGCTAGTCTCTGACGGAACAAATTTAATTTTGATTAATTCTGAAATTTACAGGGAATTTAATATGAAATTCTGTTAACAATGTTTGTAATTAATAATTCATGATGAAAACAAGCAATAATGATGCTAATGCCACTCTCTGGCAGCCATCTTTAAAATTTTTACGTAAGAAATACTTGAAAATTTTTCCTAGGATTGCTGACTTACTGTCAACAAAATTTGAGGCAGCAAAGGGAAATGCAAAGGCGAGAAGTGCGTGTACCTTAGATTTTAAGCTGTTTAAATGAACTGCAAGGTTAACACCGTATTTTTAAATACCCAATTCATGAAAATGTAATTATGATTCTGAAGATCGTAAATTTGACACAAGCTATTATTAGTAACAAAGTTACAAGGCAATGATGAGATGTTAATGATGGAATGTTCAGTTTTAAGTCAATTCACGAGTAATAATTAATTATAATGTGCAAGTTAATTTAATATTCGCAATTTGACCACTATGACTGATACTCCACATGTAACGGCTATTAAACAAAATGTTTGTCATGGCTGCGTCGTGGGAAATGTGGTGCACGATGATAACACAAGGCTTATTTACGAATCAGATAATTTAATATGAGCCAATCAGCATGCTGCTTCCCGGAGTCATTGCTCTAGCGGCAGCCATGGCTCACACAACTTCAAAGCGTCATATATTCGGAAATTAATGCATCCATGGCTTGATGACTTCAGTTACGCCTTAACATCGAGCAAGTGAAAGCCACGTCACTTTTATAACTCTTCGACTCACTATTTAGCGCCACGACAAATTTACGTTCGTGGCCATCAACATAGCTTCTGCACATTTCAAGCCGTGCCCCTATCTGCTTTCCTGTTACTGCTGCCCACATCACCAAGGAGCACGCCATGTCATTAAAGCAACAAAATGGTTGATTTTTGCGATACTATTTTTACTGTTAACGAAATCGTCAGTTAAGCACTAGGAGTATGGCAGACATTTACAGTTAAATAAATAGAAGTTACATATTTTTGTATTTTCAGTGCAATATACATACTGAAGGAAGTCCTTAAGAGGTTAATCAATCGATAGCTACAAAGAAAACAATTTAAAAAAATTTATTCTTATATGTTTTGTAAAGTTTCTCCCTTGTAACGGCTAAAATACAAGGAGTGAAAAGTTTTAACGTTCGGAAACCAAACAACCCTAAAAGAGTTGAGGGACATAAAAGAGATGCAATGATTGAGAAGAAAGTGAGACAGGCTTGTAACTGATCGCCGATGTTATTCACTCTGCACACTGAGGAAGCACAAAAAAAAGAAAAAAAAACCACATAAAGGAATTACACTTGAGAGAAAAGAAACAAAAACTTTGAGCTTTGATGATGATATTGTAATTGTGTCAGACACAACAGAGGACCTGGAAGAGCAGTTGAATGGGACGAAAAGTGTCTTGAAAATAGGTTACAATATGAAAATTAACAGCAGCAAAACAGGTTTAACGGAATGAAGTAGAATTATATCAGGCGATGCTGAGGCTATTAGACGGAAGCCAGACACTAAAAATTAGTAGATGAGTTTTGTTATTCGGGCAGAAAATTTACTGAAGATGACCGAAATAGAGTGCATATAAAATGTAAACAGGTAACAGAAAGAAAATCGTTTCTAAAGAAGACTAATTTGCTAACATCGGATATAGATGTAAGTGTTAGGCGGTCTCTCCTTAAAGTATTTGGCTGGAGTGTAGTATGGGAGTGAAACATAGTCGCTAACAGTTCAGACAAGAAGACAATAGAAGCTTTCGAAGTGTGATGATACAGAACAAAGCTGATCACTAGAGGGTTAACCAATGAGCAGGCAATGAACAAAACTGGGGAGAAAAAAAATTGTGGCGTGATGTGACTAAAAGAAGAGCTCGGTTAATTGGACATACCCTGAGACATCAAGAGATCAGCAATTTAATGTTGGAGAGATGTGCGGATGGTAACATTGGTAGAGGGAGACTAAGAGACGAATATAGTAAGTAGATGCAAAAAGATGTAGGTTGCTGAAGTTTTTCGGAGATGAGGAGGCCTGCAGAGCGTAGAGTAACATCGAAAGCTGCATCAAACCAGCCTTCTGACTGAACACCACACTAACAACAAAAATCATTGCTTTATGACAATGATAAAATACAAGAACTGTTCTGTTTCCTGATAGAAGATACATAGATGTCGGAAGGCAGTTCGCGACACATCATGTACCTTTGTCCGGTAACAATGTAATAATACAGTTCTATTTAGTTTAGGTTCTGAAACTTACCACAGAAATGTTCATTTAAACCAAACGACATCACGAGGTGAACAGATTCTGTAAAATAACTGTAACTTTGTCGTTTCCTTTAGGGTCTCGTTTTTCAACTTTCAAAATTGAAGAACTGAAATTTCTTCGAGAATTTCAATTCACTGCTTTTAAAATAGAAAATACATGACTTTAATTTCATATAGAATCTAGGTCCCAGTAGTATCTTTGTAGTTCATAAAATGAAATTTTCGCACCCTTATTATTATAATAAAATTTTCAGCGTGACACTTTTTGTTATGTATTTCGCCAACGAACCTCAGTGATACGATAGCAAGAGGTGCACAAGACACTGAAAGTAACTGACAACACCAGGATCTACACACCGTTAGTCAAACCAAAATAAGCTACGTTTTAAACACAATTTTGTTTTCTGCACAATGGATGTGTTGATAATATTGTGTTTCAAGATACTTTTAGAATTTTGTGAACAAAGACTAACAAGATTAAAATAGCTATTGAAGCAGATGTACCTCAACGCATCATGAAGTTTGCCATGTCAAAAGAACGAAGTGAGTGACTATTAAAAAAATCATGTGAACTATAGGCTAAGGAAAAAAGTGACGTCTCCCCTTATTAGATTATTCTTCTCTCTGTCCTCAGTATGATCACAGCACATACCAAGGCTATATAAAGGGACTCTAATATATGTGGGCATTTGTGACACGTGTTTTTTGCACTGTCACTCAGTCTGATAATGACGACTAACACTTATTGCTAATTGAGTAGTTTAAGTAGTGGTGAAATTTGGTGACTTGTAGCGGTATTTGTAAAACCTTTACATATTTTTGAAACAGTTACGGTCGATTAACAATCAGTAATTATCACCGTTTTCGCTACTCACACTCATTTGTGTCCTTTCCCAGTTCCTCTGACTTTACATTCAGATATCTGTGGGCATAGTATTTACACTGTAGGATATATAAATGTGCAATATTTTATAAGTTTGCGTATTCAGTAACACAGATGACGTAAATGATAGAAGAAAAACTAATCAACGGAAGAAATTCCGTCACAGAACGGTATTGTACACTTTGCAGGACATCCACAACTGCTGCTAAAATTTTTGATCATGAATAAATCTGCTCCATTTGTACGCGACAAATCCTTTATTTGGATAAAATCGTAGGCACATCCTTCGTTTCTGAATGTAAATCCCATCTTCAGGCGCTACGAAAAACAACGAAAACTAAGAAGGATTCTTCGTTAATTAACATTAAAAGGACCCTCGAAAATATGGTCATCAGGTTAGTTGGTTGGTTGGTTGGGGGGGGGGGGGAGAGGGGACCAAATAGCGAGGTCATCGGGCCCATCGTATTAGGGAAGGATGAGGAAGAAAGTCGGTCGTGCTGTTTCCAAGGAACCACTCCGGAATTTCCCTGAAGCGATTTAGGGAAATCACGGAAAACCTAAATCAGGAAGGCCGGACACGGTTTGGAACCGTCGTCTTCCCGAATGCGACTCCTGTGTCCTAAGCACTGCGACGCTTCTCTCGGTGGCCATCAGGTCATACCTTGACTGCGTACGAGAAAGTCGTACCAGTCATATAAAACTGAAGCAAATTTCAGCTGCAGAGAATTCTTCCGGCACTGCCATACAACCCAGAAGAATTCTCAGCAGCTGAAACATCCGTTCGTGAAACCTTTTATAGGATGAAGCAAATTTATCACGTAGCTTGCGAGATCCCGCGCGGGGGAAGCATGAAAAAGTTCACAGAGTCAACCACTACGACACATTGTAAATGGCACGAAACTGAAAAAAACATGAGTGTAACAACAAATCAGCACACGTTGCCACCGTAGTGTAACCTATGAACCAACTACGAACGGATAGCCATGTGGCATGGGCTTAAGAAGTGGAAATGAATGCATAAAAGCCGTTAAGTGCCAATTTGCGAACCTCAAAAGTAGCTTACCAGTGCCCAGACCGCCGTACGTCATGGACGCACAGTAAGATCGGTCAAAAGACTGCCGCGAGAAGCGCAGCAAGAAGCCTGAGTGCACATAATGAGTCAGAGAGTCACCTTCACGGGAACCAATACAGAGAATGGAGGAACCAACAAAGAAATCACATCTAACAACATGGCTGCAACCCACCCGTTACTCTGCAAACGCCACCCGCTTCTAATAGCACTAAAACCACCTTACCTATTCATGGTATTAGTTAAGATAGACCTGGTATAGAGCAAACAGTAAAAGCAAAGACGTGCATTGTATAATGCGATTGTCAAGAAATGAAAATAATAAAAATACACCACTGGCCATTAAAATTGCTACACCACGAAGATGACGTGCTACAGATGCGAAATTTAACCGACAGGAAGAAGATGCTGTGATATGTAAATGATTAGCTTTTCAGAGCATTCACACAAGGTTGGCGCCGGTGGCGATACCTACAACGTGCCGACATGAGGAAAGTTTACAACCTATTTCTCATACACAAACAGCTGTTGACCGGCGTTGCCTGGTGAAACGATGTTGTGATGCCTCGAGTAAGGAGGAGAAATGCGTACCATCACGTTTCCGACTTTAATAAAGGTCGTATTGTAACCTATCGCAATTGCGGTTTATCGAACCGCGACATTGCTGCTCGCGTTGGTCGAGATCCAATGACTGTTAGCAGAATATGGAATCGGTGGGTTCAGGAGGGTAATTCGGAACGCCGTGCTGGATCCCAACGGCCTCGTATAGCTATCAGTCGAGATGACAGGCATTTATCCGCATGGCTGTAACGGATCGTGCAGCCAGGTCTCGATCCTTGAGTTAACAGATGGGGACGTTTGCAAGACAACAACCATCTGCACGAACATTTCAACGACGTTTGCAGCAACAGGGACTATCAGCTCGGAGACCGCGGCTGCGGTTACCCTTGACACTGCATCACAGACAGGAGCGCCTGCGATGGTGTACTCAACGACAAACCTGGGTGCACGAATGGCAAAACGTCATGGTTTCGGATGAATCCAGGTTCTGTAAACAGCATCATGTTGATCGCATCCGTGTTTGGCGACATCGCGGTGAACACACATTGGAAGCGTGTATTCGTCATCGCCATATTGGCGTATCACCCGGCGTGATGGTATGGGGTGCCATTGGTTACACGTCTCGGTCACCTCTTGTTCGCACTGACGGCACTTTGAACAGTGGACGTTACATTTCAGATGTGCTACGAGCCGTGGCTATACCCTTCATTCGATCCTAGCGAAACCCTACATTTCAGAAGGAGAATGCACGACCGCGTGTTGCAGGTCCTATACGGGCCTTTCTGGATATAGACAGAGTACGTCATATTAAGAATACAAGGGTATGGATGCACGTACTGCAATACAATGTATAGGTTAATTTACATAATCATGGTGCATTAAAATTCGAAAATATTTGTTTAGAAAAACCACATTTATGTCAACAACTGTGATTTCACTATTGAACATCTGTTGATTGGAAACTTACGTTTTCGTGCTAAGTCGCGTAGAGAAATTTCGATTTTCGAATAATGATACAAATGTTTCATGCGAAATGACTTCCGTAAATCTAAGGGACGGACAGAGGGTTTCGTCCGCAGTGAGGTCCACGGCAGTTTATCAACGAGAATCAGTCGGTGCCAGAGACGTCCCGAGGACTATTCTGCTGTCGAACTAATCTAATTACTGGCGCGGTCGGCAAGCGCGCGGTTTGTGCGTGATTTGCGGCACCATTAGGCTAATGCGGCGGACATGTGTGTCGGCTAATAGCACCGCCGGGCGCCGGCGATATCGCGTGATAGGGCTGGATGATTGCGGTCGTCCGCAGCCGCTGCCTCAAGCACACACTCCAAGTGAAGGCGCTTTGTGTCGGCCGCCGACCACAGGAGGGACAGGTACCGCCTGCACGCACGGCGGCCCCTGACGCAGTGCACCGCGTGATTAGCTACCGATAAGGGGCGACGTATCATTATTTCACATGCTTGGGCCACTGACGAACGCGATTTGCAACAAAGGGCTGAAAGGCTAGCCTTTACTTTAGCCTGCGTCTCAGAATGGGCTCTTTTCCTACGGTATCAGACCAAGCGACACAGGTCCTTTTTCGATTTTCTGCTTGCTCCCCACTCCAGTCGCGAATTTTCTGACTAACATATTTCGATGCATCCTTAATTATAATGTGCCAGAAACGTGGCGTTTGCACCATTGTACTAGCCACGTTATATATAGCTCATTAACCGCGCGGTGCAACCGCGTGGTCTGGGGCGTCTTGTCACGTTCCACGCGGATCTCCCCGTCGGAGGTTCGAATCCTTCTTCTGGCTTCGGTGTGTGTGTTGTCCACAGAGTAAGTTACTTTAGGCTGGCGAGAATTCTTCCGAGCTGTATAGTCATGGTCCATGGAACTCTTCTATCCCTGACGTTTCGTCCAAAGCTACGTTGGACATCTTCGCATGTGCTCCTGGTTGTGCCGAGTCTTGCCGACTGACGAGTCGGACCTCGAAGAACGGCCTAAGTACCGTGGAAAATGGGCAGAGGTAGTAGAGATAAACTTTGTCAAAGATAAAAATTTGTTGACTATCGATCATAGTACGTCAAAGATAAAAACTTCTCATCGATTCTGTAGCGCCACTGTCCATACATCACTGAGTTTCATGGCTTCTTCTTTTCTGTTAAAATTATCCCCATGCTTATATATTTCTATATAGCCGTGGATAAAAGTTCGTCATAGTACATAAAACTTCAATTTCCGAAAATTTCACTACGTGATCACCCGACTGGAGAGTATGTTCCGTCACGGCTGTCTTGTCTGTTTTCCCTAGTCGGCAAAGACTTTTATGTTCCTTAAACCGTGTATTCACACTTCTCTTTGTAGTTCCAATGTAGACAATACCACGTATACACGGAATCTTGTAAACACCATTTGCAGACAGAGGAGGACTTTTATCCTTAACGGAACGAAGTGCTTGGCTTATTTTCTTAGTTGGTCTGAAAATCGGAAAGATTTTAGGGAAACAAAACGTTGTAGATCTTACCACAAATTTACAGTTTTTATCTCATTATTTTATTCGATTCATGGTGTGGGTTCCTGTTGTCATGTCCTAGTTCATGAACCACGGGCAACGTATGAGTGGCCAAGTAAGTGGTCCCGACAGTCAGGATACCAGTTACTTTGGAATAAGGCTGGGCATCTCGAACTTATTCTGAGTCGTGGGCGCCTTTGTGCTTATACGGAAAAGACTACCAAATCCACCGGTTAGTCCCTCAACCGTTAGGGGTAAAACTCAATGGGACTCGGGACAAGTAAGGCTAGCAACCTGCTTCCCTAGTACTCTAAATATCATGCTGGCAACAATCAGAGCAAAATGCCTCGGACCTTTGGAGGTAACGGAATCCCACCTCTACTTGACCTACCAGGGACTCCTAAGGTACGACTTAGCAAACAAATGGTTATGAGATGGGGAGCTATTAATATGAATGGGGGCTACTCTGGGAAGAAGGTAGAGCTGGCAGAGGCTGCAAGTAAGATGGGGCTGGACGTATTAGCTGTTAGTGACATTCGGGTAAGGGGTGAGAAAGAAGAGGAAGTGGGAGAATACAAGGTCTTCCTGTCAGGAGTCAAAGCAGGAATAGCACAATGGGGTGTAGGGCTTTACATCAGGAAAGAAATGGAACCCAGCGTAGTTGCAATAAGGTATGTAAACGAACGACTGATGTGGATAGATTTGACAGTGTCTAGCAAGAAAATTAGGAGTGTGTCAGTATATTCGCATTGTGAAGGGACAGATCAAGATAAGATGGATAGATTTTATGAGGCACTCAGTGATGTAGTTGTTAGAGTAAAGGACAAGGACAGTGTTCTGCTCATGGGTGATTTTAATGCCAGGATTGGAAATCGAACAGAAGGGTATGAAAAGGTTATGGGTAAATTTGGAGAGGATATGGAGAACGAGAAACAACTCTTGGATTTCTGTGCCAGTATGGGCTTAGTAATCACAAACTCCTTATTTAAACGTAAGAACATTCACCGGTATACTTGGGAAGGCAGGGGAACCAGATCTGCCATTGACTATATAATAACAGATCAGGAATTCAGGAAGGCTGTGAGGGACACACGTGTATTCAGGGGATTCTTTGATGACACTGATCATTATTTAATCTGCAGTGAAATTGGTATTGTGAGGCCGAAAGTGAAGGAGGTCAGGTCCATATGTAGGAGGATAAGAGTGGAGAAACTTCAGGATAATGAAATCAGGCACAAGTACATAACAGTGATCTCAGAAAGGTACCAGTTAGTTGAATGTAGTCAATTACAGTCATTGGAAAAGGAATGGACAAGGTACAGGGACACAGTACTAGAAGTGGCTAAAGAATGTCTTGGAACAGTAGTGTGTAAAGTTAGGATGAAGAAAACAGCTTGGTGGAATGACACAGTCAAGGCAGCCTGTAAAAGGAAAAAGGAGGCGTATCAAAAATGGCTACATACTAGAACTCAGGTAGACAGAGAAAGTTATGTTGAAGAAAGAAACAAAGCCAAACAGATAATTGCAGCATCCAAGAGGAAATCTTGGGAAGACTTTGGAAACAGGTTGGAGACTTTGGGTCAAGCTGCTGGAAAACCATTCTAGAGTGTAATTGGCAGTCTTCGAAAGGGAGGTAAGAAGGAAATGACAAGTATTTTGGACAGGTCAGGAAAACTGCTGGAGAATCCTGTGGATTCCTTGGGCAGATGGAGAGAATATTTTGAAGAGTTGCTCAATGTAGGTGAAAATACGATCAGTAATGTTTCAGATTTCGATGTACGATGGGATAGGAATGATGATGGAAATAGGATCACATTTGAGGAAGTGGAGAAAATGGTCAATAGATTGCAGTGCAATAAAGCAGCTGGGGTGGATGAAATTAAGTTGGAACTCGTCAAATACAATGGATTGTCAGGTCTTAAATGGCTACACAGGATAATTGAAATGGCCTGGGAGTCTGGACAGGTTCTATCAGACTGGACAAAAGCAGTAATCACACCAGTCTTTAAACATGGAAACAGAAAAGATTGTAACAACTACAGAGGTAGCTCTTTAATCAGCGTTGTGGGTAAAATCTTCTCAGGTATTGTTGAAAGGAAAGTGCGAGTATTAGTTCAGGACCAATTGGATGAAAATCAGTGTGGGTTTAGGCCTCTTAGAGGTTGTCGGGACCAGATCTTTAGCTTACGGCAAATAATGGAGAAGTGTTATGAGTGGAACAGGGAACTGTATCTATGCTTTATAGATGTAGAAAAGGCATATGACCGGGTTCCTAGGAGGAAGTTATTGTCTGTTCTACGAGACTGTGGAATTGGAGTCAAACTTTTGCAATCAATTAAAGGTCTTTACATGGATAGTCAGGCAGCAGTTAGAGTTGACGGTAAATTGAGTTCATGGTTCAGAGTAGTTTCAGGGGTGAGACAAGGCTGCAACCAGTCTCCACTGTTGTTATATTATTTATGGATCATATGTTGAAAACAATAGACTGGCTGGGAGATATTAAGATACGTAAACACAAAATAAGCAGTCTTGCATATGCGGATGACTTAATTGTGATGGCAGATTCCATTGAAAGTTTGCAAAGTAATATTTCAGAGCTAGATCAGAAATGTGAGGACTATGGTATGAATATTAGCACCTCCAAAACAAAGGTAATGTCAGTGGGAAAGAGATATAAACGGACTGAGTGCCAAATAGGAGGAACAAAGTTAGAACAGGTGGGCGGTTTCAAGTACTTAGGATGCATATTCTCACAGGATGGCAACATAGTGAAAGAACTGGAAGAGAGGTGTAGCAAAGCTAATGCAGTGAGTGGTCAGCTACGATCTACTCTCTTCTGCAAGAAGGAAGTCAGTACCAAGACTAAGTTATCTGTGCACCGTTCAATCTTTCGACCAACTTTGTTGCATGGGAGCGAAAGCTGGGTGGATTCAGGTTACCTTATCAACAAGGTTGAGATTACGAATATGAAAGTAGCTAGGATGATTGCAGGTACTAGTAGATGGGAACAATGGCAGGAGGGTGTCCAGAATGAGGAAATCATAGAAAAACTGGGAATGAACTCTATAGATGTAGCAGTCAGGGAGTACAGGCTTCGATGGTGGGGCCATGTTACACGCATGGGAGAAGCAAGGTTACCCAAGAGACTCATGGGTTCAGCAGTAGAGGGTAGGAGGAGTCGGGTCAGACCGAGGAGAAGGTACCTGGATTCGGTTAAGAATGATTTTGAAGTAATATGTTTAGCATCAGAAGAGGCACCAATATTAGCACTGAATAGGGGATCACGGAGGAATTTTATAAGGGGGACTATGCTCCAGACTGAACGCTGAAAGACATAATCAGTCTTAAATGATTATTATTATTATTATTATATTCGATCAGTGTTTGGCGGATTTAGTCGGATGTGTTGCTGATGTTCCTTGTATTTCCGTTTTAATAGTCCACCCCCAATTAGGCATGTCACGTTCGCATGAAACGCTTTACACACCGTGCCGGAAGTCATAGATAATTTTAATGTTACAATGAATACTTTTTATCATTTTTATTTGTCTATTTTGGCTTTGGGCAGCAAAGAGCGTACGACCAACAGCTTCACGAAAGTCTCGCGTTAACATAATTGAAATTTCCACAGTAAAATAATAAAAAGAGTTCGATGTACAAACATGTTTTAAATGTAAAGAATATGGTGCAAATGGCTCTGAGCACTATGCGACTTAACTTCTGAGGTCATCAGTCGCCTTAGAACTTAGAACTAATTGAACCTATCTAACCTAAGGACATCACACACATCCATGCCCGAGGCAGGATTCGAACCTGCGACCCTAGGAGTCGCTCGGTTCCAGACTACAGCGCCTTGAACCGCACAGCCACACCGGCCGGCTTAAATGTAAAATAAAACCATTAAGAGACGAACACTATACAGCCAGCAGTAGTTGCAATGATGCCAAGTAAAATAAGAGACCCAGGCTTCGAACCATGGCGGTTTCAGAGAAGAATGACATCCACAGCAACATACAATTGAAAGCTGGAGAACGGGGTCGTTTACAGCGATCAGTTCTTAATGCAGAGTAAAAACATAGACGTCCCCGTTTTCGAACCGGGCTGGTTCCGTGGGAGGACAAGATCCACAGAATCTGTAGGTCAATGCTGCATACCTGTGTTTTTTAAACAGTTTGCGAGCAAATAATACTTACATACATCAAACCAGAGATGTATGGTATTTGCTCTTGCAGGGGGGGGGGGGATAGTCCCACACAGATAGGTTTTTGTACAAGACCACTTGTGCGGCCGGGTACTTGGTGCACACCAATATGACTTGGTTCAGATCAGCCACCGCCGTTGTGTCCTGATCACAGTGCCCAGAAGCGATGTCTTACAAACGGTACAGTTGGGCGGAATAACGTCGTGTCCTAGTCTCCTGTGGATGAGATAGGTGACATGGCGTGTACTAAGCGTCACAGAGGTGAAACAGAGTCGCGAAGAGACGTTGGGTTGTATGACCGCCAGGTGGCCGCCCTCGTACTGCTGGGATCCGTGTCATTCATAATTCCACCAGCTTCCTTCACCGTTGAGTTGAAATCCATACAAGGGACTGGTGTTGGGCAGGAATGTCCTCCCGTTGTGTTCCTCTTAGTGAGGTAGTCAACGGTTTCATTGTGGACAATGTCTTGATACCCTTCCATCCTAAGTATGCGGACGTCAGTACCTAATGTCTGCGCGTTTATTGAGGGCTCCAAGATATCCAAGACGTTTCTGTTACGCTGTATATTAAACGCCAAAATTTGTAATTTCAGCAACACATTTTCGGAGTCCTTGACGATCAATACGGGCCGGAATGTCTGCTTGTCACAATAAATAGCTTCTCTGACAACCAGTGATTCACGCGACATTTTAAACATATGATATATTCTGTAGAGTGGCTGAAGAAGGTGTATCCCTCACTCACGTCACTTTTAGAGCAAGAGCAGTACAGATACAACCGTAGTTTGACCAGTGTCGGATAAGAAAGAGCTGCAGGTCTTAATTAATACTCGTCCCTGTTCTGAAATGGGATGGGAAGCACGACACCGGGAATGGGGTGTAGTACCAATTCCTTCGGAACACTATTCGTAATTCGTAGGCGATGCTCCCCTTGTGTGAAAGCGTTCAAGCTCTATGGACCAGAGAGAGAGAAAATTGAACTTTCGAGTCTTATGGCACTACAGGCAGAAAATGTCGACAGTTCTGTTTCTACGTTTGTTAACCGGAGCGAAACACACTGGCTGCCATGAATCGCCAGAAGTCTGCTGATCTTTCTGGATTTTGGAGCAGCTTATAGTGGAATTATTTTTGGTTTCTCTTTCTCAATTTCAACCACTTTCCCAGACATTCTAGATATTGCCTCCGACGTCCGATCAGATTGATGATCTTAGTACCCATTCCTTCGCAACACTATTCGTAATTCGTAGGCGATGCTCCCCTTGTGTGAAAGCGTTCAAGCTCTATGAACCAGAGTGGTGTCACTTCAATGAGTGAGACCTTCGCTTTAATGATTGCCACATCACCTCGCATGTCATAGATGTAACACTCTCTCCTCTTTTGTGCGATAGTAAAAAACGAGATGCCCTTCTTTGAATTTTTTCAATGTCTTCCGTCTGGTAACGATCCCAAAATACCCCACACAAGACAATGGACATAACTACTGTAGGCGGTCTCTTTAGCAAATTTGTCGCACCTTCTAAGTTTTCTGCCAGTAAAACGCTGCATTTCGTATGCCTTCCCCACAGTGTTGTATTTGTGATGGTTCCAATTTAACTTTATCGTAATTGAAATCCATGGATATCTAATTAAATCGACGACTTTCAAACGAATGTTATTTAATGGGACTTTTTTAGTTCTTAGATGAAGAACCACACACTTTTCATTGTTTTGGTGCAACTACTACTTGCAGATATCTTGTGTAAACCATGTTACAATTGATTCCGATCTATTGAAGAGTGAGAGGATTGCTCGTATTGTCTGCTAAATCGTTTATATAGAAGCAGAGACCTTATAATACATCCCTGAGGAATTCCAGATATCACTGCTGTTTACTTGATGACTTACTGTCAATGGTAACTAACCGTGACCTTTCTGAAAAGAAAACACGGTACTAGTCGCAACTGATTGAGTGACAGTGCCAAAAGCCTTCTGAGATTCCATGATTATGGAATCAGCTTGGAATATCCTATCAACAGCATTACTTGTCACGACTAAAGTGCCAATTTTATGTGACAACGACGTTGTTTTCTGAAACATAGCTGCTTATGTGTCAATAGGTGGTGTCATGGTCGTATCATCTGATCGGGAGACAGATATTTCTCAAAGTCCTACCAAAAATCGATCTCAATGATCTGGCTCTGTAAGTCAGTGGGTCAGTTCTGTTTCTTTTCTTGTGAACTGGTGTGACCCGCACAAGTATTCAGTCTTTAGGCACGGATCTTTTTCCGTATGAGTGGTTGTATATAACAGTTGATGGTATTTCCTCAGCATACTTCGAAATAGACATAAATGATTTACAAATCTGGTCCGGGAAACTTATCTTTATTGACAAAAGCAGTTCCGCTAAAGCAAGGGTATCTTCTTGCAAATGACTACTTCTGGCAGCTGCTCTAGATCAGAATTCTGGAATATTTACTGCATTTTTTGGTGAAAAGGCGTGTTTGGTAACCCTATTTTGGTGGTGCTCTTGACGGTAAAACTACCATTGTCACTGAACAGTGAGGGTAGTGATTGGTTCTTGGCGCTGGTATACTTCACATAGGGCCAGAAACTCTTTGAACTGATTTCGAGACAGACTCTCGGAATGAGTTATTAGAGATTTTCCGTGTGTTTCAACCTGGCACACTTTTCGTATTGCTTCTACAGTCGTGTCCAACCTATTTTGTGTATTTTGAAGACCTGTCTTGTTTCTTATTAAATTATTTTATGTGATTCTCTATATTTCCGTCACCATTTCTTAGAACTGAAGTCGCATTTGGACGACGCTCACATAGTACGGAAGGATTGGATGATGTCTCTAAGTCTTCCTCACATGGGGGTCCGAACCGCACAATACCCCTGGGTTCGGTGTGGGGCGGCGGTGGGCTAAGTGGACTGCTGTAGCCTGTTGTGGGGTTGGTGAACCACTGAGGGCTACGCTGAGGACGAATCCTCTCCGTCGTTTCTAGGTCTCCAGTTCCATACAGTACAATACAATACAACATCCTTCATCACATAGATTTCAAGATAGAGATTCTTCTCGTAATTTCATTTGAATGGAAGAGAAGTTTTTCTTCAGAGTTTGCCAGCATCATTTAAAAGATGCTTACTAGCAAGTTACAAACTTGAGGTAGTCCATAATACCAAGGGATTGGTATATATATTGCACAAAGTTCCATAATAGCAAAAACTTCCTGTGTGTAACGTCTGTTTACTTTCTGGCGTAGACTATAATTCACATTAAGGTTTCTGTTCACTAGTTAAACCTTGAAGTCTTTGGCGTAAGCAACAATAATTGCTGCTGATACATTATTTATAAAAAATAACATTGACTATTGCAGATGATACTTGCCCTAAATTAATAAGAAACACAAAAAATTTAAAAATGTATTAAAATTTTGTAATGAACTCTTTGATAGCCACATAAGCTGTTAGTACTTCTACCAAAAAGTATTTAGAACATTCTAATAGATTTAAAAAAAATGTTTTATTATGTATCTAAGCTATGGACGCCTAAACCGTAGAATCAGACGATACGAAAGACTGAGAACCTATTAGAAACAGGTGAAAAAAATTGGAAACAGGTCTACACGAGCCTGTTTCCCTTTTCTTCACAGCTCATTGCTCTGTCAACTACACTACGCCTTCCACTTGTCAGCTGAAGCTCCGTGCATCGTATACACTGTGTAAAGACTGTATCTAGAAATTCCATTTAACGACTCATCTTCGATAGATTATGGTTGTGCCGTAGCATTGAAACAATATACGTTCATGGCACATAAGTTGTAACACTAAAAATATCAAACACGGAGTGACTTTAATTACCGATATGTAGTTTCTGTCTTTTATTATAACAAATCGTACCTAAAACGGCATGTATTCAAGATATCTTTAATTTTCTGAATTGACCCTTTCAATCCTTTACATGACAATCCTCTTCGTACTTTCCTATCCTGAACTGCAGAAGACCTCCAAAATCCTACTTTTCCTCAATCTGTGCAAACCCCCTACTGATACCTTCCTCCAGCTACCCAATATGGTTCACCTCAGGTCTCTGAAGCGATCAGCTCCCAACACTTCCATCAAAACCTGAAGGAACACCACGTCCTTCACATTAACTATTGTGGCTTTCGACCTGTCTTCTCAGCTCCTGAACCTCACCATCTCCTATCCCACCAGCTCAACAGTTGTAAAATGGCTATTTTTGACTCCCTAGACTTAGAGGAAGCCTACGATGGCGAATGTCATTCTAGTCTCGTATTCTAAGTCCAGACAGACACTTCCAGTTAATTATATCTGCCTTATTGCATACTTCCTCTCTAACCACCCACACTCTGTTAACATCAACAACTCCAATTCCTGCATCTTACCTCCTCTGCATTGCCAATATGCCCAATCCACCTTCACTAGTCCACCTTGTTCAGTATTCTGATGACACTGCATTCCTCGCTCTTTATCCTACACTCTAGAAATGACAACCATTTTCCAAATCCAGCTCAATTACTTTACCACATGGTGTAACCAATGACTTCTCAATACCAGCCTTCCGAAATCTGAGGCAATAATTACATGATGCACCACCCTTCTGTGTCTCTGAGTTCCATCTTACCGTTTACGACAATCACATTCAGCTAACTAAGACACTGAAATATCTTGGACTAGCTATCGACCAGCAAGTAACATGGAGACCTCACCTACTAACCATCCTAAACAAAGCCCACTATAGACTAAAACTAGTACCTGGCCGAACTTGGGGACTGTACCTCTCCATTGTCCACCACAGCTCCAAAACCTTCATCTGACTCATCCTTTGCTATGTGGCTTGCATTGATCTCTGCCCCATCCAGGTTGTATAGCTCCCTCCAGATGCTGGGACGCCATGTACTCTGCCTCCCTTTACACAATCATTTACCTTCTCCCCACAAGGATCCTTTACTGGTTAATCAGATTTCCTGTTCGATGACATTGATCAGCTCGAAACAACCTACATCATCCACAAACTCGACTCAAGTGATCCTGCAGTTTCCGCTCTCCTTTCTAATACTCATATGCTACCAAACCTTTACCAGCAAATACCACAACCCTATACCTGCACACTCTTGCACATACTCTTCCAAAGAAATTTTAACTATCTTCCCCTCCCATATCATGAACTCCGCCCATACATTTACTCATCCTACCACCAATTCCACTTCATCAGGTCTCCCTCTCCCTCCACTCCCCATATTTCCTTGTCTCCTTTTTTCTTTTTTGCAATCTGCCTTTCTTCCCTACGACCCCCCCCCCCCCCTTCTTCCCACTAACTTAGACTCTTTAATACCCCTCCCCCCTCTATTCTACCCGGCCTTTTGTCACAACATCCATTTCTACCCCATCGCTATTATGCATCAATTCTCCAACTGTACACCACCACTTTTCTACCCTCCTCACTGGCCAGTCTTTTTCTCTTGAACAACAGACTCCCTACATCAGGGCTGGTCTTAGAGTTTTAGAGCCAGGAAAGTGCTTCTTTTAAATATCACTGTTTCAGCATCATATTTGAAATGTTTTTAAAAGTGCTCTTGTCTTGTCTCGTTTTACCTCATTATAATTGTTTTTAAGCAAAAGTTGAGGAAGTCATATCTCTTTTATACATAGACACTTCCATTTTACTTTCATCTTTGCGAAGTTTAAAATTCATTGTAAATATCGCACTTGTCTGTTTCTTGGCCGGCCGGAGTGGTCGAGCGGTGCTAGCAGCTACAGTCTGGAACCACGCGACCGCTACGGTCGCAGGTTCGAATCCTGCCTCGGACATGAATGTGTGTGATGTCCTTAGGTTAGTTAGGTTATGTAGTTCTAAGTCCTAGGGGACTGATGACCTCAGCAGTTAAGTCCCATAGTGCCCAGAGCCATTTGAACCTTTTTTTTTTGTTTCTGGTTTTTTCTTCTCATCTTGTTTTTGTTGTCAGTTGGCTAAAGGATAGGTTCATTCTGAAGCTAACAGCCCCTCCCTCCGACCGTATGTGTCATGTGAGGATGAAATAACTGTAAAGAACATAAAAATTAGATGTAAGGACTGATGAATACAAGTATATAAACAAGGAAGATACGGCGTTGCATGTTCTTTGCTGTGAACTGTATCTAGATTTCGCAGAGCATTCAGGCGGAGAGAGATAAGATCGTTGGTAAGTATTTCTTTCCCTTTTCATTGTTATAGTACAGTCACGGTTATAGGATCAGTAGGAATTTGCAGCAGAAGTAGCAGTTTAGTTTTCAGCAGAAGTAGCAGTTTAGTTACCCCAATGAGCTTACACTTTCTTTTTCACAGGATCGTCAACATTGGCATGTTCTGAGAAACTCCTATATAGTTCGTACTTTAGACATGTTATTTATTCTGTCACAACCCAGCAAATAGACTAATTCAGTTGCAGTTATAGCGGTATCTGATAATGATTATTTTTTAATATTCAACTAAGGACAAGACGCCTCAATTACCCACGAAAATTGTAAATGATGCGATTTCGGAAGTATTTCTGGATTGATTGCTCTATGGCTCGGTAAGAAGAAACGTCTTAATATACTCATTGTTTGTATAAAAATATGTAATTTGTTTTTTATTGTAATAGTGGACTACAAATAGAACGAATGACTGATAAGAATTTCTTGCAAGATATTACAAAGATTATTGCTTCCACACTCGTTCCATACAGAAGAGCAAAAATAGCGTCGATTACTTTGCACCAAATGAATTAAGCAGTATGATCGCCCTGGACACTTACGTTATTGGAAAGAGTGACACTTACATTGAAAGAAATAGAAGATTAAGCAAACAACATTCAGCATTCACTACTGTAACATTTTTTTTAATAGTGGGAGAAAGAGTTAGAAGTAGAAGACTAGTTTTCTTAATTAGGTTTCAGTGGAAGTTACGGATACAATTACCAAGAATAACTATCAACTCAGAACAATATTAGACATGTACATCGAAATACATGTGACAGCTCATATTGTGCCTCATGTAACACCTCAGAGTTTACTGTGCAACAAATGCAATTTACCAGCCTAGCTTACAAAATATTAACCAGTGGAACTCACACATTTCTTCTTCTTTTATTTTTCCATGGTTGTGGCAGACTCAGATCCTTCCTTGGAAACTGTGCCTTCTATTTGGTTACCATCTGTCTTGTATTATAATTCTGCAGAACACAACAAGCTTCAGTAATAGCAATCGAATATCTATTTCCATAATCATTGCTCCCTGGAACACACCCCCATTATTCGAACATATGTGAACAAAAATATATATCGAACGTTTCATGAATAAAAGCATTAGTGCAGCCAAAAAAAACAACTGCACACACTGTATTCCGCTAACTCTGCCACTGAGTCTGCGAATGTCTATCTCTAGTAATACAATAAAAATTTATGTGTATGTGGCGTCTGGGTAGAACATCTCGCACACGTCGCATTACGCTTTGGTAGACAAAGTAACTGTGTCAGTACAAACGAATTATTGACGCACAAATATACACTTCATTGCGCAGCGATGCTTAAGTTCTACAGCAACTCCTAAGATGCGGTTGCGGACAGATACCACTAGCAACGGCCTATCAAGATGTATGCTCTAAATACAATGTCAACGAATGTTCTGAATACAATGTGAACGACACTTCGTCCGTCCTGGACGCAACACCATCAATCGCTATAGTAAACACCTGTCCCTACGCGAAGGCTGTAAGCGACTCCACTCTTGACTAAGTCTTGCAGGCTGTTCTCTACTACAACTGCAAACCTGGAACTCCGTACTGGAGCTGTTGTCCGCCATTGCCGAACATGACACAATTGTTACCTGTGGCCTCCGCTTATAACAGCGTGGAAGTTGCTGATTGGGCCGCACTTGTGGTTGGCGGCAAACTTCAAAGTTCCGCCCGTGGCGCCAGTCGGAAACTGTCTCAGAGAACCAGCTCCGGTTGCGTCCATTGGTAAGGACACAACCTCCCCCCCCACACAGGAACCTCCCCACCGTTGTCTTCTAGTATTGGTTGCCGCTACGACGGCTGGGGGAGGTATGAATGCAGCAAGCGATGAGGAAACGGGAGCCGAGTCTGTAGCTGGTGTCAAGTCCCCGCTCACGCCTCGGCATTCTCATTGCGATCGGTACGGAACGCCAGCCGAAAAACGAACGAAGGGCACACTTCAGCCTCGGGCAATGGAGCGCAATCCTTACGTTGTTTATCTGCAACTGCGTCATGATGTGGGATGACACCCACTTGGCATGCTTCAGCGTGAAGTTGACCACCCCTGGAAGACGTCCGGTGTCCACTTGGTACTGGCTGAGGCATCGAGTCCAGCTCCATGGGTTTGGGGCCTGGTAGTTGCCGACGCAGCACACCACGTCACTGGATGGAGTGCCGGATGCATCACCCGAGCAGACAACTATTCTGTAAACAAAGACTCGGCGGCAGGCTCTAGCAAATTACAAAGGCGAATCTGGTTCTGGTGAAAAGGCAGCAACTTCCTGGACTCTGTACAAGACATGGATCTTGCTAATGATTTTACAATACTGTAGCACTCCCGGGTCTTCCGTCTACGGTATGACATGAAAAAAAAAATTGTTGGTTAGCTTTATACGTTGCCTGAGTGGATGGAGTGGCGCCGGCCGCCTGGTGGATGCAAAGGCTGAAGCAGTGTGCGGTGGCGCCATCAATGGGGTAACTCCGCTGGTATAGAGCCGTTGCGGGCCTGGAAGTGGTAAGACTAGAGGAAGAGAACGCAGAGCTTTTTCCGGCCTGTCGCGGGTGCGTTGTTTGTCCATCTACAGTTTCAAACTTCTCCGTTTGATTGAGGATAAAAAGGCGCGCTGCTGTTGTGAGGAAAGCCGACAAAAACTGAGGGCCGTTGTCAGTCACTAGCGATTCAGGAAACATACAATGCAAAATATGGGCAGGAGTGCGCAACACGTGGATGTTGAATTCATGGGCAAAGCAAAAGGAAACTTGCTATTGCGTCGACGACAATCAGCCAATGAATGTTCCAGTACGTTCCAGCAAAGTTCATATGAACATGCTGCCAAGGTGTTTCTAGTTTTGACCAGTCAAAGAAACGTTGTGGAGAGCTCCCTAGTGCTCAGCGTGAGTATGACACTGTACCTTCATCTGTTCTATGTGAGAGTCCATGATGAACCAAGTATAGTGTCTGCGAGCTAATTGTTTCTTGCAGACGATGCCTCAATGAACCTGGTGGAGCAGAGTACATGTCTCTGGAGAGCCCTTGGGATCACCACACTTGATCGTTCTGCTTCAGTGCGTAGCCAAATAACTCCTTGAAGTATCGAGAAGTGAAGCTGGGCTAATGATTTCTTTCACTGAGCAAGGCTAACACGTGCTGACGTAGCGCAACAAAAGCTGCAATTTTGGGGCCACTGCCGTTGCCTGAGCGACCTTCTGGTGATCTAAGGGGAATTAGTCCACAATATCTAAATCCCTTGCATCGATGTGACAAAATGATGCTCCCGATGTGTCAAATACTGCATCCGATCCCACGGGAAGACGCGAGAGCCTGTCCACATTGGAATGCTTGGATGTGGGCCTTTAACTGCAAGAAAACAAGTGCCCATCGTGGCAATTTTTGTGCAGCGCGGTTTGGAATTGGCTTGGCTGGGTTGATAACTGACTGCAGCAGTTCGTGGTCAGTGACTAAGTAGAATTTCTTTCCATACAGGAATTGGTGAAAATAAGTCATTCCATAAATGATTGCATGAGTATCCTTCTCTGTATGCGAATAAACGGCCTGAGCCTTGTTGAGAAGTTAGGAGGCGAAAGTTGTTCAGTCTGCAGAACCAATTCTATGCAAAGGTACCGCGCTAGTGACGTAAGAGGATGCATTCGTGGCCAAGACAACTGGTTTGCCAGGATAGAATTCGGAAGACAACGATACCTGAGCAAAGCGTCTTTCCATTTCTGAAATGCAGTGTCAGATTCACGGGACCACACGAAAGGTACATTCTTGCATCGCAGACGATGTAAGGGCGCCACGATTTGAGATGAATTAGGAATGAGGCGGATGTAATAGGTCAGCTTCCTTAGTACTGACTGCAATTCAGATAGATTTCTTTGAGCTTTGAGGTTACGAGTAGCCTGCAAGGGCGAGTGCGTCGAACGAACACCTTAGGAGTTGATTACATGATTTAAGTACTCAGATTCAGCCTGGAAGAACACACACTTGTCTTCGTTACAGTTGAGAGCTGCCTCTGACAACATTTTGAACAGGGTGCGCAAATTACTGAAGTGCTCTTTTGCCGTGTAGCCTGACACCGCATTGTCATTCAAATAATTCGTGCATGAAGGCATAGACGCAGTTAATTGTTCCAGATAGCGCTGAAAGATCGCTGGTGCAGATGCAAGCGAAGAAATTTGAAGAGTCTCGTGTGTGTATTAGTCACAAGCACTTCCTGTGGCTTATCTAACGGAATCTCTAGGCAGCCTAACGCAAGTCGATCTTGGAAAAGTAGCGAGCTGCTCCTATGCGGTCCATAAGCTCATAAGGTAGTGGCAACTGGAATGAATCAACTACTGTCTGTTCATTCACTCTCGCCTTAAATGTTGTGCAGATTCTCATTATCCCTGAAGGTCTCTTCCTGAAAACTAACTCGGATGCCTACAAACTAGATATGATGGGTGCAAATGCGCCTTTTTCCTGCCACTGTGCAAGTTTCTTTGCAACATGTTCACGGAGAGCGTGTGGTAACGCGCGAGCATTGTCTTTCATCGTCACACAAGCAACAAAAATTGGTAGCTTCACCTGAGCCCTCACAGAGCAAAACTTTAAATTCTTCAACCCATGAGCAACACTATCTCTAAAGTAAGACGAATTAACTTCCAGAACATTGTCTACAAAACGCAATCCCAACAAGTCAAAGAAATCAAGGCCAAAAACATTAGCAATGTCCCGTAAACGCAAAACCTGAAATGACACAGTCTTTTGGAAATTCTGATTGGCAGCAAAATGGCTAATGCTGGAATATCCTGTCCATTATACGCTGTCATCGTAGTTGTTGATTTCTATAACTTGTTTTTGCCAAGCCGATCATAAGCACTGCAAAGCAGCATTGACAATGAAGCACCCGCGTCTAACTGAAAGTGAACACTTTGGCCAGATATAACAAGATCCACAAAAGCTTTTTTGGAGTGGCGTTGCACTGAAGGAATTATTGATTATTTGTATTGCACTGTATCACTGTTATGTTCTACGCCAACATCACAGCTCGGCTCGGAATGAACAACATGCACATGAAAGTTCGAGTTTCGAGGGCGTTTGTACTAAGCGGAATCTTTAACACTTGCAGACGAACAACTTGAATGTGCCCGTTCTTACCACATGTGAAACATGTGGCGTAACGCGAAGGGCACCTGTCACGTTTGTGAAATTTCTAAGAGTGCGAGCAAGATTTTATGTCGGTAGACTTACGGCCATGTTGTTTACTTGGCGAGCTGTGACGTACCCAACTGGACCCCTATGTTCGTCTTCGAAGTGGGCTCCTCACGTTGCCTCGTCCTTGTGGCTGCGGCACAAATGTTCTCCGCTTGAAAACTACCGATTTCTCTGCCACACGAATCTTGAAAGTCAGCAATCTGTGAAACCTGTTGTAATGTGGGATTAGGGTATTTTAAGATTTGTTCGCGGATTCTGCTGCCTGCTACGTTTTAAGTAATAGCGTAACAAATCATCAGAATAATTAAGTCACTATAATGTTTTCCACATTCCCACTTAAAATTGCAATGTCTTGTGAGGTCCCGCAAGTCTGTCACACCTTGAAGACGCTTTTGACTTGGATGTAAAGAATTTAAATTTGGCTGGCGCCACATTGATATTCTCTTCGTAATATTTGTTCAGTGTTACAATAAGCTCCTCATATCTAACTACTTCTGGCCTCGCAGTAAGAAATAACTTTGCACAAGTGAGGTAAACGGGGACACCAACGATGGACAGAAAAGAAAGGACTGCTTCAGAGTATTCTGAATTTGGTGAGCGACCAGGTGTGCTTCAAATTGGGGAAAATATTCCGACTAGTCTTCCTTTTCCTCTTCAAATTGTCGAAACGGAGGCAGCAGCAATGGATGTACTGCTTCTGTCAGGGCGGTCGGTGACGGAATCTATTCCGTATCTCAGTTGCTGCCATCCTCATCCGAATGAACTCTTCATCGGCTCCATACGCTAGTTCATTGACTGCATATGTAATTGAAGACACTGATTTAGAACGAGCAGTGGTGCCGCAGGCGTTTGCTTTGTGGCGCCGAAAATTGCGCGGTAGGCAAATGAGCACAATGGAACGGTCGGTTTGAAACGATAAACAAATACTGACAGAAACACAAAAGGAATTCTAAAGCTAATTTATAAACTATGGCAGCTCAGCAGTTAAACAGCATAAAAGAAGAGCACCAATCTCTCAAAGAAAATTTCCACAAGCACTAAAAGTTAACGAATAAGCAAGCAATTAACAACGAAGTGACAGAGGAAATGATGCAGTGCAGAGTTCGGAATCACATCGCCAGATGATGTGTAAGGGTCGTCTGGGTAGGACTGCTCACACACGTCGTATTAGCTTTAGGTGGATGGAGGAACTGTGACAGTGAAAACAAATTAGTGGCACACGGATATACACTTTATTGTGCTGCGATACTTACATTGTACAGCAACTCGTAGTATGTATTTGCACAGTGATACAAACCTGTCAACAAACCATGTCCGTCCTAAGTGCCACACTGTCACTGTAGTAAACGCTTCTCCCTATGCGATGGCTATAGGCGACCCCACTTGTATTCCAAGGTCACTCTGGGTGATCTCCACTACGGCAACCCTGGAACTCCATACTAGAACTGTCGTACGGCAACACCGAACATGACCTCGTTGCTGCCTGAGGTCGGCGCTTAACGCGGGAGTCCATCTTATTGGTTTAATAGCCGTGTTAGAAACGCGCTACGTAAGCAAAGAGCACTTCATCTGAGATTAAAGAGCAACAAAAACCTAGCTGACAAACAAAAGCTGAACGAAGCGAAAATGAGCGTAAGAACAGCATTGAGAGAAGCGTTCAATGATTTTGAAAGTAAGACGTTGACAAACGACCTGCGCAAAAATCCTCAGAGTTTTAATCGTATGTGAAGTCAGTTTGTGAGTCAAAATCATCTATTCATTCTCACAGCGACCACACCGGCACCGAAACGGAAGATAACAGAGAGAAGGCCGAAATACTGAATTCGGTCTTCCGAAGTTGTTTCACCGCGTAAGATGGTAACACTGTCCCTCCTTTCTATCGTCGTACGAACATCGATGTAGCAGATATTGAGATAGCAGATCGAGGAACTGAAAGGCAGGTACAATAGCTTAGTAGTGGAAAGGCTTCAGGACCACATGGGATAGCTATAAGATTCTGTAAAGATAATGCGAAATAACTTGCTCCCCTTCTAGCAGTAATCTATCGTAAATCGCTTGAGCAACGAAAGGTACCTGACGACTGCAGAAAAGAACAGGTCATTCCCGTTTTAAAAAAAGCCGTTACACAGAGCCACACAATTATAGAACTATATTGTTGACGTCAATCTGCTGCGCAATTATGGCACATGTTTTATGCTCAATAATTATGAAAATGGACATCTCCACTATTGAAGTCAACATGGATTCCGCAAACAGAGATCCTGTGAAACACAGCTCGCTCTTTTACTCCACGAAATCCACAGCGCAGGGGACAACGGCGCTCGGGCTGATGCCGTGTTCTTTGATTTCAGTAAGGCATTTGACACTGTCCCGCACCGCCGTTTAATGAAAAAAAAAAAATACGAGCTTACGTAGTATCGTAGCACACCTGCGATTGGATTCAAGACTTTCTCGCAGATAGAATTCAACACGTCGCTCATAACGGTACTAAATCGACAGATGTAAAGGTAATATCCGGATTACCACAGGGAAGTGTGATAGGACCGTTGCTCTTTACAATATATATAAATGATCTAGTAGAAACCGTCGGATGCTCTTTAAGGCCATTCGCAGATCGTGCAGCCTTCTATACCAAAGTAGCAACGCCAGAAGATAGTAATAATTTGCAGAACGACCTGCAGAGAACTGATGAATGGTGCAGACTCAGGCAGTTGACCCTTAACGTAAATAAAAGTAACATATTGAGCACACATAGGAAACGAAATCCCATACTGTACAGCTAGACTATTGATGACAAACAGCTGGAGACAGCGTCTACCATAATGTATCTCGACATAACTATCCAGAGAGACCTTAAGTGGAATGACCATGTAAAACAGATAGTGGGAAAGGCAAACACCAGACTCAGATTCATCGGAGGAATTTTAAGGAAATGTAGCTCATCCACGATAGAAGTGGCTTATAAGGCGATTCTTCGCCCGATTCTTAAGTATTGTTCTGTGGTGTCACCGCCAGACACCACACTTGCTAGGTGGTAGCCTTTAAATCGGCCGCGGTCCGTTAGTATACGTCGGATGGCAGACCGAGCGCCGCCACACGGCAGGTCTAGAGAGACGTACTAGCACTCGCCCCAGTTGTACAGCCGACGTTGCTAGCCATGGTTCACTGAGAATTACGCTCTCATTTGCCGAGACGATAGTTAGCATAGCCTTCAGCTACATTTGATACGACCTAGCAAGGCGCCGTATTCAATTGATATTGAGATTCTATTAATGTATCATCAAGAGCGATGTTCTACAAATGTGGATTAAAGTTAAGTATTCCAGAAGCTACGTACTTTTCTTTATAGCATTCATTACGTATCCTGTATCAGACCTCACGCCAGCCTGCGTGAGCTTAAGCGCGTGCCTTTCGGCTTCCTCTCATTGTGTCTAGGCTGTCTTGTCTAGACACAACACGAGTTTCCATCTGGGATCCCTAGCCAAATGGTTCAAATGGTTCAAATGGCTCTGAGCACTATGGGACTTAACATCTGAGGTCATCAGTCCCCTAGAACTTAGAACTAATTAAACCTAACTAACCTAAGGACATCACACACATCCATGCCCGAGGCAGGATTCGAACCTGCGACCGTAGCGGTGCGCGGTTCCAGACTGAAGCGTCTAGAACCGCATGGCCACTGCGGCCGGCGATTCCTAGCCTGTAGGACTGATAGAGGAGATAGAGAAGATCCAATGAAGAGCGGTACATTTCGTAACGGAATCGTTTAGCTGGAGAGAGAGCGTTACAGAAATGCTAAAGAAACTTCACTGGCAGACGTTACAGGAGAGGCGTTGTGCATCTCGGAGAGATTTACTATTGAAATTTCTGAACAGCACTTTTCAGGAGAAGTCGGAAAACGTATTACTTCCCCCCAAATACGACTCGCGTATTGATCACGAGCAGAATATTCGAGAAATTAGAGCCAAAACAGAGGCTTATCGACAATCATTCTTCCCACGCTCTATTCCCGAGTGGAACAGGTTTGGAAGGATCAGATAGTGGTACCGAAAGTACCCTCTGCCATACACCATTAGGTGGCTTGCGGAGTAGATGTACATGTAGATGCAGATTGAAGGTGGCGTCGATGTCGCTTATTGGCCGCGCTTATTGTTGGCGGCAAACTTCTCAGTGCCACCCATGGGGCCAGTCGGAAACAATCTCAGAGTGTTCAAAAAAATTTCGGGCTTGCAGCCCGTCGTCGTTCAATACTTCGCATGATATTTCAACTGGACACCTGCCAGTCATCTCCAGGTGAGCCGTCGCAGACTGGTGAAAACGTTTTTTTTCCCTTTATTGTTATTTCATTCCCCTGCCCCATATGGGCAGGGGAGGGCTGTCAGTGACACAATCCGCCGCTCATCAGCTGAGAGACACGACAACTAAAACAAGAATAAAATGATACATACATAAGGAGATAAAAAAGGCGAACATAAAACAGAGTAAGAGGAGAAAATGGAGGTAAAAAGACATGGACATGTAGACGTTCATGGGGGACAGTTAAAAAACACAGTTGCCGATTCTTGAAACACAGAGAAGACACTGAATGCGCATGCACAGGTTAAAAGTTGGCCACAGTATTAAAAACACTCCGAAACAACACACTTAAAACCCACTTGGAGCACACACGACAAAGAGTAAAACTACCAGGTGGGACCTGCCGAGGGAAAGGTCAGAGAGGATGGAAAAGGAGGGGAGAGCATGGGGCAGCGGAGGAAGCGGCGGGATGAAGAGAGGAGGGGCAACCGTGGGTTCACAAAGAGGCAGGAGCATGTGGGTTGGGAGAGGAAAAGGGAAGACAGGGCAGGAGGGAGTGCAGAGACACTGAAAGGAGGCACAAGAGATGGAGGGGGAGTAGGAGGGGAAAGCCGCTCAGAAGGAGGGAGGGGGAGGAAAGGGAGCCCTGAGGAGGAGGCAGGAAGAGGGGGTTAGAGTTGGTAGGAACGGTAGATGTCAGGGCGAAGCTCATCATCCGGGAGGGGTAGATGGTGGTAGTTGTGTTGGGAAAGGAGATGGAGGGTGTGGAGATGGACAGAGGGAGGGACACAACGGTAAAGGCGCGGCAACTGGTTGGGAGTGGAGAGGAAGGGAGACACCAGGGGGTGAGGGGGATCAAGGTGGCGGACAATATGTAGTGTGCAGATGTGTTCATGGGGGAAGGGGATGAGGCCGTAGAGGATGTGCGTGGGAGACGGAAGGCGGATGCAGAAGGCGGGGCGGAGTGCATGGCGTTCAAGGATTTGGAGGGCTTTATAGAAGTGGGGAGGGGCGGAAATCCAAGCGATGCTGGCATAACAAAGGATGGGGCGGATCATGGATTTGTAGGTGTGGATGGTGGAAGGATGCAGACCCGACGTCCAGCCCGACAGGAGTTTCAGGAGGCGGAGGCGGTTGTGAGCTTTGTTTTGGATGGTAAGGAGATGGGGAGTCCAGGTGAGGTGGCGGTCGAGTGTGAAGCCAAGGTATTTGAGGGTAGGAGTGAGGTGGATAGGACGGCCATAAATGGTGAGGTAGAAATCATGGAGGTGGAAGGAGTGGGTGGTGCGGCCTATGATGATCGCCTGGGTCTTGGAGGGATTAACACGGAGAACCACTGGTTGCACCAAGCGGTGAATTGGTCAAGGTGGGTTTGGAGAGTACGTTGGGACCATTGGAGGGTAGGATAAAGGGCTAGGAAGGCGATGTCATCAGCAAACTGGAGAAGATGAACAGGAGGGGGAGGTTTGGGCATATCAGCAGTGTACAGTAGATAGAGGAGAGGGGAAAGGACAGAACCTTGGGGCACGCCGGCAGAGGGGTAGAAAGTACGGGAGTCGGAATTGTGGATAGTCACATAGGAGGGACGATGGGAGAGGAAGGAAGCAACGAGACAGACGAAGTTGATGGGGAGAGCATAGGTCTGGAGTTTGAAGAGCAGCCCACGATGCAGACACGGTCATAGGCGTTCTGGAGATCAAGGGAAACAAAGATAGCAGAGCGACAGGAGTTAACTTGGAGGGAAAGAAGATTGTTAAGGTTGAGGAGCTGGTTGTCGGCAGTGAAGGAAGGCCGGAAGCCACATTGGGTAAGAGGAAGGAGGCGGTGCTGGTTAAGGTGGCGGTGAATATCGCGAGAGAGGATGGCCTCAAAGACCTTACAGAACATGGAGGTGAGGCAGATGGGATGATAGGAAGAGGTAGCAGAGGGGGGTTTATTAGGCTTAGGGAACAGCAGGACATGGGAAATCTTCCACAGGTAAGGATAATATCTAGTGGAGAGGAGGACATTGTACAGGATAGCAAGGACAGACAGGAAGGATGGAGGGGATTCCTTCAGGTGACGGTAGGTGACGCCATCATGACCAGGGGCGATGTTGCGTTTGGAGCGGAGGACGAGTGTGATGTCTTGCGTGGTGATGGGAGTGTTGATGTCTGAGGGGAGTAACCGATCCAAGTACTGGAAGCTAGGGGCGAGCGGGGGGACAGAGGTGTCAGTGCGGTCAAGGATGGTGGGGAAGAGGGAGTAATCAAAATGGGGATCGTCAGGAATGGAGAAGCCCTCGGATAGGTGGGAAGCAAAATGGATAGCCTTACTGAGGTTGTCAGGAAAGCGTCGATCGTCATGGAGGATGGGGTAATGCGAGGTGGGATGGCTACCAGTAAGGCGGTGGAAGGCTGGCCAGTACTTGGAGGAGTTGACAGGGAGGGTGGAGTTGAGGCGTGTGCATGTCTGACGCCAGTCCCGGCGTTTTTTTACTGTAAAGAGGTTCTGGATATGTCACTGTAATTGCTGGTGGCGGGTGAGAGTATCCCGGTCACGATTGTGGAGGAAGGAGCGGTAGAGCCTGCGGGATTCACGCAGAAGAAGGATGGCTGGTGGAGGAAGCGTACGGCGGTGAGGGTGGATGAGTTTTGTAGGGACATGAGCCTCCACAGCGTCAGTGATGGTCTTCTGAAGGAAGGAAGAGGCATGGGTGATGTCACCAGGGTGTTGGAAAGTGAGGTGGTGGCTTTCGACCTGTAAGGCAATGGATGTAGGCATCCCAATTGGCACAGTGGTAGTCGTGGACAGACTTTGGAAGGGCAGCTGGGAAGGTGGCTGCAGTGTTGGGACGGGTAGAGGAGATAGTGAGAAGGACAGGGAGCTGGTCACTACCGATGGGATCGAGTACATCAACGGCAATGCGACCAAGGAGGTTGGGGGAAGCGAGGATAACATCGGGTGTGGAGTTACTTTCAGGATGGGTGTGCTGTGGGAGAGGAACTAGGTCACCATGGAGGGTGGCAAGGAACTGATGCCACTGCCGAAGGGTGGCAGGGTCACGGCTGTGGATGTTGAGGTCAGCGGCGATCACATAGGTGGAGAAGGTATGGTCAACATAGGAAATGAAGTCAAAGTGGAGAGGAGCTGCGGGGCGGATATAGATAGTGGCACAGGTGACGGTGAGGGAGGGATAAAATAGGCTGAGGAGAAGGTGTTCGGTTGGGTCATTGAGGAGTGGTGGTGGCCGGACAGGGAGATGCCTGAGGTGGCCTATAGCGACCCCACCTCAAGCTAGGGGAAGGGGATTGTCAGTGCAGTGAAGGAGATAAGGGGAGATGCAGACTACATGGTGGGGTAGGAGGAAGGTTTCAATAAGGATGAAGGAGTCAACCTGGTGCTGGGAGAGGGTACGCATGAAGAGGTATTTGTTTGCAGGGAGGGAGTGAATGTTGAGGTAGAGGAGACGATACTGTTGACATGCCATGAGGTTGGGGGTGGGAAGGATGCGGGAAGGGGAGAGACGGGCTTAAACGAGGGTGTCTAGGCGGGTGAAGGTAGAGTGGGCCTGGTTGTGGGAGTATGTGGCGTAGGTGTTTAAGTGGAAAACTGAGTGGGCGGCAAGGGAAATATGCTGGAGTGTGTGGGGGCGCTGGAATGGGTGGATGTTCTGCAGGACGACGGTGAGGAACCGGATGATGTCTTCTGCTGTAGGGGGAGGGCAGGGGGAATTGTTAGGGTGGATGGGTGGGTCAATGGGGCGAACGGGGACAGTAAGTTCAGGGTTGGTGGGAGGGGGCTTGGCGTTGCATTTGGAGGGATAGGTGGGGTGAGGTTCATTGCAGGTGTTGCAGGATTGAGGGGGAGGCGAGGTTGGGACACTGTTTGAGGAAGTGGGAGGCTTTACAATGGGGGCAGGTGGGTGTGTTCTTGCAGTTTTGGGTGAGGTGGTCATTGTACAGAAGACAACGCTGGCAGCGGTAGGATTGAGGAGGGGAACGGGACGGGTCAACAGGGTGGCGGCGGTTGAAAATCAGGGCTCCCTGCATGAGGAGGTGGTCGATGGAGGAGGTGGACTCTGTAAACATACGGATGAGGAAAGTAGGGCCAGAGGAGTTGTAAATACGGCGGGCAGAGCGGACTTCCAGAGAGGGGTGGGCATTCAGTTCCGCCAACACCTCAGCCACCGTGACCACAGGGCTGAGTTTAGTGATGACCTCAGTGAGGGTCGGGGGACAACGAGGTGGTTGGGGCTGTCAAGGAAAGGAGGATGTAAGGAATGGGGTGAGGGATGCGTGAGGCCCAAAGGTGATGCGGGGTAGGCGCCGGAGGAGATCAGTATGGAAGGACGGAGAGGAAGACTTGATGAGAACAAAGTCTCTGCGAGGGATAAGTTGGGTGATGAGTGCACTGGGGATGTACTTCCGGATTTCAAGGGTGAGGGTGCGGGCATCCAGGAATTTCGGATCAGGGTTGGCTAGGACAAAGGTATACAGGGAGGGGGCTGGAGAGGAGGGAGGTGGGGTGGTATCCATAGCGGGGTCAGTGGGAGGTGGGGTGGGCAGTGGCTTTTTGGATGAGGGAGTAGTCGCCACTGGGCCGTTTGGAAGATTTTTTGGAGGGTGTAGCCTGGGAGGAGGGAGGAGGGACTGGATGGATGGGGAGGTGGTGGGAGGCAGGGCCCTCTTGTCAGGCAGTAGCACCGGATGAGAGGGTAGGGCGCTCTGTGTCGGCGACTGTGCCGTGGCGGGCGGAGACTCTGGCAGGGGAAGCAGTGGTAGTCGCAGAGGGGAGAGGGGGAAAGTCGTCTCGGCGGGCGACAGGAGCGGTAGGGGGGTTGGGAGCAGGGACAGAGGCAGGAGCGGGAGCAGCAGCAAGGGCAGTAGCAGGGGTAGGAGCAGGAGTGATGTACAGGTGGAGATACAGCGATGGAGAGGAGATAGATGGGGAGGAGACTGTGAGTAGGGGAGGTGCATGAGACGGGTGAATCCCAGGGGAAGCACTCCATGACTTTACAGTGGGGGCAGGTGAAGGGGAGGTGTAGATGATGGTGGTAGTTGGGGCGTCCATGATTGCAGGCGGCAGCGAACACCGAGAGACGGCGGCAGCGGCGGCGGCAGAGGCGGCGAGCACCGAGAGACGGCGACAGCGGCGGCGGCGGCAGAAGAAGCGGCGACCAGGCGGCGGCGGCGGCAGAAGAAGCGGCGAGCACCGAGAGACGGCGAGCAGGCGTCGGCGGCGCGGGCGGGGGCGGCGGCAAGCACCGGACAGCGGCGAACAGACGACGACGGCTTCGGCGGTGGCGGCGGCAGCGGCGGCGGCGGGCAGCAGTGAGGGCGGGCAGACGGGCAACAACGAGACAGGCACGGTTGCGGGTCTTCCACGTCGAAGATACACCCTGAGAGTAGCCCAGGAAGTGCGAGACCTCGATGAGGAAGTGAGGGAATCCAACCCTCGAATCGGCGAAAACGTCGTCCGTTCCGCAATATATAGCGTACTGCAACTATTCTGCGCATGCGCCGAAAACTTGATAGTTGATCCACACTGCCCGCCGGCAGCGTCCTTGCTGGTGGAACAGCGGAACTCAGTCGCCCTCTGCATTGCTGTTTGCCACGGCGGTCGTCTTCGATTTGAGCAAATCGTGGAGATGATGGGATTTAATGCACTGTCCAGCTGGTAGCCGCTGTCACGGTTTAACAGATTTTCCGTCAGTCGTATTTCTACGGATTCTTTAATAATGGAGCCCCAGAAAGACGTTGCTGTGGACAAAATCATTGTTTTCTCATACTCCATTGAATGTCCAGTAGAAATACAATGTTCAGCAATAGCGGACGTGCTTGGCTGCAAAAGGCGTGTGTAACGTTGATGTTCAGTGCAGCGTTCTTTCATGGTGCGTGTGGTTTGACCTATGTAAGCCATACCACATTGGCGCGGTATTTTGTAAATTCCGGCCTTTCGTAGCAACAGATTGTCATTAACTGATCCCACAAGGTCCGCAATGTTCGATGGTGGGCGGAAAACCACTTTTACCTGAAATTTTCGGAGGATTCTTGCTATTTTAAACGAAGTGTTGCCAACGAAAGGAAGAAAAGCTAAAGATTGTTCCGGCATGTTCTCCTCTTTATTCACTTCCTGCTTCCTAGTTTTAACTGTTAGTGCCCTGTTAATCTGCCAGATGGAATACCAATTTTCGCTGAATACTATCTTTAGATGGGCGAGTTCTTGAGGTAAGCTATCTAGATCTGAGACAGTATGAGCTCTATGAACAAGTGTTTTAAGCGAACTCATGGTTTGCGATGGGTCATGGCAACTCGATGCTTGCAGGTACAAATCAGCATGAGTGGGTATCCAATAAACTGAATGCCGTAGAGAACCATCATTCTTCCTTCGAACCAGGACTTCCAAGAAAGGCAAACAACCATCATTCTCTATTTCCATGGTGAACAGGATGTTGCTATGAATGGAGTTGAGGTGATGTAGAAACTCCATTAATTTATCTTCTCCATGAGGCCACACTATGAAAGTGTCATCCACATACCGCCAAAAAACTGTTGGCTTCAGGGCAGCTGATTCAAGCGCTCTCTCTTCAAAATCCTCCATAAAAAGGTTGGCCACCAAAGGAAAGTCTGTTCGAAATATTCTTGATTCAACATAAAATAAGTTGAGGAAAGAGCGTGCCTGAACAAAGCAGTGATATCAACAGGAAACATGTTACCAATCAGTGTCAAAGAATCTGCAAGAGGAACTTTTGTACAAAGTGAGACCACATCAAAACTTACTAGAAGGTCTACACTGCTAAGACGAAGAGCCCCCAGTCGATTGATAAAATAAGCTGAGTTTCGTATGTGGTGTGAGCACTTGCCTCCAGGTACTGGTCCGCCTTCCATCGCCTTACTGGTTCCCTTTCCACTCCACACTACCCCCTTCTCCATAACGATCGCCCCCTTCCTGACAACCTCAGTAAGGCCAACCACTTCGCTCCCCACCTTTCCGAGGTCTTCTCCATCCCCGATGATCCCCACTTTGATTATTCTCTTTACCCTACCGTCATAGAACGTGCCGATACCTCGGTCGCTCCACTTGCCCTTAGTCTCCAGTACTTTGGGCAGTTGCCCCCCTCCAACATAAACACACCTATCACAGCACAAGACATTAAACTTATCCTCCAGTCCAAACGCAACACGGCCCCTGGTCACGACTGTGTCACCTACCGTCACCTTCGAGAAAGCCCCTATTCCTTCCTGACTGTCCTCACCCATCTCTATAATGTCATCCTCTCTACTGGCATCTACCATGACCTGTGGAAGACCTCCCACGTCCTCTTATTCCTAAAACCCAACAAACCCCCTTCTGCCGCCTCTTCCTATCGTCCCATCTGCCTCACCTCTGTCTTCAATAATGTCTTTGAATCCATCCTCTCCCACCGTATCCATCAGCACCTTGCTCAACACCACCTCCTCCACCTTACCCAGTGTGGCTTCCGACCCTCCATCTCTGCTGAAGACCAACTCCTCAATCTCATTCACCTTCTGTCCCTCCAGCTCAACTCCCGTCGCTCCGACATTTTTGTTTCCCTTGACCTCCAAAATGCCTATGACCATGTATGGCATCCCGGTCTCCTCTTTAAACTTCAAACCTACGCCCTGCCTATCAGTTTTGTCCGTCTGGTCGCTTCCTTCCTCTCGCACCGTCGTTCCTATGTCACCCTCCACAACACCAACTCCCGTATCTTTTATCCCACGGCTGGCGTCCCCCAGGGTTCTGTCCTCTCCCCTCTCCTTTATCTCTTGTATATGGCTGATATGCCCAAGCCACCCCCACCAGTCCACCTTCTCCAGCATGCTGATGACACCGCCTTCCTGGCTCTCTATCCTACCCTTCAACAGTCCCAACGTACCCTTCAAACCCACCTTAACCAGTTCACCACTTGGTGTAACCAGTGGTTCCTCCATCTCAACCCCTCCAAAACCCAGGCAATCCCTCCCTTCTTCTAGTCTCCCTCATCTCCTTGCGCCTGGCAGATCCTCTGTTTTGATCATCGTCAGTGTGCCACATCTGTGTTGTGTTTAGTGCTGTTTCTCCTGTGCGTGAAGAGGTGTGATTTTAATTGTGTACTGGCTTGAGGTACGCCGTCAGTGTTTGTTCTGTGCTACACCATCCGTCGATACCTTTCGTGCTCCAGTCATTGTGTTCTTTTAATTCTCGCAGTGTGCGGCTTTTTGTGTGTGCTCCTTTTAAACAGTTTTAACAGTTTTTTTATCTCCATTTTACGGTCACCCCGTTTCTTGTCTATCGCCTTCCATGATGTTCCCCCTTTTTTATGTCTATGTTCAACATATTTTCTCCTATGTTCTTTTTAAATGTCTTCTATTGTTTGTTCTATGTCTTTTGGCTGAAGCGCAGCGCATATGCTGCTGCCAGCCCGCCCTGCTCGGGAATTTAAATACAATAAAGAAAAAAAAGACGTTTTCGCCTGTCTGCGACGGCTCACCTGAAGATGACTGGCAGGTGTCCAGTTGAAATATCGTGCGAAGTATTGAACGACGATCTTGTCATCGTGATCAGCAAGGAAACAATAATTAGAGTGTTGTAGTATATCCCCAGATTCATTATTTAAAGCCAGTCCTTAACACACTGTATGTAAACATTCTCTGGATAATATGCGTATGTTTTCAAATGTTCAGATATTTCATCACCTATGTGCCGCTCCCCTACTGCTCAACATATCTGTGACCATTCGTGCGACCTGCGACCCTTCTCTGTATATACTGAATATTCCTCGTTATACATATCTGGTGCGAGTCCCACACATTTGAGAAATATTCTAGGATGGACTGCACGTGTGGTTTGTAACCAATCTTCATTGTAAAACGACTTCTTAGCCTCTAAGTTTCTCCATCAGTAATTTTGGGGCCTAATATATTCGTAATGATCTTTCTTTATTACTTTTTTTAATTTCTTCAGTATCCCTCTTTCTATTTAAAATTGAACTTTCTGCTCCATAAAGAGGTTACGGTTTCATTACAGAGCTGTAATCCCTTAGTTTACTGATTTTACAAAGCGGTTCTTTATTATAAATATTTTATGTTAATCCGAATGTAGTTGCTGTTTCTTGGCAGTGAACTTCGTTTGTAGCTTTTTCCAAACCGTTTTCTTCTATGATTTCCCCTTAAGTATTTAAACAGAGAAACCATTTTTCTTTTTCCATATTTCGTGTTCAATAACTTTGGCGCTTGTTTGTTGCATTAATATCTTCCGTTTTTTTAATGATATTTGTGGTCCTGCTTTTCTTCTTTAAGAACTGCTATTTCTTTTATGTTCTTGTTTTTGTGGTCTTCAGTCCTGAGACTGATTTGATGTAGCTGCCCATGCTAATCTATCCTGCACAAGCTTCTTCATCTCCCAGTACCTACTACAACCTACATCGTTCTGAATCTGCTTAGCGTATTCATCTCTTGGTCTCTCTCTACGATTTTACCATCCACGCTGCCCTCCACTACGAAATTGGTGATCCCTTGACGCCTCAGAACATGTCCTACCAACCGATCCATTCTTGTGCCACAAACTTCTCTTCTCTCCAATTATCTTCAGTACCTAATCATTAGTTATGTGATCTACCCATCTAATCTTCAGCATTCATCTGTAGCACAACATTTCAAAGCTTCTATTCTCTTCTTGTCCGAACTATTTATCGTCCACTTTTCACTTCCATACATGGCTGCACTCCATACAAATACTTTCAGAAACGACTTCGTGACACTAAAATCTATATTCGATGTTAACGAATTCCTCTTCTTCAGAAACGCTTTCCTTGCCATTGCCAGTCAATATTTTATATCCTCTCTACTTCGACCACCATCAATTATTTTGCTCCCCAAATAGCAAAACTCCTTTACTACTTTAAGTGTCTCATTTCCTAATCTAATTCCCTCAGCGTCATCAGACTTAATTCGACTATATTCCATTATCTTCGTTTTGCTTCTGTTAATGTTCATCTTATATCCTCCTTTTAAGACACTGTCCATTCCGTTTAACTTCTCTTACAAAGTCCTTTGCTGTGTCTGACAGAATTACAATGTCATCGGCGGACCTCAAAGTATTTAGTTCTTTTCCATGGATTTGAATACCTACTCCGAATTTTTCTTTTGTTTCCTTTACTGCTTGCTCAATATTCAGGTTGAATAACATCTGGGATAGGCTACAACCCTGTCTCACTCCCTTCCCTACCACTGCTTCCCTTTCATGCCCCTCGACTCTTATAACTGCCATCTGGTTTCTGTACTAATTGTAAATAGCTTTTCGCTCCCTGTAATTTACTCCTGCCACCTGTAGAATTTGAAAGGGAGTATTCCAGTCAACATTGTCAGAATCTTTCTCTACGTCTACAAATGTTAGGAACGTAGGTTTGCCATTCCTTAATCTTTCTTCTAAGGTGTGTCGTAAGGTCAGTATTGCCTCACGTGTTCCAATATTTCTACGGATCCAAACTGATCTTCCCCGAGGTCCGCTTCTACCAGTATTTCCATTCGTCTACAAAGAATTCGCGTTAGTACTTTGCTGCTGTGACTTATTAAAGTCATATTTCGGTAATATTCACATCTTTCAACACCTGCCTTCTTTGGGATTGGAATTATTATATTCTTCTTGAAGTCTGAGGGTATTTCGCCTGCCTCATACTTCTTGCTGACCAGATGGTAGAGGTTTGTCAGGACTATCTCTCCCAAGGCCGTCAGTAGTTCTAATGGAATGTTGTCGACTGGCGGGGCCTTGTTTCGACTCAGGTCTTTCAGTGCTATGTCAAACTCTTCACGCAGTATCGTATCTCCCATTTCATCGTCATCTACATTCTCTTCCATTTCCATAATATTATCCTCAAGTACATCGCCCTTGTATAGACCACCTATATACTCCTTCCACATTTCTGCTTTTCCTTCTTTGCTTAGTACTGGGTTTCCATCTGAGCTCTTGATATTCATACAAGTGGCTCCCTTTTCTCCAAAGGTCTCTTTAATTTTCCTGTAGGCACTACCTATCTTACCCCTACTGAGATAATCCTCTACATCCTTACATTTGTCCTGTAGCCATACCTGTTTAGCCATTCTGCACATCCTGTCGATCTCTTTTTTGAGACGTTTGTATTCCTTTTTGCCTGCCTCATTTATTGCATTTTTAAATTTTCTTCTTTCATCAATTAAATTCAATATTTCTTCTCTTACCCCAGGAATTCTACTAGCCCTCGTCTTTTTACCTATTTGATCCTCTGCTGCCTTCACTACTTCATCCCTCAAAGCTACCCATTCTTCTTCTACTGTATTTCTCTCCCCCATTCCTGTCAATTTTTCCCTTATACTCTCCCTGAAACTCTGTACAACGTCTGGTTTAGTTTATCTGGATCCCATCTCCTTAAATTCCCAACTTTTAGTAGTTTCTTCAGCTTTAATCTACAGTTCATAACCAATAGATTGTGGTCAGAGTCCACATGTGCCCCTGGAAATGTCTTACAATTTAAAACCTGGTTCCTTAATCTCTGTCTTACCATTATATAATCCATCTGATACCTTCTAGTATCTCCAGGGTTCTTCCATGTATACAATCTTCTTTTATGATTCTTGAACCAAGTGTTAACTATGATTGAGTTATGCTCTGTGCAAAATTCTACCAGGCGGCTTCCTCTTTCATTACTCACCCCCAATCCATATTCACGTACTACATTTCCCTCTCTTACTTTTCCTACTATCGAATTCCAGTCAATTTTCGTCTCCCTTCACTATCTGAATAATTTCGTTCATCTCATCATACATTTCTTCAATTTCTTCGTCAAGTGCAGAGCTGGTTGGCATATAAACTTGTACTACTGTAGTAGCTGTGGGCTTCGTGTCCATCTTGGCCACAATAATGCGTTCACTATGCTGTTAGTAGTAGCTTACCCGCTCTCTTATTCTTTATTCATTATTAAACCTACTCCTGCATTACCCCTCTTTGATTTTGTATTGATAACTCTGTATTCACCTGACCAAAAGTCTTGTTCCTCCTGCCACCGGACGTCACTAATTCCCACTATATCTAACTTTAACCTATCCATTTCCCTTCGCAGTACCAGCACAGGCAGGTTGCGGATTGGGCATTGCCTATATAGCCACTGCTACGTGTTGTCCTGTGACCCCGCCCGGCAGTGCCCCTGTGGTCATCCATTGACGGTGCGCCATGTTTTATTGTCCTGTCCCCGCTTTATTCACTCTCGTGATGTCCTCTGTCTGCCGTCTAGCTTACAGGAACTTTTAGCTGATGACGCTTAGAGCAGCTGCTCGTGTCCTTCGTTTTATTTCACTGACGGATTTGTCCAAAAAGGTCGAACTCTTTTATTTTGTTTCTCTGCGTCTTTGTAAGTACTTTCTGATGTTGCCCCTTTGCGTTTTTCTACTCCATTATTGAACTAACGTTTGTGACTGGGCACTAATTACCTTAGTAGTTGATCTCCCTAAACAAAAAGAAAACAAAAACAAAACAAAAATAGCAAGTCCGCTTTAGGTTAGTGTTACAAAGCCAGATCAGTCAATCATCGAGACTGTTGCCCCTGCAACTACTGAAAAGGCTGCTGCCCCTCTTCAGGAACCAAACGTTTGTCTGGTCTCTCAACAGGTACCCCTCCGTTGTAGTTGCACCTACAATACAGCCATCTGTATCGCTGAGGCACGCAAGCCTCCCCACCAACGGCAAGGTCCATGGATCATGGGAGGAAGATTTCTTCTATAGCTGTAGTAATATCCCTAGTTAAAATTGCCAGATCATCTTCAAAGGCGATGCAATCTGCTCTAATATTACCTCTACCTAACTTCTTTGATCTATATTGTATTTTGACTCAACTGTTGCTCTCACAATTCTGTAATTACCTCTTCCAAACACAATTAAACAGTAATCTCCCAGTCTAACACCAGTCTTTGTATCAAATGGTTCAGGAATTACTCCCACGAATTTAACTTTAGAGCTAGTGCCGGTTAACGTTTCTTTAATCAGTGTTAAAGTTTTATTATCTAGCGCCTGTTTCTTTAAAATTTGGAAAAGAGATTCACGATCAATTGAGTCATAGGCCTTTTTAAAATTCATAAATATACATACAGTGTTGTTATTACGAAACTTTTGGTGCCTAAGAATTAGTTTGTAAATTAATAATTTGTTCCGGACAGGATCTGTTTGGTCTAAAACCTGCTTGGTATTCACTAATTTAGGTTCTAACTTTTATTGGGCTTGATCAAGTAAACATTGCGAGAGAATTTTGTATGTGACAAGGTACTGTGAGTTTCCTCGGTCGTTATTAACATTGGTTCTATCCTCTTTTTTATGCAATTGATGATTTAGGACAGTTTTCCAGTCCTCCGGTATTTTCCCCCAATTGCCAGATACGTCATATTAGTTATGAGATCTCTTCTGCAGTGTTAGGGCCAGCTGATTTGAACAGTTCTGCAGTTATATCGTCTAGTCCAGATGCTTTATTGTTTTTAAGTATCTGAATTTGTTTAGTTATTTTGAATTCCTTAGTTTCTTTAGACTTAGGATTGGTGTTCTTAGTTTGCTGTGTCTGGGATTTATTTGCTGGTTCCGGACAGTTTAGTAGTTTTCCAAAATAATTAGCAAGTAGCTTACAATTTTCCTGCCTGGTTGGTACGAGCCAAACTGCCATTTTCATTTTCGAAACAAAAACTTTGAAGTTGGTAATGGTTAGTTTTGTTTTGAATGTTTTATATAAGTTTCTTGTTCTGTTCTTTTGGAAGCCTTTTTCGATTTCTAAAAGTTCGGCATTCCGTAGTTTCTTTTAGTCTGTCGGATTAATTTCTATGTTCCTTTTCTTATACAAAGGTGTTGTACGTATTTTTAGTTCTGTTACTATTCCAATTTTTTAATGCTTCATGCCTAGACTTAAATGCTGTTTCACAATCCGCCTTCCTCCAACGGTGTTTTCGTTTCTTTCGAAGCGGAAATAAATTTTGTAGTGTTTTGATGAACTTTTCTTTTAGGATCTGCCAATTGTTGGATTTCGTTGTCAAGTTGGCTTGTTGGAGCTGGGGTTATTGTAGCAGCGTCAAATTTTGGGATAAGAATTTTTATTTTGAAGAGTTTCTGAGGTTTAAGTTTTACTTTTATTTGTGTTAAATATTTGTCATAGTCAATACTAGGCCCTTTCTTAACTCGGACATTTAATGTTTCTTCGACGTTAGATCATTGCTTCATGATCGATTTGAAATTCCCCAATAAATGCATTAGGTACCCACCAAGTTTTTATTTAGCATGGTTGTTTCTAAAATGTGTTGTGATTTTAAGGTTGAAATATTAGCACGTTTCAATAAATCTTTGGCCATTTTGATTTGTCCATTTATGGGCAGGAAATCCATTTACCTAATTGAGCATTAAAATCACCGATTAAAATTTTAACATGGTTTGCTTTAATACCTACGTAAGGTTTTTTACAGCTATTCTTATTGATTGCCATATGGACATTAACTGAAGTGTATGCTTTATTTGCCCATTTAAGAGAAATTTTCATTAGTCTATTATTAATGTGTTTTATCTCCTTTATGAAATTTAAAATTTTTTCGAGACTGCGAAAGAAACTCTCAGATGTGAGAATTCGTTTATCAATATTGCTATTAAAAAGACGATAATTGCGGAAACCCATGGTGTTATTGTACGTCATTCATGTTTCTTGACGTTCTAAAATTTGAATCTTCTGTTATTTTAATGTATCTCCCAGTTTATGAAGTTTACTTGGTTGCAAGAGTGTTTGTGTATTAAGTGTTGCAAAAAATGTACTTGTTTTGGTTTTAAGTTTGCCAGAAGACTCTGCCTTCCTCTGTTGAATCACATTGCATTTTAACCTGGCCACCCCAGCATCCTAAAGACCAAATGCGTCAGTAATACTGGCGGTGGATGACCACATGCAGGTAATATTGTGATTATCAAAATGCTCCATGATGACTGTATCTGGAACCCTGTGGGTTTAAGTTCACTCATTAAGTGAACTCAGAGTTTAAGACTGGAAGAGTTAGTTCCAGAATATAAATTTCACCACTGGTGAACAGACACTGAGCATGTTGGCGCTTGCTACTAGAGAGACGTAAAGTCGATTTGGTTTTGTTTTGCTTTGGTCCCGGAGTGCTTATTCTGCATTCGCAGCTGTCCACCATATCTGATGGAACGTTCACTATCTGCCACCTGGGACCTGTCCAATACCCTAGGAAAGGTCAACTTCTTTGACTTTTAGTTACAAAAAACTTAAAACCTGAAATATAATTAGGTAATTGGGTTGTCCAAGTACTAACAATGATCACTAAAAATTAAATCTTAGAAAATATGTATAAAATAATAAAACCCAGCAGAAAAACAAGAGTGACGTCTCAGAAAGCTATTTCCATTTCCATTTCGTTTCCGCGATTCATTTTAATATATTCACATATTGTTCAGTACTTTTTACATTGTCACAAACTAATATTTCAGTGACAGACGCTAAAAGAGATGAACTGTGCATTGGGGAAAGGGTAACTGTTAAATTTCCGAGAGCATACTTTCTATGAAGAGACAAGTAACATTAATTTCACGCGACGGGAAAATCAGATAATTCGGTTCTTATGCAGCCATTCTTCCCACTCACTACAAGTGAATGGAAGAGATGTGGAAGAAATTCTTCTGAGAGCAGAAGTACCCTCCGGCACAACCCGTACGGTGGGTTGCGGAATACAACCATATACATGTAGATTATTCGCTTAAAATACCATTAACGCATGAGGCCTTCATTGTTTTGGTTTAAAAACAAATAACTTTGATTCAGCTAATAAATAAGAGCCAAAATATTACAGAACGCTGCTATTTTTACACTTTGTTGAGATACTCTGTTCCACGAACACTTTTATGAGTCGGAATGCTAAATTTATTTAACATGGTCGCTCAGAATTTACTTTTGTACCTGTGCTTCGTCACCTATATATCCAAGTCTAACGCCTCATAACGTTCTCCGCAGGCTTTACCACAGATTCCAGGAAAGAAACCAAACTTTACAAACAGAAAGCGCTTTTCAGCGACAAACTCGATACAGACATTTCACAGTAGTTAATTACATTTATTATTCGTTTTCTAGAACTCTCGCTTAAGAATTCTTCCACGAAGCCACATAAAATTCTACAAGCGATTGCCGTAGAGGGTTCTCCGAATCTCGTAACGCTCTTTCAAAGTAATTATTCTTCAGGGTTAACTGAGGTCAGGTGAAAATATTATTCTGATTCTCCGAAACTGGGCGGAGGAACACTTTTTACGTGAACGTTATTTTCATTATGTTCTGACAAACTCAAGGAAAGAAATATTTTGCACGTATTAAAACGGCGTACATTTTATACATTTCATTTGAGAAGAGAATGACTCTTGAAAGCCAGATATTCCTCGAATCTTCGAATGTTCTTAAGCCAATCATTCTTGAAACTCGAAACACTTATTGGATCTGCTCGAAATACTCGAGACATATTTTGTATAATCTAGTCTATAGCTATCTTACTAACAATCCGCGACGGGTGACATAAGTGCTTATGAGTTTTGGTCGCATCAGTCTTTAGCATGTCGAAGGAGAAGATTAAACCACCAAAAATACGAAAGTATTTCTTATACATCGGAAGATGAGCATATGCAACCTTAGTCTATAACTGTTTGCTCAGTAACTAATTTTTGTGAAAGTATTAATAAAGTAGTTCTTTCAACATGTGATGGACTTTACCATTAATTATTGTACAACTATAAGCTTTTTAGTAATTCGTTTTAAATCTGTTTCCGTAAATAAGTTACTAAAATTTATATACCATACTGTAGTTTTGTTTTCAAATGTGATACGTCTTGAAGGCAATAACGTCAACTATTTTAAAAGTACTTTATCACTCTTTATTTCCGAAGTCCATTTCTTCTTTAAGTATATATTGTAGCTGTTTTTCGAAGGCGCTATAAATCTCAGTTTCTTCTAGAGTCTCCATTAATCTGCAATTTTTCCATCTTCGACTTTTGAAAGATATTGTGGCTGTGTGCCACCACCATCGACAACAACGACAGACATAAGAAAATCTATTATAATACGTCTTAGACAACATGGTACTAACTTCTGGGATTAAAGAGTAACCCATCAGTTTTATACAAAGGAGACTGGAGAAAATGCACTAACGTAATCGAGCAAGAGGGTTAACACAGTTGGAAGGCAAAGTTACTCTTTGTTACAATGCTAATTCAATTGTATATATAAGATGCCGGGAGTAGTGTGAATAATGTAGGAGTAGTTTTTCACAGACAGAACATCGGCTAAACACTCTTTGCTCAAGATGCAGCAGTGAACACCAAAAGACATAGGGAGGAGAGTCATTAGAGGCGGGGTCGGTAAAGGACGGCCAGTTCAAGTAGCCGTGGCATTTCTAGGTAACCATCCCCGTTATTCATCCTAAGTGATTTAGGGAAATCACGAGAAGCTTAAGTTCAGAAGGCTGGCCGTTGATTTGATTGAGTTGTTTGGGTTGGGTTGTTTCGGAAGGCAACCGGACAGAGCGGTCATCAGTCTCATTGGATTAGGGAAGGACGGGGAAGGAATTCGGCCGGGAACTTTCTACGGAACCATCCCGGCATTTGCCTGGAGCGATTTAGGGATATCACGGAAAACCTGTATGAGGATGGCCGGAAGCGGGATTGAAGCGTCGTCCTCCCGAATGCGACGCCAGTGTGCTAACCACTACGCCATCTTTTTCGGTTGTTGATTTGATCCCTGAACTCCTGAATACTAGTCTGGTGTCTTTCTTCGGCTCCACATCCCGCGGTTAAACAACAAAAATTGATTAGAACACATAAAATAATGTAATGTGTACTCGCATTTGGCTGCAATATATGCATAAAACAAAATTACCAAACGTAATGGTACGTATAGTAAGTGGATAAGCTATGAGTTTTAATGCCATATTTGAGCAAGTGACTCTACAAAATTTGAACCAATTTTGTTAACTTCTAATCAGAAAAAAATTAAAAAGGAAGATGTAGAAGAGACGCTCTAACATTTGCACAGTCAGTAACGCCTTTTGATTAAACATAACAGTTCCTAATAACCGAATATATGAATATACGAAAATAAGTTCAGAAAAACAACAATGAAAAACTGTGATTGAAGCAGAGTATTATACGATAGTCAAAAGATGACTGTGGGGATATCACTGCCATAACGATCCTCAGCTTTAATATGTTTGTATGTCCCATAAAAGCTGCCATTATATAAATATTTATTCTGCTGAATTTGTAATTTGATTAGATGGGAGAAAATCTACGGAGTTTTTAGGGAACGAGTGAATACACCGTGCAAGGGGTTAACAAAAAATCTGGACAATAAAGGACTTGATTAGTCGAAGACATATATTGGCTGCGGCTATGCTACAATGTGAGTCGTTACTGAAACTGTAGTTGAAAGGCTGCTGAAGAGAGAGACTCATAGAGATAGGTATTATAAGATGAACAATTACAGTTCGGACACAAAAATGCTAAAATCAAGTTGTCTGCTTTACAGGAGCTGATAACTGCTTCAAACAAACCTAAGAGACGAGGATGATTTTGAAACTTCTGGCAGATTAAAACTGTGTGTCGGACCGAGACTCGAACTCGGGACCTTTGCCTTTCGCGGGCAAATGCTCTACTATCTGAGCTACCCAAGAACAACTCACGGCACCTCCTCACAGGTTCAACTCTGCCAGTACCTCGTCTCCTTAATCTGTAACGAAGTTTCATATCAGCGCACTCTTCCCATTCTTAGAATAATTTTGTTATACGCAGTCGAATTGTAATCCTGCAAGAGCACCATACTACTTGTAGGAATGTACTGGCCTGCATTTACGTCTACGCACCCCGCATGTTACCGTATGGAGCATGGTGGTACAGAGTCTGATTTTCGAGTGCGCACTTTGCGATGTAACTTTATCTCTGGAGCAAACGAATCCAGAGTAGCTACACTTCAACGATAGTTTAGGGCTCTGTTCTGTTGTCAACTCCACTAGCAGGTTATCAAGAAATTCTAAAAATACTTTACCAGTAATGTCTACCACTCATTAAGGATTGACATATGTTGATGTGAGAAAGGTAAGCTGCGGTAACTATCTTGTGCAACTAAGTATTAGTAAAGAGTATTCATGGTATTATTTTACTTAGTTCCTTAGTCCTGATTTACTAAGACTGACCTGAAAAAGAAAGAACATTTTGGAAATTTTTGTTAAGGTCTTATGGGACCAAACGGCTGAGGTCAACGATCCCTAAGCTTACACACAACCTAATGTAACTTAAACTAACTTACGCTAAGGACGACACATACACCCATGCCCGAAGGAGGACTCGAACCTCCGATGGGGAAAAGGAAAGATTAAATTTACATTGTGTCGTCTGTTTGCTATTAGCTAGATTTCATGATCCTTAATTAATCTTTTGTGTAGAGACAATTGTACCTGCACTTCTGATACGAGTCCAGCACAAAGATTATCATTCAGTTAATTTTATTAAAATTTAGATTTAATGAATAAAGTTACACCTAATCGGACTAGCAGCATATGCAGCATTATAATCTGCTCGTTTAATACTGAAAGGGGTGTTGGTATTTCTCATCTTTCAGCGCCCTTTAGATAAACAGAACGCAGTCGCGCTTACATTGTTTCTCAATCATTGCCCAATATCGGCTGGTGACTGCGCATAATGCAGTGTCAACCGCTCCGAACTAATAATGGACACCGCAACAGTTGAGCCACATCGAGTTATCGTGAAATAAACTAAGGCCGTTGCAAGAGAATAGCAAAGATCATTAACTCTAGTTGTTGTCAAGGAAATGAATTTATATGGTTCTTGATATCTTACTGCGAGAGAGAAGGATTTTTTTTAATTGATTTTAAGAAGATTTCATAATAAGGTTATAATCAATTTTCTTTACTTTAACTACCAACGAGTTGTTGCCTACACGCCATTATAACAATTTGTTATTGAACATTAGTCTTTCTCCTCTTCTTAATTAGGTGACCTTAGCGACAGCACCGTAAAGATTTACTCAGTTTGTGCAACCATTTGTAATCTATGATGAACAAATGTACTTTGTAATATCATTTCTTTGCAATTCTTGATTATTATGAATATTACTTTTCTAAAGTAACTTTTCTAAATTTGCCAGTACACCTTTTAAAGGAAGGAGCATTAACGTAATTTACCACGTCATCAACCATTTTCCAATTTCTGTCGATCACTAGATAAGGTTTTACAACTACAACTTAAGATGTAGACACAGTTCGTGAACTCATTGTACACAAAGTTCACCTGTAGCTAGTCTGACGCTCAGTAAATGGGCGCGTATTTTTTAGTTGCTTTCAGTAGCAACAGGAGCGGCAGCAGTTGCAAGAGAGAAGTTCCCCGTGCGTTATTCGTTGCCACAGGTATGCCAAAAGATAGAAGCAAAAGATGACATTTCAGATTTCGAGGAACTTCGCTTCATACTACCAGAAATCAGTTCAGTTTCTGTCAAACTTCATGTCACAGAAGAAAAGAAGTATTAAACAAAGTGTTACGATGTTCGAAGATAGAATCTGGTTTTCTTTACTAGGCAACTCAGCACGCTTTCTTGGAAATCACGCACGAAAATTAATGTTCTGTTTCGATTCATTGTTTGCAATAGACACAACTTGATAGACGCAACCACGCAAACCACCACTCACACAATCCAAGCAAAGCAGTTGCCAACGCAAAATTAATAAACTGAACCTGGCAGTAAAAATAATATTTTGTTTTTCAAACAAACTTCCAATACATGGTACGATATAACGATATAAATTATTTCTATTTTCCTACATCTTCCTTTGTCGTATCGAAGGAGAACAAAATGGTTGTAGCTCTCTGTAAGCACCCTTATCTCTCTCATCTTTCCATCATTATCTATACGAACGATAACTATAATTTTTGGAAAGCGTTCTTCCAATGCTGGTACTCTAAATAAACACAAAACGATTTCGAGAGAGCTACATTGACTTTCATGCGAAGTTTCCCACTGTCGTTCCCCGAGCATTTTTACTAGCATTTTGTACACTGATGAGCCTGAACATTATGATCACTGGCCTACCGTCACCTACTATCAACCACCCGTCGAGGCGCCAGCAGTATTATCTGGCGAAGAATGACTGCTAATCAGACACACGTACGGTGCATGTAGTATCAGTGAGTGTGTTGTCCGTGTGTAGAATGGGGATGGCTTGCGATCTATCTGTTTGACCGAGAGCAGATAGTGATGGTCCAGAGGGTAAGCAAGAGCAATTCGGAAACTGCACCACTTGTCAGATGTACGAGGAGTGATTGCGGTCAGTGTCTTCAACACGTGGCGAAACCAAGGTGAAACCACGTCTGGACGTCGTGGGGTTGGGCGGCTACCCCTCATTACAGGTGTCTGACGTCGCAGGCTGAGCACAGTGTAAAACAGGGCGGGCAGCGAACTGTTGCGGAACAAAGATCATACTTTAATGCTGGGTGGAGTACAAGTGTGTCTGAACCCACAGCACACCGTACACTCCTAACGAAGAGCCTCTGGAGCCGACAACCCGCCTATGTGCCAAAGTTAATACTACGACATCGGCGACTACGACTGAAATGGGCACGTGACCATCGGCTCTGGACGCTGGCGGACTGGCAGAGCGTTGCGTAGTCTGATGAACTCTGACACCTTCTTCATCGTGCCGGTAGGAGGATGCGAATCCGACGTCTACCAGGCTTGGTTGAGCCGGGGGAGGGGACCAAAGAGCGAAGACATTGATCCCATCGGATTAGGGAAGGATGGGAAAGGAACCATCCCTGCATTTGCCTTAAGCGACTTAGGGAAATCACGGGAAACCTGAATCAGGATTTTATATAAGACATTTACGCCAGTCACTGTAACACTTTATTTATTTCAGGATTGCAATTTCGGCCTTAGGCTATTATTAAGTGAAGATGTTTTGGCTATAAATCCATGTCAACCTAAAATGAGCTGACAAAACGACATATAAATGTGTCAGCTCATTTTAGGTTGACATGGCCTGGTAGCCATAACATCTTCACCTGATAATGGCCTTAGGCCGAAGCTGCAATCGTGAAATAAGGGACGTGTAACAGTCAGTGGCGTAAATATGATGTCTTTTATAAAGTTCTACATGACTGTGAATAACAGGTATAAAAAGGCAACTAAATCCGGTTGGCCGCACGCGGGGCTGAACCGTCGTCGTCCCGAATGCGAGTCCTGAGTGTTAACCACTGTGCCACCTCGCTCGATGCCTTCGAAGGTAAAAGCCTCTTGACACCTTTACTGTTGGACAGATACAAGCTGACGATGGCTCCATTATGCTCTAGGGAACATTCTCCTGTTTCTTAACGGCAGTGGCGTTTTTCAACAAGATAATTCTCCGTTTCACAAGGCCCGGAGTATGATGGAGTGGTCCGAGGAACACAGTGGCGAGCTAGAATTGATGTGCTGGCGCCCAAACTCGTCAGATCAGAAACTGATCGAACGCATATGGCATGTGATTAAACGTGGCGTCAGAGCTGATTGTCCCCGTCCGCGGAATTTACGGTAGTAAGATGACTAGTGTGTGCAGATGTGGTTCCATTTCCCTCCAGCGATCTACCAAGGCCTCATATCTTCCATGCCACGACCCGTCGCCGCTGTTATCCGCGCCAGAGGCGGATGTACCGGCTGTTATGTAGGTGATCATAATGTTCTGGCTCATCAGTGTATGGCCTACACCGACTTGTTACGATTCTGGCGACGCATCTCTGAATTCGTGCGATGCCATTTGCCATGCCTACTTGGTTATGACTCCAAACACAAGAACAGTAAAGTTGGTCACACTAGTATCTCCTATGCGACACTTTCAAACATCCCGTCCAAGAAATCTAAGTGTTGCATTCACCTCCCCTAATTACGGTATCACTTCCACTTCTCATGTCAAATTTTTTTATCAGGATGTTTTTAACAGTCCGAAAACTGATTTGGTACAGCTCTTGGCTCTCTTCTATCTTGAGTCATTCTCCTCATTTCTGCATAAGTACTGAAATCTTAACCGATGCGAAAAAGTTTACTGTAGTCTAGTCAAAGTTTCCCACTATAGTGTTACCCTCTACATTTCACAAATTGTCGTTTCTTTGGTGTCCAAGGTAGTGTTTTATGAGTCGATCACTTCTTTTAGTCAAGTTGTGCCATAAATTTACTGTCTACCCATTTCGATTTAGGACATACTCACAAATTATCCGATCTACCCGTATCATTTCCACCGTTATCCTGTAGACCGACATATTAAAAACTTTCATTCTCTTTGTCTGAATCTGTATAAGGCTGCGTGAACTCCAGAGAAATATCTTCCAGAGACAAAGGAATTAATAACATTAGCTGCCAGGAGTTGATTTATGTCAATGGGGAAAGTTGAAAATTTGTTCAAGATTGAGCTTCGAATCTGGTTCTCCTGCTTACCGGGCAAACGCACTGACCAATACACCATCTGGACACAGTGGTCACCACAGCTGCAAGGATTGCCGTAGACCACCTAACGTGCTTTTTTTAAATAGAGGTGGAGTCCCTCCACGCCCACACCGGCATGATGGCCAACACAAAAGGTCTACTGCCATCTCTGCATAAGGGTTAGTATTCACTAAAGTGAGGTGTCGCAGGATGTGGGTACTGCGATGTTTGCGTACGTCTGGTTAGGATTAACCATTAATACGCGCTCATCTGGAGGTAGATTGGTCGAAATCTGACGAAGGGTAGCGGTTTGAAGGGCAGAAGAAAAAAAGTGCCAAAGCAAGAGCCAAGGGAAAAAAACCTCTGCGAAAGTTAGGTCGGGCGGCAAGAGCAGTAGCGGTTGTCTTGCTGCCTGAGATAGGTTGTGCAAGGATAGGCTTTGTTAGTAGTGGGTATCATGCATGTCGATACCTTGACGTTGTGCGTTTGTGCTGCTCGGCGGCTGGCGCTGGGTGCTGGTACAGAGTCCTCGTTCAGCGTCCTGCAACCTGCCACAGTTAGGTTTGTTATCGGTCTTGTGTCCGATAGGTCATATACCGGAGGCTCAGTGTGAGGGAGTGTTGGCAGATTGTTCGTGCGTCTGTGGACGAGCTCGTCGGTGTCCCTGCTGTGGCCTGTTGGTCGGCTCTAATATCAGCTGGTAGTTGCCAGTCAGTGTTGCTGATATGCAGGGGCTTACCGACGTTTGTCGCTGTTTGCGTATGTTACTTTACCATAGGTGGTTATGCCCTAGCTAGCAGTGTCTTTGGTCACTTGTGTTTCCACCTGTGGTTGTGATCGTAGTTTCCCAGAGTGAGGATGAAAGGATTGTTCGAGTGTCTCGAGTTCCTGTATAGTCGTGTGGCGTGTTTCTTGAATACTTCCTTGAGGGTATCAAGGCGGTATTCATGGTGAAGATCCACGGTGCGTGTGTAGCGTGGAGCATTGCTAATGATTCGTAGCACTTTGTTCTGTATGATCTGCAGGCGGCGCAGTCGTGTGGGAGCTGCATATCCCCAGACCGGAGCTGCGTACGTCATCAGAGGTCTAATCAGTGTCATGTATAAGGACCTCGACACCCTCCTATTCAGTGTGCTTTCCCTGTTGAGCATTGGGTAGCGCTGTTTGAGCCTCGCGTGCGCTCGGTTGGCAACGTATTCGATGTGGTCCCCCCATGTAAGTTTCCGGTCCAGCCAGACACCAAGGTATCTGACTTTCTCTCGGAAACGTATTGGGTGTGTATGTAGTGTTATCGGTTTACAGTGTTGGTGTTTGCGCAGTAGTTTCGGTCTGCGTGTGAACAGAACTGCTTCGCACTTGTCGACGTTTATTTTAATACGCCATCGCTCCAGCCAAGGCTCAGCTGTTCTGAGTGCTGTCTGTATTCGTGAGTTGATGTTCGACGGTTTCCAGTCTTGCGCGAGGATGGCTGTGTCATCCTCGTAGAAGGCTAACGTCGTGTTTCGTGTCACTGGGAAGTCATTAACGTACAGGTTAAACAAGATGGGCCCTAGGATGCTTCCTTGGGGTACTCCAGCTTGGATACCGTGTTGTGTTGCTTGTTTATCCTGCACGTTAGTGTTGAAACATCTGTTCGTGAGATATGAGTGTATGAGACGTACGAGTCCGTCCGGGAAACCAGCTTCGCTTAGTTTGCGTATGAGTCCGTTGTGCCAGAGACGATCGAAAGCCTTTTCGATGTCTAGGAACACGGCCCCTGTGGCTTTGTTCATGTTGTAGCCGTGTGACCCAAATTCTCAACTTATACCACACATGCTGATTTAGTGCCCCTGCGAATTAGCCTCATTACTCGATTCCCGTAAGAACTCGGTGTGCATCTGCACTGAAGGAATGATAGGGCGTCATGACCTTAATTATATATGTGGTGCCTGTTCTTTTTCTCTATTTGAATTTATACTCAATGTTAGTAAACTTCTCTTGCATAAATATTTTCCTTGCTATTGTCGATATGTATTTCGCATCCTCTCTAATCGGCCACCATCAGCTGTTTTACTGCCCAAGTAGGACAACTCATCTACTGCTTATATTGTTTTATTTCCTAATCTAATCGCCTGTGCATCGCCTGATTTATTTCCACCATATTCGATTTTCCATGTTTCAATTTTGTTGATGTTCAGCTCATCGCCTCGTCTCACAACCCTGTCCACACAATTTAACTGCACTTTGAAATCCTTACTCGTCTCTGATAGAATTACAATGTCATCAGCGAACCTGAATGTTTTCATTTTGTCTCTATAAAATTTTCTTTTCTTTCCAAATATTTCCTTGCTTGTCTTCAGAGCTTGCACGATTCACTCATTCAGTAACATTTGAAGTAGGCTATAAGCCTGTTATAGTTCCATTAGAACTACTGCTTTCATATGATGTCCTCCAACTCTTAAAACAACAATCTAGTTTCCGTAGATACTGTTCCGCGTCCTGTATGCTATTTCGTCTACCTTAAGAATTTCAGTGAGTGTAGACAAGCTGACACTGTGTAAAGGTTTCGCTAAATCTACAAATTCTTGATTCATAGGATTACCTTCTGAGATAAGCCTTAGTGTCAGTACTGCCTCGTATTTCCTACATTGCTCTGGTTCCTGAACTGAATCATCTCAAAGACAATATCTACCAGTTCTTCCATTCTTCTGTAAAAAATATTCTAGGCAATATTTTCCAGACTATTTCGTTGGTTTCATAGTATTCGCAGTGGGCAGAGCCTGCCTCCTCTGGAACTGGAGTTACCACTTTCTTACGGAAGTATAAGTGTGTTTTGCCTTTACAACAAGTGGAACAGTTGTGTCAAGAATGGGTCTCCCAGTGACATCAGTAATTCCAATGGAATGTCGTCTACTGTAAGGTCTTTGTTTCAGTTAAAGTGCTTCTGTGCTCTTCACAACATAGCCATCGCAGTATCTCATCTCTCATTTCATATTCGTTTACTCCCTATACCCTTTTTATGATATTGTTTATAATATTTACCACAAGTTCGTTTCCATTTATTAGACGTCTATACATTATCTCCACCTTTCAGCATTCGCTCATTTCATTAGTACTGGCTTGCAATTTGAGCTCTTAATGATGATAAATGCAGTTGCTTCTGTAAAGGTCTGTTTATTATTTCTATAAGTGCCATCTATCTTTTCCTTAGTTTTGCAGGGTTTTACAGCTTTCCATTTCTCTTCTGTCTATGACATCTTTACCATTTTGCGCTTTCTGTCAGCATCATTTCTTACACTTTCGTATTCTGTTTAACTGCTTCATTTTTATATTTTCGACTTTCGTCAGTCGGAATCACCCCTAAAATATTTACTCGATGACGTGTTCAAGACGTCCACCACCAGTCTTATAATCTGCGCCGTCTGTAACGCGCATGAAAGAACAAGTGTTTTCTCTAGTGTGTTGCAGCGATCATTAACAGTCAAAGCTTAAGTTGGTCATGTTATAAGATCAGGTGGGGTAAGTACACAACTTGTTCATAGCTTTCATGAAATATTTGGTACAGAACTGCCGCTGCGTGATCATACAGTGAACGATATGTGTTTCGTTCCGCCTTAGTTCAAGAGCGTTTGGTTTGGTTGATTTGGTTTGTGGTGTTGGAGGGACCAGACTACAAAGGCCATCGGTCTCATGTGCGTTTCTGTAATCTATCATAATCACAGGTTTATCTATAGCTTTTTTCGGTTTCAGGGGGTAAGTAAATAGTGCTGATATTTAAATTTAACAAATGAAATAGCCTTTCAGTCGTTGTCTTTGTGTCGAAAACTTAGGCCTTGGGTGTACTTATACCCCAAAATTGAATAGTAGGATATATGCACTCTAATTTGTGGGGAATGTCCACACTACTGTGCGCTTACCCACTGGTGAATTTTCATGGGGAAAGTGCACCAACAAGGCCAAAATGTTGAACAAGAAAATGAATAGCTAGTGAATAAATCCTCAGGTAATTGAACACTACTCTTGAGGCTGCTTTCAACGTTTATAATTAAAGATGCTATTTCGTGAGAAATGATGGGAAACTATGTAAGGAACACGATGAGGGGAGCTTATACTCATCTGTTACTCAGGTAGGGTTCCGAAAAGTAGAAATACACCCAGTCAAAAAGGGTGTGATTTCGGAGGATACGTTTTATTCAAAAGAACTTCCACGTTGGAAAGCAGAGCACCCACAAACCATTTCGAGAGTATCGTCCACTCATTCCACTGAAGATCTAACATCCAGTTTGGAGCCCTCAACATCTACCTCAGCTGACAGTGACGGGGGCTGAACAGTGAAGGGGGAGGCGTGTTTATAGCGGTAAGAAGTGCAAGAGTATCGAAGGAAATCGACGGAGATCCGAAATGTGAAATGATTTGGGTGAAGGTCGCGGTTAAAGCAGGCTCAGACATGGTAATTGGATGTCTCTATAGGCCCCCTGGCTCAGCAGCTGTTGTGGCTGAGCACCTGAAGGATAATTTGGAAAATATTTCGAGTAGATTTCCCCACCATGTTATAGTTCTGGGTGGAGATTTTAATTTGCCGGATATAGACTGGGAGACTCAGACGTTCATAACGGGTGGCAGGGACAAAGAATCCAGTGAAATTTTTTTAAGTGCTTTATCTGAAAACTACCTTGAGCAGTTAAACAGAGAACCGACTCGTGGCGATAACATATTAGACCTTCTGGTGACAAACAGACCCGAACTATTTGAAAAAGTTAACGCAGAACAGGGAATCAGTGATCATAAAGCGGTTACGGCATCGATGATTTCAGCCGTAAATAGGAATATTAAAAAGGGTAGGAAGATTTTTCTGTTTAGAAAAAGTGACAAAAAGCAGATTTCAGAGTACCTGTTGGCTCAACGCAAAAGTTATGTCTCAAGTACTGATAGTGTTGAGGATCAGTGGACAAAGTTCAAAACCATCGTACAATATGCGTTAGATGAGTATGTGCCAAGCAAGATCGTAAGAGATGGAAAAGAGCCACCGTGGTTCAACAACCGAGTTATAAAACTGCTGCGGAAGCAAAGGGAACTTCACAGCAAACATAAACATAGCCAAAGCCTTGCAGACAAACAAAAATTACGCGAAGCGAAATGTAGTGTGAAGAGAGCTATGCGAGAGGCGTTCAATGAATTCGAAAGTAAAGTTCTATGCACTGACTTGGCAGAAAATCCTAAGAAATTTTGGTCTTATGTCAAAGCGGTAGGTGGATCAAAACAAAATGTCCAGACACTCTGTGACCAAAATGGTACTGAAATAGAGGATGACAGACTAAAGGCCGAGATACTAAATGTCTTTTTCCAAAGTTGTTTCACAGAGGAAGATTGCACTGTAGTTCCTTCTCTAGATTGTCGCACAGATGACAAAATGGTAGATATCGAAATAGACGACAGAGGGATAGAGAAACAATTAAAATCGCTCAAAAGAGGAAAGGCCTCTGGACCTGATGGGATACCAGTTCAATTTTACACAGAGTACGCGAAGGAACTTGCCCCCCTTCTTGCAGCGGTGTACCGTAGGTCTCTAGAAGAGCGTAGCGTTCCAAAGGATTGGAAAAGGGCACAGGTCATCCTCGTTTTCAAGAAGGGACGTCGAACAGATGTGCAGAACTATAGACCTATATCTCTAACGTCGATCAGTTGTAGAATTTTGGAACACGTATTGTGTTCGAGTATAATGACTTTTCTGGAGACTAGAAATCTACTCTGTAGGAATCAGCATGGGTTTCGAAAAAGACGGTCATGTGAAACCCAGCTCGCGCTATTCGTCCACGAGACTCAGAGGGCCATAGACACGGGTTCACAGGTAGATGCCGTGTTTCTTGACTTCCGCAAGGCGTTCGATACAGTTCCCCACAGTCGTTTATTGAACAAAGTAAGAGCATATGGACTATCAGACCAATTGTGTGATTGGATTGAGGAGTTCCTAGATAACAGGACGCAGCATGTTATTCTCAATGGAGAGAAGTCTTCTGAAGTAAGAGTAATTTCAGGTGTGCCGCAGGGGAGTGTCATAGGACCGTTGCTATTCACAATATACATAAATGACCTGGTGGATGACATCGGAAGTTCTCTGAGGCTTTTTGCAGATGATGCTGTGGTGTATCGAGAGGTTGCAACAATGGAAAATTGTACTGAAATGCAGGAGGATCTGCAGCGAATTGACGCATGGTGCAGGGAATGGCAACTGAATCTCAATGTAGACAAGTGTAATGTGCTGCGAATACACAGAAAGATAGATCCTTTATCATTTAGCTACAAAATAGCAGGTCAGCAACTGGAAGCAGTTAATACCATAAATTATCTGGGAGTACGCATTAGGAGTGATTTAAAATGGAATGATCATATAATGTTGATTGTCGGTAAAGCAGATGCCAGACTGAGATTCATTGGAAGAATCCTAAGGAAATGCAATCCGAAAACAAAGGAAGTAGGTTACAGTACGCTTGTTCGCCCACTGCTTGAATACTGCTCAGCAGTGTGGGATCCGTACCAGATAGGGTTGATACAAGACATAGAGAAGATCCAACGGAGAGCAGCGCGCTTCGTTACAGGATCATTTAGTAATCGCGAAAGCGTTACGGAGATGATAGATAAACTCCAGTGGAAGACTCTGCAGGAGAGACGCTCAGTAGCTCGGTACGGACTTTTGTCAAAGTTTCGAGAACATACCTTCACCGAAGAGTGAAGCAGTATATTGCTCCCTCCTACGTATATCTCGCGAAGAGACCATGAGGATAAAATCAGAGAGATTAGAGCCCACACAGGGGCATACCGACAATCCTTCTTTCCACGAACAATACGAGACTGGAATAGAAGGGAGAACCGATAGAGGTACTGAAGGTACCCTCCGCCACACACCGTCAGGTGGCTTGCGGAGTATGGATGTAGATGTAGATGTAGATGTATTCTTTCTTTTACCAGTGAACTCGGCCTAAGCCAATCTATCAGTTCTTGGCAAAGAAAAGTATTTCAGTTCTTACTCTTAGAAACAATTCACACCCATAAGATGCGCAGTCCAGAGAAGAACAGGAGAGTGACAAAAGGATCAGAGATAATAACTTCAGATGAAAAGCATATATGCACTGTGTTTTATTTTCCGACCAGCAGGCTGCTGCGGATTTGCCGCTGGATCTGCCTTCTACTTTATGTAATGTTAAAACGAATATGTTTCGGGTGTTAAAGTTGTGTTAATTGTCCAAAATTATCCCAAATATGTAGGGAGATGGTTTTAATGCATTAACAGGGTGACTGGTTCACTCACGTTTTTTGAAAGTGGTCACTCAGTCGCAGTTCTCTGCGCTTTTCTTTTAGTTCTTCTGTGTTTTGTTTTCTCTCTGTTTTAATTCCATATATAGCTACTTTTTCTCTTTCTAAGTTATTTTAGCGCATGTGAGACAGAGTCATTGTGTGGTATTTCGAGTACATGAGAGAGTGACAATTTTAGAGATAATTTCTATATTCGTTTGTTTTAACGTGCGTAAGTGTGCCTATGACCTCACTGTTGAGCACTCGTAAGATACAAATACGCACACAAACTCTGTTGTTTCACTATAGAGCTTAAGACGACGACATTTGTTATCACTTGTAATATTTCGCTTTATTCTAAGCTGGATTATGTGGAAAGATATATATCTTTACCCTATTTAAACCCTTTATCCGATGAAGAAAGATAGTTTTCTATGGCAAATCATTAAAATATATTATTTGGCATGACAAATTTTGGTTTTAATGTTACGTTCTTTATTTAAGTTCATAAACATTGTGACACATCAAGACGCAAAAGTTATTAAGTCAAAAAGATTTAATCCAACTGTGAAGTATTAGAATAATACTGCAGTTTGACAGCCGTAAGAGTGGAGCCGTCAAACTACTGTCACACCGTAATTAATATTTTATTTTTAGTGTATTTATATCATTTACTATCTTATTAAAATAGTGATAGTTAGAAGACTGTTCACTAACCACGTAATATGGACGTTACATCAGTCTAGACATATTCGACAATGGCGATAAATGCCAAAACAGTCTGCCGTGAATGGAGATTAGTTATTATAAGCAGCTATTTTGGTGCATCTCTGCTAATAATCATGTCGTTATCTGACTTATATTACACTGCTTGACCTAAAGAAGAAACAGCGAACTGTGGAGCTTCATCCATAAAAATAAATGTCAAATATGTGCTATTCGGCACTTGCCCCAGTAGTACTGCAAACTAAAAAGAGACCTTTAATTGATATTTTTGTAGAACTATTATACTATCAACAGTAAATGCTTAGCAAAACCAGCTGCTGAATACAAATCTTAAAAAAGAACAGCTTCATTTCCAAAATTCAGGAAAACAAATGTATATAGCTATATGAAAAATTGTTGACTGCCCATCTGAAGTCGAAATTTACAAATTTACCTGCGCACTTTCCCAGCCTTACCTTGCCATTTGCATTCAAATAAAGAAAACAAAGAGAAACTCTGCTGCAAGCAGAAAGGCTGCGCCACCTGCATTGCTCGCATTTAGCAGGGACGCCAGCGATAGCGCATGCAGCAGACAGACAGCGGGAAGGAGTAGGGGGAACCCCAAGCGCAGGTGCGCCGGGCTGGCTGTTTGCGCGGTCTGATTGCTGGGACCGAAAATTAACGCGTGCGCCCTGTGCCGTCTGCACCGCCTCGCTGCCTGCAGCCGTGCTCGATCCAGCCAGCAATGAAACACGAAGCAGCCCTACGATGAATGTTATCTGCTCTACAGCAGTCTTTTTTTTTTTTTTAGTGGAACACGAGACGGCAAATATAGCCGTCGTTCGCTACTCTTCTCCAGTTCACGTGAATGGTGGTAAAAATTGTACCTGCACAAAGTGGACTGTAAGAGCAAAGGTGAGATTCTGTTGGGCAAACAGTTGGTTTTACTGAGACAAAAGTGAGATTACTTCTCAGACAAAGTTGATAATGTTGAATTCTACGAACAGTGACAATATATTAAGGGGTAAGCCATGCATACAAGAGGTGTTAAATTAAGACTGAGAAAGATGAAGTAGTTAACGGTACAAAAGTAAAGGAAAACAGTTTGTGATAATTTAGCGACTCAGAAAACCACCCACTAAATTGTACGGTACTTAAAGCATAGTGAGGCATATTGAGCTAATGAGATTTTATATGATAAGTAACCAGCGAATTTAATGAATTTATAGAGTACCCAGAACGTAAATTATTGCTGCTCAGGAAAGAGATGAGATAGTTATGAAAAGAAATCCAAACCTATGAGTAGAGAAACGACAAAATGTTTTGACATTAAATTGTGGCGTTTGAAATTAGAGAGAATCCTCTCCAATGTCGGTTGCTGTTGTGGTCCTCAGTCCGAAAATTTCTCTGATGAGAATCTCGATGTTACTCTACACTGTGCAGGCCTCTTCATCTCCGAATAACTACTGCAAGCTGCATCCTTCTCAACCTGGTTACTGTATTTGTCTCTTAGTCTCGCTGTACGACTTTTATCTCCCACACTTCCCTCGAAAACTAAAGTTTTGAGCCCTTGATGCCTCAGAATTAATCCCATTAGCCGATCCCTTCTTCTAGTTAGGTTGTGCTACAAATTTATTTCCTTATTAATTGTATTCAGTGCGTCCTCATTAGTTAAGTGATCTACCCATCTAATGTTAGGCATTCTTCTGTAGCACCACATTTAAAAAGCTTTTATTCTCTTCTTGGCTAAACTGCCTTCCATGTTCCACTTCCATACACTTCCACTTCCATACACTTCCATTACACATCCAAATACAGTACATCACTTCCCTCTATATACTGCAAATTATTTTCACAACACTCATTGTATTACATTTTCTTTCTTTTTAATTTTCTTTGACATTTGCAGTATATAAATTATATTCTCATCAACTAGGTAGTAACAAATTGTGTGGAACCATTTTAACAATTGTTAAGCATTCCATTCACTGTAACCTCAGAGAAATCTTTATATATAATATTCTGTTTATTATTTATAAAAAAAGCATTAACAACTGTATACCAATAAGATTGTAACAATGAGAAAACTTTGCTGTTAGATTCAGAAGCATCCGACCCAACTTACATTTCAAGGCGGTGGGTTACTCTGTATTGTAAATGAAATAAATAAATAAATCCATGCACATACTTTCAGAAAAGTCTTTTCTTCAGAAACGCTTTTTTGGCCATTGCCTGTCTACATTTCATATTCCACCTGTCTCGCCGACATCGTTTATCCTAGCCTAATTCCCTCTGCATCAACTGATCTCGTTCGACTACATTCCATTATCCTTCTCTTGCTTTAATTGATGTTCTTCTTGTATCCTCCTTTCAAGACCCTGTCCATTCCATTTAACTGCTCTTCCCAGTCCTTCGCTGACTCTGACAGAATTTCAATGTCATCGGCATACTGCAGAGTTTTTGTTTCTTCTCCCTGAACTTTAATTCCTGCCCCAAACTTTTCTTTGGTTTATTTTATTGCTTGCCCGTTGTACAGACTGAATAACATATAGGATAGGCTACAACCCTATCTCACTCCCTTCTCTGCCACTACTTCCCTTTCGCATCCCTTGACTCTTGTAACTATCATCTAGTTTCAGTAACAAGCTGTAAAGAGCCTTTCGTTCCTTTTCATTTACATCTGATACCTTCGGAGTTCCAAAGAGAGTGTTCCAGTTAACATCGTCAAAAGCTTTCTCTGAATCTACAAAAGCTATAAACGTAGGTTTTCCTTTCCGTAACACATCTTCCAATATCATTCGAAGGGTCAGTATTGCTTCTCATGTTCTCGTGTTTCTACTAGGCTTGGTCTTTTTACCTATATGCCCCTGTGATGTCTTCATTAGTCCATCTCTTAAAGCTACCCTTCTCTCTCCTATTGTGTTCCTTTCTCCTGTTCTAGTCATCGGTTTCCTAATGCTCCCAATGAGACTGTCAGCAATCTCTGGTTCTTTCAACTTATCTAGATCCCATCTCCTCAATTTTCTACCTCTCTGCAATTTCTTCAGCTTAATTCTAAAGTTCATCACCAATAAACTCTGATTAGTGTCCACATTTGTCCCTGGGAATGTCTTACAATTTTAACACCTGGTTCCGTAAACTCTGTCTTACCATTATAAAATCAATCTGAAAGCTTCCAGTGTCTCCAGGTCTCTTACATATATGCAACCCTCTTTCATGATTCTTAAACCAAGTACTTGCGATGTTTAAATTGCGCTCTGTGGAAAATTCTACCAGGCGGTTTTCATTTATTTCCCCCGTCCGTATTCACCTACTATTTTTCCTTCTCTTACTTTTCCTATCATCGAATTACAATCAGCAATCACAGTTAAATTTTCGTCTCTCTTAACTATTTGAATAATTTCGTTTGTCTCCTCATACATCTATTCAATCTCTTAATCATCTGCCGAGCTAGCTAGCGTCTCAACTTATGCTACTGCCGTAGATGTAGACTTTGAGTCTACGTTGGCCTCAATAATGCGTCCACTCTGCTGTTCATAGTAGCTTACAGGCAGTCCTATTTTCTTATTCATTTTTAAACCTACTCCTGCATTCCCCCTACTTGGTTTTGTATTTATAACCCTGTATTCACCTGACCAGAGGAATTGTCCCTTCCGCCACCGAACTTCACTAATTCACACTATACCTAATTTCAACTTATTCGTTTACCTTCTTAAATTTTCTGACTTGCTTGTGCGATTAAGCATCTAACATCCCACGCTCCAATCCTTAGACCCCCAGTTTATATCTCTTGATGGCGACATGTTCCTGAATAGCCCCATACTTTATACAAGAGGATGCCATCATCATTCATCCATACAGTAGGGCTGTAAGCCTTCAGGAAAAGTTATGACTGTAGTTTCGCCCTGCTTTCAGCCGTTCTCAGCACCAGCACAGCGAGGCTGTTTTGGTTTATGTTACAAGACCACATCAGTTAACCATCCAGACGGTTGCCCCTGGCTTGTCAAAGCATACCTTCCATAGTGTTTGAACCTACATTAAGGCTTTCCGTATCGCTGAGGCAGGCAGGTTACCCCACCGACGGGAAGGTCCATTGTTCATGTTGAAGATCATGAAGGTCCAACGTTTACTGACTGCCATATATCGCAACTCAAAGAAATTCTGTGCGTTAAGAGATGTTACGCAGTCGCAGCCTAATGAATAAGCAGTAAATGTTGTCATCAGAACCTATATATGTAAAGTATAATCTTTAAAGCTATTTATATGCTCATGTTAAATGAATTTATATGCTCATATTAAATGAATTTGTACTGTGTTAGACCATATCCCTTGCAGGGACGTAACAACATTGTGGCATGCAATCAGTCACAAAGTGTGATGATTGCTGGAACCCATCTGAGAAGATCACGATCTTTGTACTAACTACTATTTAGTTGCATCTTCGGATTTCAGACGAAACTGAGAAACCAAAATTCAAGAACTTTATGTATCCACGGATTCTGAAAACTGAAACATGGACCGATATAGTGAACGTATGGGCAAATGGGAGACGAATAGGTGTGAATAACTTTATTTGGATAAATTGTACTGGATCACATACAGTGTGCTTCATGGTGGACTGTTGGGTCATGTGAAATACTTTTTTGTAGTTTGTGTTTTATTTAAATAGGGTAAAACTGAAAAATAAGACGGAGGTGGTGAATAACGAACCAATCTGAAATGGCAATAGGGATCTTAATATAAGTGTTAGCGAGCCATAAATAGTTTTTAACAGTAATGACTAATTTATTCAGAATCATGACGAAGGAGAATTGTCTGTAAATGTCTGCAGTCGATTCCGAGGTTTTTATCATAGAGATCTTTTAGGACCCAGCTTCTACCTTTTTTTAAACAACGGAAGGCATATCTGAATGAACATTAGCAATGAGTAAGGACCTGAGTGGCAGAATAGAGAAGTCAAATACATAGCAGATGTTGATTGGCGAAGCAAAGATCGACCTCGGTTAGTATGGCCATCCTAGTAAGCAGTCGGTAACCGCGTGTTTTAGTGACTGAAGTCTGTAGCTGGTGATACATTCTGTTACGACCACTTCTTATAGTTTAGTTATTTATAAGATGTGAGATGGTTTAGAAATTCCTTGAAATCTGATATTTCGTGCTGCTTTATAGGTTTTGTGATTCTGGAGACTTATCATCAGACGTCCGCAAAATTATCAACCACATATCCCGAAGAAACCAAGGAGAGGTAAGACCGAGAGCTGTCGCACAGTCATCGTAATATCGCGTGCATAATAGAAATAAGAATGACAAAGGGAACAGAAGAACTGTTAGTTAAAGATAAGTTTGGTTTTTAAAGGTAAAGGCATCAGAGAGGCAGTTCTGGAGCTGTACTTGGTAATGGAAATAACACTTAAGAGAAGCTCTCTAGTAAGATACATATGAAGATGAACATTCTACTGCATACTGACACAGCCATCGACCGAAAAATATCATGTGGACGCATGTGAATGGCACAATTGAAGAAACCGGTTTAGCCAATACAGAGTGTATGCTAGCAGTAACTGTTAACCTCTGTAGTCAAATTTTGTGTGCTCACTGATGCTCTGTTTCAACATTGTGAACGAACTCCATTGTTTGTACAATGTAATGTGGACAGCGAAAAGCCGTCCGAAGGAAAATGGTCGGAACCTCTCGTTTTCGTTACGTAACCTGGGCGTCTATGTGTGGCAATGAAACTCGACTAATTTCAATGGCATAAACGTCGAAGCTGAGATTTTAATGAAGCCTTAACAATTGCTCCCAGGGGTACACGGAGTCAGCCGGTCACTCCTTCATCCCATGCTGGACGGTGTATGGTCATGTGATCAGGAAGTCACTCTCTCAGTTATTAAAGATGGCTTTCGCAGTGAGAGCCGAACCCTTTCATTCAGTTAGCTACTCTGTTGACTTACTGGTCCGATCTGAACACTCCACAAAGGAGCGGTCTGTCAGAGTATCTGGAAATTAGCTCGACTGACAGCAGATCTATTCACCACTGATTTATGGGTTTAATTGCTACTACTGAAAATGCTATATCTACGCGACTGCTACGGTCGCAGGGTCGAATCCTGCCTCGGGCATGGATGTGTGTGATGTCCTTAGGTTAGTTAGGTTTAAGTCATTCGAAGTCCTAGTGTAAGTAGGCTGTTCAGGTTCTTATATGTAGGCTGTTTAGGTTCTTATATTGGTAACGCCGCCGCCACGTAGCGCTCTCTGTATGAAAATCACTGGCTGTGCTGTGTGCAGTCTGTGGCTAGTTTGCATTGTTGTCTGCCATTGTAGTGTTTGGCAGCTGGACGTGAACAGCGCGTAGCGTTGGGCAGTAGGAGGTGAGCCGCCAGCAGTGGTGGATGTGGGGAGAGAAATGGCGGAGATTTGAAATTTGTAAGACTGGATGGCATATATAATATGATTATTAAGGTAAATACATTGTTTGTTCTCTATTAAAATCTTTCATTTGCTAACTATGCCTATCAGTAGTTAGTGCCTTCAGTAGTTTGAATCTTTTATTTAGCTGGCAGTAGTGGCGCTCGCTGTATTGCAGTAGTTCGAGTAACGAAGATTTTTGGTGAGGTAAGTGATTTGTGAAAGGTACAGGTTAATGTTAGTCAGGGCCATTCCTTTGTAGGGATTTCTGAAAGTCAGATTGCGTTGCGCTAAAAAATATTGTGTGTCAGTTTAAGCACAGTCTTGTATAATTTTTCTAAGGGGACGTTTCACTAGGCGACTGATGACCTCAGAGTCCCATAGTGCTCAGAGCCATTTGAACCATTTTGTTATACCTGCGGAATTTAACGAAGTTTCATTGGAATAATTTTATAATGCTGATACATTTTTTGTCGTCAGTGTCTATCATGTTATACAGTACGTGCACATTTCGTGAGCTATTCTGCACTCAACAAAAGAAATAATCACGTCATTTGTAACATACCTCTACTAGAAGACTAAGAATTCATAATTAAATCAAATCAGAAGTGGAATTTAATAGCCATTAATGTTAATGAAGGAAGAAGAAACAGAATGTAGCACACGTTTCCTGATATATCCCCCGCGCCTAAGATTCTTTAATTAAGAACCACTAAGAGAACTCTACTACCTGCAAAAATTATGATACAAATTTTTATAATGAAACAAGCAGCTGCTCTTTTATGAGATCACTTATTCGGCACGGATCAGAAACATTTGCAGAGTGTTTTTTTTACTGCTCCAGAGACTAGCTAATAAAGGAGGATTGTCGTTTCAGCTCAGGGTGGAGGACAGTAAATAACGCTGAGGGAGCGCTATGAACGGTTTTAGCCATGTGATTTTAAAGTTCTGTGCGTGAGGCTCAAAATGGTTCAAATGGCTCTGAGCACTATGGGACTTAACTTCTGAGGTCATCAGTCCCCTAGAAATCAGAACTACTTAAACCTAACTAACCTAAGGACATCACACACATCCATGCCCGAGGCAGGATTGGAACCTGCGACTGTAGCGGTCGCGCCGTTCCAGACTGTAGCGCATGGAACCGCTCGGCCACTTCGGCCGACCGTGAGGCTCAACTAATAAATAACTTCACTTCGCAGTACCATAGCGTCAGAAGACGTTGTAAGAATGATAACATGGCACACCCTCAGATTATTTACTTACATGCAATCATCTTGCTGTGCTTGCAGTTGGTGTCAACACATAGCAAGAAACGCAATGTGACTGTGTGATGTCATGCCAGAATCTGAGAGACAGCTGTTGGCAGCTTGTAGTTGGTTAAGGGTGCCACCAACTTTACATGATACGTAATCACAGCAAACTGCACAACTAAGTGCCTGTCAGCGTTGCTGCTGTGATTACTTGACAATCACTTATTTTTTTGATCACTGAAATTGCAATACCACAAGCTCGCATATCTCATACACCACCTTGGAGCAATAATTTTTCATTGGGTGGTAGGTCTGGTGAATGTGCTGGTCAGGACAATGATAGAGCACCCCAAATTACCAGCAGTAGTGCAGCAGCGGGCATTCTCGAGTACACTGCATTGTTGCCAGATTCTCCCATTTTCCTATGAAGCCAGATGCCTTTACCAGGTTTCTTCCTCTCCCCTTCCCCCTCCCCCTCTGATTTGTATTTGAGTCATCAGTCTTCTGACTGAGTGACGTGCCCACCACGAATTCCCCTCTTGTGCCAAACTCTTCATTTCAGAGTAGCACATGCAAGCTATATCCTCAATTATTTGCTGGATGTATCCCAATATCTGTCTTCCTCTAAAATTATCGCCTCTTGTAAATGGAAGTCATTCCCAGATGATTTAACAGATGTACCATCTTTTCCTCTCCGATTCTGGGCAGAGCCTCCTTATTACTTACCTTATCAGTCCACCTAATTTTTAACATTCATTTCTAGCACCACATCTCAAATGCTTCGTTTCTCTACCGTTCAGCTTGTCCCACAGTTCCCATTCCAAAACAACATACAAAGCTGTGCTCCAAACATACATTCTCAGAAATTCCTTCCTTAAATTAAGGAGTACGTTTGATACTAGTACACTTCTCGCAGCCAAGGATGCCCTTTTGCCAGTGCTAGTCTGATTTTCATGTCCTCCTTGCTTCGTCGTCCGTCACTGGTTGTTTTGCTGTCTAAATAGTGGAATTCCTTAACTTCATTTACTTTGTGACCATCACTCCTGATGTTGAGTTTCCCGCTGTTCTCATTTCTGCAACGTCTCATTAGTTTCATTTTCTTCGATTTACTCTCAATCCATATTCTGTAACCATTACAATGTTCATTCCATTCAGCAGATCATGTAATTCTTTTTCATTTTCGCTCAGGATGGCAATGTCACCAGCGAGTCGTACCATTGAAGTCCTTTCACCTTCCGTCACTGCTTCTTCGATGTAGAGATTGAACAGTATGAGTGAAGGACTACAACCATGCCTTACACCCTTTTAAATTGGAGTACTTCATTGTTCGTCGTCCGACACTATTATCCCCTCTTGGCTTTTTGGTCATGTTTTATATTACCCATCTCTCCTTATAGTTTACCCCTATTTCTGTCGATATTTCGAAGATCTTGCCTAATTTTACGTTGTCGAATTCTTTTTCCTTGTCGACGAATCCTATGAACGTGTCTTGCTTTTTCTTTAGTCTTGCCTCCATTATTAAACACAACGTCAGTTTTTCCTTTCGGGTCCATTTACATTAGTTAAAGCCAAAGTGATCGTCATCCATCATATCCTCAGTTTTCTTTTCCAATACTTATAACCAATTTGGATGCATGAGATGTTAAGTTGATTGTGCAATAATTCTCGCACTTGTCAGCTCTTGCAGAATTAGGAATTGTATGGATGATATTTTTCCGAAAGTGATATGGTATGTCACCAGACTCATACAGTCTACATACCAACGTGAATAGTCGTTTCGTTGCCACTACAGTGGTTTTAGTAATTCTGATGAAGTTTTATCCATCCCTTCTGCTTTATTTGATCTTAAGTTCTCCCAAGATCTCTTAATTTCTGATTTTAGTACTAGATCCCCTATCCCTTCTAAATCAAATTCTGTTTCTTCTTCTATCACGTCAGAGAAATCTTTCGAATCATAGAGGCCTTCAGTGTGCTCTTTCCACCTACCCGCTATTCCCTTTGCTTTAAAGCGGAATTCACATTAAATATTTTTTATGATCCAACTCTTGTAATCGAAAGTTTTGACTTTCCTATATGCAGTCAGTCCTTTTGATAATCAATTCTTTTTCGATTTCTTCACGTTTTTCCCGCAGCCATTTCGTCTTAGCTTCCATGCACTTACTTTTGTTTTACTCCTCTTTTCCTGAATTTCCCAAAACATTTTTGTACTCCCTTCTTTCATCAATCAAAGGAAGTATTTCTTCTGTTACCTATGGCTTTTTCGCAGTTACCTTCCTTGTACCAACGTTTTCCTTTCCATCTTCTGTGATAGCCCGTTTTAGAGATGTCCACCCCTCTTCAGTTGTACTGTCTACTGACCTATTCCTTATTGCTGTATCAATGACCTTAGAGAATTTCAGGCGTATCTCATCATTCCTTAGTACTTCAATATCCTACATCTTTGCGTACTGATTCCTCCTTTCTAATCTATTAAACTTCAGCATATTCTTCATCTCTACTAAATAGTGATATGAGTCTATGTCTGCTCTTGGGTACAATCCAGTATTTAATTTCGGAACTCCTGTCTGACCATGATGTAATCTAACTGAAATCTTTGCTTATCAGCCAGCCTTTTCAAAATATACGCCCTCCTCTTGTGATTTCTTGTACAGAGTATTCGCTATTACCAGCTGAAATTTATTACAGAAGTAGTCTTTCTCCTCTCTCATTCATTGTCCCAAGCCCATATTCTCCTGTAACCGTTTGTTCTACTCCTTTCCTGCAACTGCAATCCAGTCTCCCTATTACTATTAGTTTTTTTATCTACCTTCTGGTACTTTATCACCCTTTCACCATCACATATTTTCTCTCTCTCTTCATCTTTAGCTTGCGTTGTCGGCATGTATATATGAACTATCGTTGTCAGTGTTGGTTTGCTGTCAATTCTGATAAGAACAACACTATAACTGAACTGTTCACAGTAACACACTCTCTGCTCTACCTTCCTACTCGTAACGAATCCTACTCCCGTTATACTATATTCTGCTGCTGTTTATATTACCCTATACTCATCAGACCAGAAATCCTTGTCTTCTTTAGATTTCACTACACGACCCTTTATCTAATTTCGTCCATTGGATTTCCTTTTTCAGATTTTCTAGCTTTCTTGGCACGTTCAAGCTTCTGACATTCCGCGTCCTGACTCGTAGAACGTTATCCATTAGTTGGTTATTCCATCTTTCTCTCTTAGTCACCTCCTTCTTGACAGTCCCCTCCCAGAGATCCAAATGGAGGACCAATCTGGAATCTTTTGCCAATGGAGAGATCATCATTACATTTTTTCAATTACAGGCCACATTTCCTGTCGATACGCGTTATGTGTCTTTAATGCTGTGGTTTCCATTGCCTTTTACTTCCTTATGCTGTTGATCATTGCTGATTCAACGGCCTTTAGGGGCGATTTCCCATCCCAAGACAAGAGAGTGCCCTTAACCTCCATTCAAACCTCCTCCTTCTTTGACAAGGTCGTAGGCATAATGAGGGTGACATCTTATGCGGGAAGTCTTCGGCCGCCAATGCTAATTATTAAACAGACTTTAAGTGGTGGTGGATTTTGAACCCGTGACCGACGACGTTTTGATTACTAATTAAAGACGCTACCCCTCTGATACAGGGCAATTTCCGTATATACACCGAAGAACCAAGGAAACAGGTACACCTACCTAACATCGTATGGTGCCCCGCGAGCACGCAAAAGTGCCACAACATGACGTGGCATGGCCTCGACTAAAGTCCGGAGTAGTGCTGGAGGGAACTGAAACTATAAATCCTGCAGGACTGTCCATAAACCCTTAAGAAAACGAGGGGATGGATATCTCTTCTGAACTATACGTTGTAAGGCATCCCACATATGTTCAATAACGTTCACGTCTGGGGAGTTTGATGCCCAACAGAAGGGTTTAAACTCAGAAGAGTGTTCCTGGAGCCATGCACAATGGATATGAATAGATTTAGGTGACAAGACAGGATGGTTACGTACGTGTCACCTGACAGAGTTGTATCCTGAAGTATCAGGGATCCCATATCACTCCAAATGCACACGCCCCACACCATGACAGAGCCTCCACCGGCTTGAACATGCCCCTGCTGACACGCAGTGTTCATGGATTCATGACGTTGTCTGCATACCCGTACACGTCCATCCGCTCGATACAATTCGAAACGAGACTCGTCCGATCTGGCAACATTTTTCCAGTTATGGACAGTCCAACGTCGGTGCTGACGGGCCCAAGTGAGGAGTACATCTTTGTGTCGTGCAGTCATCAATGGTACAGGAGTGAGTCTTCAGCTCCGAAAGCCCATATCGATGATGTTTAGTTGAATGGTTTTCACGCTGACACTTCTTGGTGGTCCTGCATTGATAACTGCAGCAATTAGCAGAAGAGTTGCACTTCTGTCACGTTGAACGATTCTTTTCAGTCGTTGTGGGTCCCGTTCTTGCGGGATCTCTTTCCGGCCACAGCGTTGTCGGAGATTTGCTGTTTTATCGGATTCCTGATGTTCACGGTACACCCTTGAGCTGGTCGTGTGAGAAAATCTCTTCTTTGCTACCTCGGAGATGATGTGTCCCATCGCTCTTGCACCGACTTTAACAACACGTTGAAATTCACTTAAACTGTGATAACCTGCCATTGTAACAGCAGTAATCGATCTAACACCTGCGCAGGACACTTGTTGTCTTGTGTAGGCGTTGCCGACTGCAGCGCCGTATTCTGCATGTTTACATATATCTTTATTTAAATACTGGTGCCCACACCAGTTTCTTTGGCGCTCGTCAAGATTTGGTAGTAAAGACACAGTTTGAGTACGGATCATCATGTGTAAATGAAATAAAGAATGGAATACGTCACACTTTGTCAAGGAATCGTTAAAAATGTTATTTATTTATATCAGTTTTCGTAATTAGTAGAACTGTGCAGTACCTTGTTGGAAACAAGGTGTTTATTGGTACAGTTGCCGTACAAAATATTATTTAACACGAGTAATTTTTTAGCAGTAGTAGTACACTCCTGGAAATTGAAATAAGAACACCGTGAATTCATTGTCCCAGGAAGGGGAAACTTTATTGACACATTCCTGGGGTCAGATACATCACATGATCACACTGACAGAACCACAGGCACATAGACACAGGCAACAGAACACGCACAATGTCGGCACTAGTACAGTGTATATCCACCTTTCGCAGCAATGCAGGCTGCTGTTCTCCCATGGAGACGATCGTAGAGATGCTGGATGTAGTCCTGTGGAACGGCTTGCCATGCCATTTCCACCTGGCGCCTCAGTTGGACCAGCGTTCGTGCTGGACGTGCAGACCGCGTGAGACGACGCTTCATCCAGTCCCAAACATGCTCAATGGGGGACAGATCCGGAGATCTTGCTGGCCAGGGTAGTTGACTTACACCTTCTAGAGCACGTTGGGTGGCACGGGATACATGCGGACGTGCATTGTCCTGTTGGAACAGCAAGTTCCCTTGCCGGTCTAGGAATGGTAGAACGATGGGTTCGATGACGGTTTGGATGTACCGTGCACTATTCAGTGTCCCCTCGACGATCACCAGTGGTGTACGGCCAGTGTAGGAGATCGCTCCCCACACCATGATGCCGGGTGTTGGCCCTGTGTGCCTCGGTCGTATGCACTCCTGATTGTGGCGCTCACCTGCACGGCGCCAAACACGCACACGACCATCATTGGCACCAAGGCAGAAGCGACTCTCATCGCTGAAGACGACACGTCTCCATTCGTCCCTCCATTCACGCCTGTCGCGACACCACTGGAGGCGGGCTGCACGATGTTGGGGCGTGAGCGGAAGACGGCCTAACGGTGTGCGGGACCGTAGCCCAGCTTCATGGAGACGGTTGCGAATGGTCCTCGCCGATACCCCAGGAGCAACAGTGTCCCTAATTTGCTGGGAAGTGGCGGTGCGGTCCCCTACGGCACTGCGTAGGATCCTGCGGTCTTGGCGTGCATCCGTGCGTCGCTGCGGTCCGGTCCCAGGTCGACGGGCACGTGCACCTTCCGCCGACCACTGGCGACAACATCGATGTACTGTGGAGACCTCACGCCCCACGTGTTGAGCAATTCGGCGGTACGTCCACCCGGCCTCCCGCATGCCCACTATACGCCCTCGCTCAAAGTCCGTCAACTGCACATACGGTTCACGTCCACGCTGTCGCGGCATGCTACCAGTGTTAAAGACTGCGATGGAGCTCCGTATGCCACGGCAAACTGGCTGACACTGACGGCGGCGGTGCACAAATGCTGCGCAGCTAGCGCCACTCGACGGCCAACACCGAGGTTCCTGGTGTGTCCGCTGTGCCGTGCGTGTGATCATTGCTTGTACAGCCCTCTCGCAGTGTCCGGAGCAAGTATGGTGGGTCTGACACACCGGTGTCAATGTGTTCTTTTTTCCATTTCCAGGAGTGTATATTAATACCATTTACTTTCTGGAAGTATCCTGAAGATTTAGAGACATACGTATTTTGAAAAAGATAAGCATCAAAATATCCACGGGTGTGCTGCCGGTCTATAGTGTCCAACGGGTCAATAGTTCCCGTTGGACACTATAGACCGGCAGCAGATCCGTGGATATTTTGATTATCAAATACGCCGTGAGAAACTCAAGAATCAATTATAAGAATGTTTAATAGAAATTGTATTAAACTTGCTGTCGGGTGCTTCAACTGGTGGCCCCTGTTTCTGGTAGTTAGTGTGGTTTGTAATCACTGATGATGCCAGCACGTCCTTGGTGTTTCCCTGGTTATTATATCGTCACTTAGAGATCTGTCTTCCGCACCCGTTGCTGACGACCAAGGCACATGACGTCCTGGCGCCGGGTCCTGTTGACTGCTGATACCGATGTGGTGGCGGCGGTGGGTATCGAAGGCAGTTCTTCTACCTGTGGAGAGACAGTGTCCATTTACGACAGAGTACAGTGGGCGCAGGGCCATCTGTAGACTCACACTGTCCCAGAGGCAGCGGTACGGTACTTGGCTAGCTATCGGGAAGAGATACCGGTACGTGCGACCCTTGTTCCTTCTAGACTTGGTACGTAGCAGGAGTTCATTTGCTGTGCGTATCTAGTTTTTTTACATGTGAATCTTTAGAGAAAATTAGTGAACATTATAAATATCAGCGAGACATGTATTGTTTACACCATTGTTTAAAATAAATCATGACGCCACACATTAATAACGCAGTGGCATGTTCCTCGTAGCAACAGTTTGTTTGGTGCTCAGTCTCGTACTAGAAGTGGGTATTTGTGGAAAAATCGGCTGAAGTTGTAAATAGCAATTGTGAAGGTGGAGTGCTGACGGAATGACCAGTACAATGCTGCTAATGTGTTAATTAAGATACAACACCTGAGGACGGCCATTTTGGACCATTAATTATGATAACATTGGCTACCATTTCTAAGTATAACACCCTGCAAACCAATTCGGCCAGCGGACTAGTATTTTCCTAAACTTTGCAGTATATGCTATGATTATCGTAATTCAAGCAAACACTGTAATGTGAAAGTATCTTACCTCTAAAATTAAGTTAATATTAAAAACCGTTTTGACGAATATGTCATGACGTCACTAATTTACGTACTTCAGACACATACTGTAATATGAAAGTATCTTCTTTCATAAATTATAGTAATATTTGTCTCACTCCTTTCCCAACCACTGCTTCCCTTTCATGCCCCTCGACTCTTATAACTGCCATCTGGTTTCTGTACAAATTGTAAATAGCCTTTCGCTCCCTGTATTTTACCCCTGCCACCTTCAGAATTTGAAAGAGAGTATTCCAGTCAACATTGTCAAAAGCTTTCTCTAAGTCTACAAATGCTAGAAACGTAGGTGGGAAAGGAGTGAGACAGGGTTGTAGCCTCTCCCCGAAGTTACTCAATCTGTATATTGAGCAAGCAGTAAAGGAAACAAAAGAAAAATTCGGAGTAGGTATTAAAATTCATGGAGAAGAAGTAAAAACTTTGAGGTTCGCCGATGACATTGTAATCCTGTCAGAGACAGCTAAGGACTTGGAAGAACAGTTGAACGGAATGGACAGTGTCTTGAAAGGAGGATATAAGATGAACATCAACAAAAGTAAAACGAGGATAATGGAATGTAGTCTAATTAAATCAGCTGATGCTGAGGGAATTAGATTAGGAAATGAGACACTTAAAGTAGTAAAGGAGTTTTGCTATTTAGGGAGTAAAATAACTGATGATGGTCGAAGTAGAGAGGATATAAAATGTAGACTGGCAATGGCAAGGAAATCGTTTCTGAAGAAAAGAAATTTGTTACCATCGAGTATAGATTTAAGTGTCAGGAAGTCGTTTCTGAAAGTATTTGTATGGAGTGTAGCCATGTACGGAAGTGAGACATGGACGATAACTAGTTTGGACAAGAAGAGAATAGAAGCTTTCGAAATGTGGTGCTACAGAAGAATGCTGAAGATGAGGTGGGTAGATCACGTAACTAATGAGAAGGTATTGAATAGGATTGGGGAGAAGAGAAGTTTGTGGCACAACTTGACTAGAAGAAGGGATCGGTTGGTAGGACATGTTCTGAGGCATCGAGGGATCACAAATTTAGAATTGGAGTGCAGCGTGGAGGGTAAAAATCGTAGAGGGAGACCAAGAGATCAATACACTAAGCAGATTCAGAAGGATGTAGGTTGCAGTAGGTACTGTGAGATGAAGAAGCTTGCACAGGATAGAGCAGCATGGAGAGCTGCATCAAACCAGTCTCAGGACTGAAGACCACAACAACAACAGTAATATTTACCGGCAGTTCTTAAGCAGAAGAACCCCGTTGCTGGTAGTCATCTCACTTCGTCATATAGACCTTAACTGACGAAGCCTACGGAGTTGCTCTAGAAATTAAAAGGGGAGGAGAAATCGAAGTGTTTCCTGCCCATTTTACGCCACGTAATTGCACAAGGTGCATGGGTGTGGTATTTGGTTACATCTTGACCTTGAACGTACCACACATAAGTGCCCTACGTGTGTGGGGTGACCTTGAAGGAAACAAGCCCAGTTGCCTCAGGTATAACCTTGCAGGTCCTGTTTAATTCTATCAATGATCTTGAATCTGGGGAGAATACCGGCCCTGCTACGCTAATATTGTCCTAGCCCGTGGATTTACAGAAGACAGAGGCACATGTACAACCTGTAAGGCACTACAGAAAATAACACGATCATGATGCTGTATTTAGGTATTGGTCTCATAGCTATTATAAACAAAGCTACGGTCGCTTTGCCATCTGAGCAGCTTGACTTTGGAATGGTTTATAGTCATACTTGGTATTATGCATGATGTTTCCATGCTGTTCGACTAAGTCGACAATTATATGACTTCTCATACTGGCGAGTGCTGTCTCACCCTTATATAATTGCTGTGTTTGGTGGCTGTTCCAGTTTAGAGTCACTTTGAAACGGCCCTAATTTCTTCTTCTTTTGTTTGACTGATTTCGATTTGCTACCTCTGGTCAGTTAAGAGCGTTTATGAAAACGTTGCAGGGACTGTAATTCGGTTACCTGCTCTACAATGAATTTCACGGTGTCCTACTAGTAAATAAGCCGCTGACACTTACACCAACCTTGTTAACTGCTCGTAAAATTTGAGTGTCTTGCTGTTCGTAAAACGTGAAAGTTCTTTAGCCAAACGTTCACCAAAACACCTCTTAAACAGTTGGGATTAAAGATCCACACATCCGTCAATTTAACCCAACTCTTGTTTCTATTCTGAACTAATATGTCCCTGATATTATCAGGTAGGTAGAGTCCATCTCCAAGACCAAGCAAACTTCAATCACATACAAAGTAAACACTTGTAAATGAAACATATAAAGAGATAAAATATTTACAAATATAATTTAGTAAGATCTGCTGTAACAATAAATAATTACGGGTCGCTGTTTGCAACTGAAAACAGACACGTGGGCAGACAGTACACCATTGTTATACTGTAACGTCTTTCACATAACTAGCAACTTTGAGTATTGGCTTATTATTGATAGTAATTTGGATCTGTTAGAATTCAGAATGTCCTTGGTGGGAAACTTTAATTATTAATCAGAGCTATCAATAAACAGGTAAATGATCCCTGACTGGAATAAAGCAACGTCAGCCGTGAAGAATTAACAATGACTTGGTCTGAAATGACGCAGCTGTACACCGTTTCGAGTTCAACTAGTTGTTAACTGATCTATCTCTATTGATTCACGATCACTATATTCAACAATGTAAGCTTACGGTATCAATAGAACAAAACTATTCGATCTTTATCCTTAGAGACTGTAAGTAGGCTGTTTATGTTTTTTCTTACTGACAACGTTACGTAGCGCTCTGTATGAAAATCACTGGCTGTGCTGTGTGCAGTCTGTGGCTAGTTTGCATTGTTGTCTGCCATTGTAGTGTTGGGCAGCTGGATGTGAACAGCGCGTAGCGTTGCGCAGTTGGAGGTGAGCCGCCAGCAGTGGTGGATGTGGGGAGAGAAATGGCGGAGTTTTGAAATTTGTAAAAATGGATGTCATGAACTGCTGTATATATTATGACTTCTGATGGCTATTAAGGTAAATACATTGTTTGTTCTCTATTAAAATCTTTCATTTGCTAATTATGCCTACTAGTAGTTAGTGCCTTCCGTACTTTGAATCTGTTATTTAGCTGGCAGTAGTGGCGCTCGCTGTATTGCTGTAGCTTGAGTAACGAAGATTTTTGTGAGGTAAGTGATTTGTGAAAGGTATAGGTTAATGTTAGTCAGGGCCATTCTTTTGTAGGGATTTTTGAAAGTCAGATTGCGTTGCGCTAAAAATATTGTGTGTCAGTTTAAGCACAGTCATGTATAATTGTTCTAAGGGGACGTTCCATATGTCGACCCTTAGCCGAGGACACCTCACTGGAATCTTCTGATTTCTTCTTGTAGTTTGTCCAATTAGTGCAGCCTTTGTTTATTGCTAGCGCGTAATTGTAGAGAGAATTTTCTTTGTAGTTGTAGTTTTTCATTCTTGTACAGTAAAACAGTTGTGGCATGCATGTAGATTTGCAGCAAGTATTTCGCAGCTGCGCTTGCAATTAACTAGATATTATTTTCAGTACTATGTTAATGTGTTCCCCTATTTTTGCTCTTCAAATTGTGTTTTTCTGTGTTGTCGTGTGAAATATTGTGACAATAATGGCGTGTGAAAAACGTAATACTAGGCTCCAAAGTAAACTGAGAAATGACAGTGAAGACGAAAGCAGTGTGTTAGCGCTACCGTGTAATGAATTAACTAATGTTCAACATAGTAATTTGGTAATTGTGCATAGGGAACTGGAGCGGGCGGCAAAGAATGGCGTAGGCAGTGAAACAATTAGTGAACAGGGAAGCATTATCGATCGATCGGTCGGCAACAGCTCGCCTCAGGATTCCGAAATGACAGAACACAATCTTGCAAATACTGTAGATTCAGGTTTTGCGTCCTCACCGTTTTCTCAAATAAATCAAGACACATTTTCTGCTTTTCAAAATGCGAATATTGCCGGTTCAAATGCACTGCCGAATAGCACTGAGGAACATGTTTCAGACACCAGTGCACTGTTATTACAGTTAATGCAACAAATGGGACAAAGGCTACAAAAGTTAGACACAACGCTTGAACAAAATCAGAAACAAATGGGACAAAATCTTCAAAAGTTAGACACAATGGAACAAAATCTTAAAAAGTTAGACACAATGGAACAACACCAGAGACAAACACAGGAACATTTAGACACAATGGAACAACACCAGAGACAAACACAGCAAGAGTTACACACAATGGAACAAAATCAGAGACAAACACAGCAAAACCTTCAAAAGTTAGACTCATTGGAACACACTCTCGACCAAACACGTGAAGATTTACCTGTGAGTTACATAACATTGAATCGAAATGTCAAAAAGTCTGTAATGACGTAAAAACACAAATTTGTGAGCATTTCCAACCTATTTTTTCGCGTCATGATAATGCATTAAAGAATCACGAAGCAGCCATAAAAGAACTGCAAACTATTGTTCATGAAAATCTTGAGACCTTGCATGCTAAAATTGACTCAGTTGCATCTACCGCTTCGGTTACGCAACTTGCAAAAACTCAGGAAAACTTAAAGGACACAGTAGATACTCTGAAAACTGGTTCAGAAAGACAAATGGAGGAAATTAGTTCATTATCAGTGAAAGTAGTTGAACTTTCGGATCAGCTAAATAATTTATCTACGAAGGTAGATGAAAATCTGAATGACACCAAACCGGTAGTCTTTAATGACACAGAAGAGTGCGAACAAATTAGGAAATTCAAACAAAATCAGAATCAAATAAATACGCAACACCAAAGAGAAATCCGGGAAGTACAAGATCAGCTGACACAGGTAATACAAGAATTACGTATTTCAGAGGACACTCGCGCCCCAATACGGGAAGAGGGACATAGAAATACGGAAAAGCCACAAAATAATAACACAGGGCATTTCGGAAATTATGAAAGATATTGGCAAGGTGCACCGAATTTTGAAATGGAACCGCCGAAACGACGTAACAATGACCGATATGCGACTCGCCGACATGATGATTTTGACTATAAGCTGTTCATTACTAGACGTAAATTCAAAACATTTAAGAATTCTGACAACGACATTCATCCACAAGCTCTCATTGTTTTCCTCCCAACTGGTCATTAGAACACAGATTAGAATTTATGTGTGGCTACTTAGAGAATGAACCAGCTGTAAGAATGCGATCGGTCATTCACGATTGGCACAGTGAAGGAGAATTTTACCATGCCTTCCTCTCAGCATATTGGTCTCAAGCCACACAAGACAGAGTATCATAATGATGAAACATTTCGAACAATCTGAATTTTCCAGTCTTGTGAAATATTTTGAAGACATGTTGCACAAGAATCAGTACCTGTCAAACCCATACAGCTCCTCAGAACTCATCCGCATTTGCTTAAGGGGCTCCGGAACGCCCTATACTTGCAATGTTAAAATAATGCTTATAAATTACATCTTTCCTCACAAAGTATTTGAGGTAGGAAGTTGAACTTTCTACAGATTATTTATTGGAATATGGGCTACAACTTAAAACAGGGATTTTACAAAATTTTAGCTCAGTTATTAAAGATGATTTTTTTTTCAATTGTAATGAAAATTCACAACATTTTTTTTGCAATTTTTTATTTATATATTCAGAAATATACAGTTTTTTGGAAAAAGGCTGTGTTAAATTATGCAGAAGGTACTGTGTAACATTTACTGAAAGTTTGAAACAAATATGTTTGGAAGATCCTTAGAAAACATGTAATTAGTATGAGAAAATAAAAGTTTTGGGAATCGAGCGACAAAGATTGGATTAAATTTTTAGTGCATTCCAGGTCCATAGGATGGATTATCTTCATCCTCTGCAAACTCCTCCTCCAGTTTCCTCTTGTTCCTCCTCCTGTTTACTCTTGCTTGTATTTCTGGACTCTTTACAGCCCTGTCTGCAGCCCGAAGGCGTTCCTTGTCTAAAGCAAGCATCGCTCGTACCATGTTAGAACCTATCTTCATTGACATATTTCTAAATACCTTGCACCTTACAATGTTGCCATCATTGAAAGTCGCAACAGCATCATACACAACAAAGTGAAGTGTTTCTATTCCAACAAATACAGTCTTGGGAATTCTCGACCATATAACACTATTTACACTTTCATTGGGGTTTTGAGTTTTTCCGTGAATACACTTTTTCAACAGTTCAGGTGCTGCTAAGTCTCTGAAAATAGGTTAGCCACAACACATACTTTATCTCACATCACTAAAATGTACCTGATGAACACGGACGTTAATAATAACACCATTTGACAGCAGTTTAACAGCGCCACAGTGGGTCACGCCCACGTAGAACACATTTCGAAAAAAAATTTAAAAATAGTTGTAGCCTTCGGAATTGAATAATTTATGTATCTATTAAAAGGTAATAGTCTGCAGATTCAGAAAACGCAAAAAAGTAAAAATTGAACTTTTCATGATTTTGAGCCTTTCCGGAGCCCCTTAATCAAATTACCTGAACATTTACGACATATTATTTTGGCAGGACGTTGCAAAGACGACATTGAAGCTTTTCAGGGGCTCTTACAAGAATTAGAAATTGACACTGACAATCGCGTAACGCGAAAACAGGAACACAACAATTACAGGTCACATCCGCCGCAATTCCGCGATGAAAGAAATAATAACTGGACACGACAAGACTATTCTCACAACACGAATCGTGACCAAAACAGACACCACCCGTATGACAACCATTGGCACAGCAGTAATAATTACAGGGAAAGATCACCTCTCTGCGGTAGTGACTATCACAGAGAGAATCAGAGAAACAGACAATATGGGAACCAAAATAATTATTATCAAGGGAGACAGAATAACTTTAGACGCAACGGTCCAGCGTGTAGTTACGATTCAGGGAGAAATTCTCCACCACGTGACTGACAAGAAAGAAACTATGGAACCTACCGACATAACGACAGATGATATGATCGTAACGACAGACCTGAATTGCATCAGAACTGGCGGGATTCAAACAGAGCAGGGCCCTCTCGACTAGACGAATTTGTAGGTCTCCAAGTCCCAATAACGACGCGTGCCAACAAAGAGACAATAGGCAATGACTCATACCGCCGGCAGCCACAAAACGTACGTATGAAACTGACGACGCAGCTGCCGTAGCTAGTAATTATGTAAGAATGGAAGACATTAGAGACATCTTACTCCAGGTATACGACGTAAAACGTAACAACATTGCATATCCCTTGATTCACATTACAGTAAATGACGTAAAATTTACGGCAGTACTTGACTCAGGCAGTCCTATTTCAGTAATTAGTGAAACAGCCTTTAGCAAATGCAACAAATCGAACGATTGTCCCACACTTCCGTTACGTAAGATTAAATTACAAGGTGCAATCTTTGGAAAAAGTGTAGATGTGCGCCAACAAACCAATCTAGAATTCTTTTGTCAAAGCCACAGCTTCTCTATGAACTTTCTTATTCTTCCATTATTGTCGACGGAAATTATACTGGGAGTAGACTTTTTGAATGAATACAAAGTAATCTTAAACTTTCACGATGCTGAAATAAGTTTAGAGAAAGAAGGTAGGTCAATAGCTTTGAAATTTGAAGATTTGCTCTCAAACTATGACGAAGAAATTAATCGGCTTTACCTTCTGTTAGACAACAGTTCGGAATTTTCTACGGAACTAGACACTAACAATCACTCTGCGAGTACTGACAGGGATGATATCGACTGCATATTTGAAACTAATGAGTTAATTCAGAATAAAATTCAAACAGTTGAGAATTGTAATGACACTGATTGGCAGGACCTTTTTGAGATTTTACAAGCACATTCCACAGTTTTTACTCAGAAAACAGGAACAATCAAGGGATTTCAGTACCAATTTCGTATTCGTGAGCATACTAAATTTTGTGTTGGACCATACGTAATTCCAGCACATTATAGGGACCGTGTTAGAACAGAAATACAATCTATGCTTGACGAGGGCATTATTGAGCCTGCAGTAAGCTCATACAACAATCCGTTACATGTTGTTGAGAAGAAAAATTGATCGATCAGGCTTGTCTTAGATTCGAGACAAATCAGTACTATCATCATTCCTGAAACAGACAGGCCGCAAACGTTGGAAGAACTTCTTCAAAATTTTAATGGTGTAAAAGTGTTGTCTTCCATTGATCTCAGATGCAGCTTTTATCAGATCGAACTTCATCCAGAATGTAGAAAATACACAGCTTTCCTTTGTTTCGGCGTTTGTTATCAGTTTCGGAAACTTCCTTTTGGTTTGAATATTTCTTCAGCAGCATTCATTCGCGGGCTAAATTCTATATTACCTGAGTTCTTAAAACGTCACATCACCTTATATGTGGACGATATTCTAATAGCAGAAGCTTCATGGGAACAGCATAATCGCATCCTCAACAGTTTGTTACGTATTTTTGCAGAATCTGGAATTACAGTTAACTTGGAAAAGTCTGAAATCGGTAGGTCAAAGGTGAGGTTTTTGGGACATATTATTTCTTCTGAAGGCATTCAGCCGGATCCTGAAAAGTTAGAAGCAATCAGAGCCATTCCAGCTCCATCCACAAAAAGACAAGTCCGCAGTTTTCTAGGTCTCGGAAATTTTTACCGTCGTTTTCTGAATATGCAAATTCTTGTTACACCAAACCTTTGTTCTCTCACTGGAAAAAATACTATTTGGAACTGGGATGAACAAGCACAGTTGGAATTCAATTCTTTGAAAGAATCGCTACTTAACGCGCCAATACTAGCTCATCCATATCTGTCACAAGATATCTGCCTTAGCACGGATTCTTCTAAAGTCGGTCTTGGTGCCCATTTAATTCTAGAAGCCATAGAAAATGACACTACCGTTCAGAAAACCATTGATTTTGCTAGCCGAGTGCTAACAAAATCTGAAAAAAATTATTCCGTTACTGAATTAGAAGCTTTAGCTATCGTTTGGGCATTTAACAAATTCCGTTTCTTTCTTTCTGGTAAGCACGTAAAAGTATACAGTGATCATCGTGCATTACAATTTGATATGTCTTCAAAATTAAATCATGACAGGTTAAAACGTTGGGCATTGTTTCTGCAAGAATTCCACTTCACAGTAGTCTACATTCCCGGCAAGGACAACATTGTTGCGCACGCACTGTCACGCGCACCGGCTGGGCTTGAGAAAAGTAACACAGAAGGCAACCTCGAAAAAAATTTCAGTACTCTTTACATTCAGTAAGTCGCCTTTGAAAACTTCATCACCACATCTTTAAAGGACATTGCTCATGAACAAGATAAAGATCCGATTTGGAAAGACATCAAGAGCAAATGGCATGAAAAGACACACACACAGATTCGGCAGTATTATCTGGTTAGAAACAACATACTGTTCAAACGCTGTACTGTTGATGACAAGCTATGGGTACTCTGCATTCCTGACGATTTTGTTAATAAGCTCATTTGGTACATTCATTTCAGCTACGCACATTTTGGTCCACGAAAATGTTATCATATTCTTCGAACGACTTGTTATTTTCACAATATGAAAAGAGAATTCGAAGAGTCTTGTCTATTTGTAAACTTTGTCAAAAGGCGAAACCATCTACTATCTCACATCGTGCTCCCTTGTTTCCTATCATTCCTTCTAAATTAAAAGAATTTGCTGCTGTTGATCTCTTGGGACCCCTTGTCAGAACATCGAACGGATTTGCGTACGCTCTAGTCGCTGTTGAACTTACTTCAAAATTTGTTTCTTTCACTCCGTTACGTAAAGCCACTGGACGGTCTGTATCCAACGCCTTTGTTAAAAATTTCTTATGTGAAGTTGGCCACGTTGCTAAAGTCATTTCAGATAACGGACCGCAATTCAGATCTGCTGTTTGGTCACGCATGCTTCGGAATCATAAAATCAAACCTGTTTTTATTTCATTGTACTCACCACATTGTAACCTGTCCGAAAGGATTATGAAAGAAATCAATAAGCTTTGCAGACTTTATTGTCACAGAAAGCATCAGCATTGGGACAGATATTTACACTTATTTCAAAATGTGCTGAATGAAATGCCTCATGACTCCACTGCTTTACCACCTACTCTTGTACTGAAGAATGAAGAACCACCGAACAGAAACAGAGAGCTTGTACCTTTCCCGAATACACGTAAACTTAGACAGAAAGACATAATTGATTTGGCTTTTAAAAATATAAAATATGCAGCAGACAAAAGGAGAAAACTACACGGTAAAGCAAATGCAAAGAAATTATATATTGGTCAGAAAGTTCTCATTAAAGCTCATTCACTGTCACATAAGAAGAAACACTTGAGTCACAAATTTTTTCTAGTTTACAATGGACCTTACAGAATCCGACGTATACCACACGATAATTGCGTCAAAATTGAAACACTGCGTACTAGGAAGAGTAAAGGTTTACACCACATTTCACATGTAAAACCATTTATTGACAGATAATCTCTTTTTTAATTTAGTCTTTGCTATAAAATTTTTCACTTCACGTTACTAGTACTCTTTTTCAAACTTACAAACTGTTAACATGCAACTATGTTTTAAAGCTAACTAACTATCCAGTCAAGAACATAGGTAACTTAGACAAGTAATTGCGAATGCATTGTTATAGTGAACAGACGACACAGTGTTGTATTTATACATTCTTCCTTGTTAGTTGCACGATTACGTAATGAACATATGGCTTACATACTTAGAACATTTACTGCTAATGAGATTTTAATGCAACATTTTGGTTTGCTTGAAGATACATTCTGGATTTAAAGTACTTTCTGTGAGATACCAAATGACACAGTGGTTAGTTTATTTGACAGCTACACGATTATATCACGACGCTACTAATATGTGACACAATTTACATTGTTGCTTTTGCGGTGTATCTGTTTTATACCTGCACAGTTTTTCTGTATTATTTTGGAAAGTAAAACATGTTTTAGTAGTAACTTTTGTGGTACAGCTACAATGAGACTGCGTTTTCAGTAGCACAACAATACGTTACAGCACAGTACTTTCTTCATCACGGCAATAAGCGTAATAACTAAGATATCTATACGCAAAGCATTTCACTTTTGTTTATCATGAGGTAAGTACATTGGCTTCTGCGGAACTTAGCTTTCGGAGGACGATAACTACGACACTTCCACAGAGATTATCTTACAACAGGACGCACAGTTTAGCGCTACAGGACACGTATTTGAGTGATTAATTTTGTACTTAAAACATTTATTTTTAAAAGATTTTTGAATTACAAAGAAAGTTTTCCGTGATACATTTCATTCCATTGCTGTAATCTGTAACACCTGAGGGTAATATTGCATTAATCCTCAAGGGGGTACACGCCTACTTTGTGTACCATGTGTTTGGCAAGCACAAGGAGCCCTAGCTAATATTGTATTTGCTTATACAACTTTACACATCGGTACCATATTTCTCTAACACATAATTACACAGCTATCTGATCATTTAACTGAGAGAGACAAACATTTCTTTTTACTACATCAGTGACATGTTTACGTAATTACACCGTTGTATAACTTCACACTTATGCAATTGTATTTTGTTTGTACTTTGTGGACTGTTCATATTTTTTCAGACCCATTGTGATATTATGAGAGCTTTGAATGATATATTTGGTATGGGATCACAATTTTTAAAGTACGTTTGAGGCAGATGACACTTTTGACATGAGCAGAGAATTTTTTTTAATTATTGGAGGAAGCTACGACGATTTTGAGAGTTGACTGAGGTGTTATGATGTTATTATTACGATGACTATGTGTATTATGCTGTTGCGGTATGTTTATGATCAATAAGCTGATGCTATATGAGTTATTTTGTTATGCTACGTAGCTGTTACGATGAAATATTGAAGAAGTGTCGACAAATAAGGTAAGGAATAATGAGTAGTGTTTAGGACTCTGGTTTGTGAAAAAGGTTGTTGGAAACCAAGAATCGTACTTTAAGAGTTATGAAATGTATGTAAATGCGTGAATGTATTACGATGCCGCTGAAAATTTTTTGGACACTGTTATATCAATAGCATTTTGTTTCTCCAGATTTGTAACGCAAATTCTTGACCTGTGAAATATTTTTATATGAGACTGTAGCGGAAACTGATGTCGTAAATATTTCGGCAAGAAAGTTAAGTGACCTTCACGTAATCACGTATTACGTGGGCAGCTGCGCGACAGTCGCCTGGAAAAAAGCCATTAGTGTGTGCCTTTCAGAGACTCAGGTGGACAAAAAAAAAAGGAGGCCATTATCCTCGCTATTGACACTTCTTTGTAGAAAGCATCCTAAATACGACACACTCAAACTTGAAAATATATGATTACAGTGTGGAGCTCTTAATTTATGATATTTACTAAAATGCCTAATGAAATGATGAGGGTCATTTTACATCTATTGTCTTTCTAGTTGAGAGATTGCTCATTTTGTTTAATATCTAGTTTCTAGTTGCCCTGCTGCATTGGTTAAAGTAAAATTTTATAGATGTACTAATATAAATATTTTATGCCTGCAGACCCAGTAAAGAATAACTTTGATGTACTTAAAAAAAACGAAGGAGCGAAAAAACACATTTATCTTCACAGGAATTGCATACAGAATTTTCTTTTCAAGTATTTGGTAATTTTTTTTTGTAGAATAATTTGTGGTGCACCACTTAATTTACATAGATATTAAGATTTGAATATACATTTTCCTTGTCTGCATTATTGTCTTTAGTGTAATGTTTTTTTCTGCTTCAGCTATGTCATGTTTAGATATAAGTTATTTCATTTGCTGCTGCTGTTTGCCAGGCATAGTGTTACTGAATTTGACTTTGTGTTACTCTGCTAAGCCAGTTTACTACTGATATATTTTTCTTGTTTGCTGCTCATTGCCTTATATTAGTTGTAATATTGTTGCTTACTTTGCCAGTTTGTATTTTTTGTTGCTGTTTGTGCTAATTTGTTATGTGCTGCTGCATTGCCTCGTCCCTTGGTATATGTATCTGAGCTCAGTAGATTTATGGTAGCTTAAGAGGGGGTAGACTATGTAAGAAACTAACTATGATGAATTGGAAGAAATGCATTAAGAAGCTATAAGAAAATAGTTTGGCCAAAAAAGTAGTGCACAGTGGAGAAAAACTATTTTTGAAAGAGGATGTCAACAGAATACAGAAAGTATGCTTGGATAGGATTTTTTTGGTGGAAGCAAAGGTTGAAATAAGACGAAAGATCTATGGAATGAAGTTTAAGGTTGGACCGCAGTACCAAATGTTACACTGAAAACAAACCCTGTCCTTTCCTTTTGTGTCATCCCTCTATATGTTTGTGTACGCTTGTGTATTTGTGTTTTTCCTGTCTTTATGTGTTTAGCTGATGAGAGATATGTTGTAGAATTTTTCTAATACCATGTTATTTACTTTGTAAAGATGTTTAGACATTAATTATCTGTTCAGTTTTGTCGCTCATGTGTGAAGTTGATGTTTCAAAAGTTATTCTGATCTTTTATGTATGTACTCATGTCATAATTCCTGTAACACTGATGTATATGTTATTTCGATTCTTTTGTAAAGCCTGTATTACTACAAATGTTATCTGTATTGTTATGTTTTTAATGATGTATTTTGTACCTTTGTCATTGTATTTTTATGTTATAAAATTGTAATTGACAGCAGTTCATCAAATTAAGTAACTTGTAAGTTATATTTCACTGCACACGTTTCTGTTGGTCATAGTATATGGACAATATGTGAGAAGTAGGGACTGTTAGTGTTTGCACGTGTGTTAATAATTCGGAAAGGGACCGGATAACAGCATTGCTGGTTCTAAGGACATTTCAAAAAAATTCTTTGTGAGTGCACATGTGGTGGTTTATGGACTTGCTATATTGTCTGCAAGACTTCTAAGGACAATTCCAAAAACTTTGTGCATGCACAAGTGGTGGTTTATGGACTTGCTATATTCTCTGCAAGACTCTTCGATGGTGATTGTGCACCTGCACAGTCGCAGCAGATGGCTGCTGGCTGTCTCTACAAGGACTACAGTGGGTCTACACCTTTGATGACTCACCAATACCACAATCTCTACCAGGTCTACAGTGGGTTTACTCTGTGATGACCTACTTACCAATATTCTTGAACTTGGACTGACTCTGCTGTGGATTTGCTCTGTTGTGGCCCATTACCTGTCTGCATGTCGAGAGTCAGCACTGTCTTCCCGTTGGAAGGACAACACTACTTGTTCAAGACTGCATGGAAATCCACTACTTCCATTTACATTTTCTTTTACTGCTCAGACTTTGAGAAAAACACTGAAATATTACTGTGATGAACAATATGGACTGTCTTTATGGACTGTGAGAAAATTTTAGCTTTTGACCAACATTGTATGAATAAGTGGGTGCATTTGATATCTTTGTTATTGTAATTATGAAAAATTTTATCAAATCATTATTGGCCACTGCCCAAAACAATTTGTAAAATTTTTTGTGGGGAGCGTGGGGGCTATGTAAGTAGGCTGTTTATGTTTTCTTATTGGCAACGTTACGTAGCGCTCTGTATGAAAATCACTGGCTGTGCTGTGTGCAGTCTGTGGCTAGTTTGCATTGTTGTCTGCCATTGTAGTGTTGGGCAGCTGGATGTGAACAGCGCGTAGCGTTGCGCAGTTGGAGGTGAGCCGCCAGCAGTGGTGGATGTGGGGAGAGAAATGGCGGAGTTTTGAAATTTGTAAAAATGGATGTCATGAACTGCTGTATATATTATGACTTTTGATGACTATTAAGGTAAATACATTGTTTGTTCTCTATTAAAATCTTTCATTTGCTAATTATGCCTACTAGTAGTTAGTGCCTTCCGTACTTTGAATCTGTTATTTAGCTGGCAGTAGTGGCGCTCGCTGTATTGCTGTAGCTTGAGTAACGAAGATTTTTGTGAGGTAAGTGATTTGTGAAAGGTATAGGTTAATGTTAGTCAGGGCCATTCTTTTGTAGGGATTTTTGAAAGTCAGATTGCGTTGCGCTAAAAATATTGTGTGTCAGTTTAAGCACAGTCATGTATAATTGTTCTAAGGGGACGTTCCGACTTTAAAACATCGTTTGTTAAATTATAACCATTAGGTCAATACACATTGTTAATTAAGAACTACGTAAAGCTTTACCCATGAAATTGCCTTATCAGGAGAAATGTAATTTCAACTAGACGTGTTACTAAAGAGGAACTCTTAAAAGGTATATCCTAAACTAACCTTATCGTATGTAGCACACTTTACTAATATTTGTATGTAGGAATTTGTGTTGACGTTCCGCAGCAATGAAATGTCGGTTTACAGTCGACAGCGTGATTGCAGAGATGTGCCTTCAGCAACTTCTTACATGAGACGACTGCTGCAAGATCTCTGCCGGCCGCGGTGGTCTAGCGGTTCTAGGCGCGCAGTCCGGAACCGCCCGACTGCTACGGTCGCAGGTTCGAATCCTGCCTCGGGCATGGATGTTTGTGATGTTCTTAGGTTAGTTAGGTTTAAGTAGTTCTAAGTTATAGGGGACTGATGACCACAGATGTTAAGTCCCATAGTGCTCAGAGCCATTTGAACCATTTTTTGCAAGATCTCTGGTGCCGACGCTCCAGTCTCTGGTCAGTTGTCGGTCCGTCAGAATGCCCCGTAAATGAAACATCACTGATCCAAAAGCAGAACTGCACAAGGCCATTTGAATTAATTTAATACTAGGAACGAATATTTTCAGTAAAAACAGTGAGATTAACAGTAACAACAGTGGACAGACGGTCGAGCATCAAACCCCGACGCGCAGTCCGCTCGTTTATTTTTCAATTCAACAAAATTAAACAGTTCAGGAGCCCGACCGTTTACCAGATTCCAGTACGGGTTTGAGCATTCCAGACCTTACCATAGACAGCTGCCCCAGGCGAAGAGAGTCCGTTCCACTCGTAATATTCAGCTTAATCGTATTTGCAACGCAAAGTAGATCTCTACCGCTCCTCAACTGTCTCTCCGTAACATTATTCACAGATATAAATTTTCCTAACGGGCCAACACTCCTAAAAGTAGAACGAAATTATATACATACATGGAGTTACCATTATTAAAACATATTTATTTATCATACTTATTATTATAAAACAGAGTTTAAAACCGGACTCAACTTGATTGGCCTAACAGGTGCCGCATTTTTCAATATAAACAAATGACCAGTCGATGTTCTTTCTCCTGTTGCGGCGTCCCCAGGAGTCAGGGAGCGAGATAGTCCAGCACCGTCACCCGACGACGACCCCTGGCATCAGCCTCTGCGCCGTCATTCTCTCCAAAATCTTGTAGCTCGAACAGCAGCTCCGTAGCACGCGGGTACCGAGTGTCGCCAGCTCTCCGGGTCGGAACCCCAAGACGAGGAGGTCCCGTGCCGACGCAGGAAACCAAGCTCCCCGCCAGTTCACGATTTTGAGACTACATATAACACTAGCCTGCCGTGACACAAGCTAATGTTACCCTCTGAGAGGATTTGGGAATCTTGACCGCGTGATTATCTAATGGTTAAAAGTATACGACTGTAATATTGAATCTATTGCAATTAATACGTACTTATCAGACCTTAGTTTTGGGGTGAAGGAAAGTAGTAAAATTCATATAATAATGAAGAAAATGTACGGTCGCCAGCCCAATCAGGAACAATAATTCGGAAATATAAGTTTAAGAAAACTGAATAACAGTTATTGAAGTTACTTTCATTAGTAATCCCTTTTAATAGCACACAGGATACAAACTGACACAGGGCACTCTGAGCGGTGGGTAGCAGTAGTTACCAATAATGCACAAGCCAGTAATCACAGAAAACAGAAATATACTAATAACAGCTACAATCAAGATCATTACTTGGACTCAGTGCTGAAATGTTACTGCAGGAAGTACAGAACTAAAGCTGGACATGGAGAGGCTTCTAACGTAACTGTACCGTAACAACCAATAATAAAAGAAAACAAATAACATCACAACTGAACTGTTTGTACCACCATTTAAGGAAATATATCAGATTTTCTTAGTAGCAATAATATTTCAATCACCTTTCTAATATGAGAAGAATATGGTGGGGACCCGTAAACTAGTATAGTATCACTAGTCAAACTTTATTGTTATTTCAGCAGCAAATATTAATTCAAGTAAAGTTCACGTGGAATAAATAAACCAGAAGCAGTCTTCATTTCGTTTTGGGAGATGAAGCAGATTGCACAGGATAGAGTAGCATGGAGAGCTGCATCAAACCAATCTCAGCACTAAAGACCGCAACAACAACAACAGTTCCTATATATGAAAACAGTGATCTGTAGTCATTATAAATAAATCAGAAGCAGTCTTGATCGCTTAACTTTTTTAATATGTTGATCGGTTTCGATCTTTTTATCAGATCATCTTCCGACCATAAAAGTGTGCCGGAGACGGTGGCGCATAGGAACCCTCGTTTGTATGTGTACACCGCCAGCCACGAGCCAGAGGGTTGCCATGTGCCACCGCCTCCGGCACACATTCATGGTCGGAAGATGGTCTGATAAAAAGATCGAAACCGGTCACCATATTAAAAAAGTTAAGCGATCAAGACTGCTTCTGATTTATTTATAATGACTACAGATCACTGTTTTCATATATAGGAACTGTTGTTGTTGTTGCGGTCTTTAGTGCTGAGATTGGTTTGATGCAGCTCTCCATGCTACTCTATCCTGTGCAATCTGCTTCATCTCCCAAAACGAACTGCAGACTACATCCTTCTGAATCTGCTTAGTGTACTCATTTCTAGGTCTCCCTCTACGATTTTTACCCTCCACGCTGCCCTCCAATACTAAATTGGTGATCCCTTGATGCCTCAGAATTTGTCCTACCAACCAATCCCTTCTAATAGTCAAGTTGTGCCAAAAATTTCTCTTCTCCCCAATTCTATTCCATACCTCCTCATTAGTTATATGATCTACCCATCTAAACTTCAGCATTATTCTGTAGCACCACATTTCGAAAGCTTCTATTCTATTCTTGTCCAAACTATTGATCGTCCATGTTTCACTTCCATACATGGCTACACTCCATACAAATACTTTGAGAAACGACTTCCTGACATTTAAATCTATACTCGATGTTAACAAATTTTTCTTCTTCAGAAACGCTTTCCTTGCCATTGCCATTCTATATTTTATATCCTCTCTACTTCGACCGTCATCAGTTATTTTGCTCACCGAATAGCAAAACTCCTTTACTACTTTAAGTGTCTCATTTCCTAATCTAATTCCCTCAGCATCACCCGACTTAATTCGACTACATTCCATTATCCTCGTTTTGCTTTTGTTGATGTTCATCTTATACCCTCCTTATAAGACACTGCCCATTCCGTTCAACTGCTCTTCCAAGTCCTTTGCTGTCTCTGACAGAATTACAATGTCATCGGCGAACTTCGAAGTTTTTATTTCTTCTCCTAGGATTTTAATACCTACTCCGAATTTTTCTTTCGTTTCCTTTACTGCTTGCTCAATATACAGATTGAATATCATTGGGGAGAGGCTACAACCCTGTCTCACTCCCTTCCCAACCACTGCTTCCCTTTCGTGCCCTTCGACTCTTATAACTACCAGCTGGTTTCTGTACAGATTGTAAATACCCTTTCGCTCCTGTATTTTACCCCTGCCACCTTCAGAATTTGAAAGAGAGTATTCCAGTTAACATTGTCAAAAGCTTTCTCTAAGTCAACAAATGCTATAAACGTAGGTTTGCCTTTTCGTAATCTAGCTTCTAAGATACGTCGTAGGGTCAGTATTGCCTCACGTGTTCCAATATTTCTACGGAATTCAAACTGATCTTCCCCGTGGTCGGCTTCTACCAGTTTTTCCATTCGTCTGTAAGGAATTCGCATTACTATTTTGCAGCCGTGACTTATTAAACTGATAGTTCGGTAATTTTCACATCTGTCAACACCTGCTTTCTTTGGGATTGGAATTATTATATTCTTCTTGAAGTCTGAGGGTATTTCGCCTGTGTCATAAATTTTGCTCACCAGATGGTAAGGTTTTGTCACGACTGGCTCGCCAAAGGCTGTCAGTAGTTCTGATGGAATATTGTCTACTCCAGGGGCCTTGTTACAACTTAGGTCTTTCAGTGCTGTGGAACTATGCTATCGGAACTATGTTCTTTAAAATGTTAATCACTTGGAATAGTTTTACATTTCAAGGCAAATTGATCAACACTGACCTCAATTAACTTCAAAAAATCGTTAATGATAGTAACCAAGGCTAAATTATGTTTCACATAAGTTTAACGTATTTGCCTTTTTCGTCACCTGTGAAGCTGTTAATGTAGACGGTAATATTTACACACTCTAGCGCTGTATTTTTGTAAAAATATACTTTGCACTAAACTGAGAATACTTTGCCAAAATTCTAACTTCACTTTCGCGGTTTTAAGTTCAACTTTTGCTAATCTTTGCACATTTGACCAGCATAAATAAGTCACTAGTTCATTTGAAAGAAAATTCTTGGTTTTATACACACTTAGAAAAGGATCCTGCATAGGATCGTGATCGGGAAAGAAGATATGGTTCCAAACACAGATTTATAGCATTGTGGTTATTACTGAAATCACTCACACAAATTAACTGGTCCATACTCTGATACATATCTGTATTCATGAAGTTAGTGGAGCAATGGTGAAGTTGTGGTGGCAAGCGACATGGCGGCTACTTGTACTCACGGCTCTTGATATTTGAATGCTCTATAGAATTTCTTCTTAGTGACGGATTATTAATGTATTAGAGCCATTCCTTCTTGCCGAGAATACCAAACAACTGCCAGATCCACATCCGAGGCAAAATTCCTTGCAAAGCGGCTTCCAATTGACTCCCTTGCCACAGTCGTTGTGTACCGTGCAATGGCTATCCACTGACTGCGTACCGTTCACACCAAGGAGCCGCCCAGTTCGACCACCAAAACCACCTTTTACATCGCACCACACAACTTCCGTTGTGGAGGGACTTCACTACATCTTTTACATTTTACAATACAAGTGCCCTAAGCTTTAACCAGCTTAAAATACATTTGTTTTTCTTAAAATATACACACATTATAATAATTCTTTATTTTTAACAATCCTTTATCTTTTTCCATATAAACATCAAAAACTTTAAATTTCCTGTCACAAATCAATGATTTTAACTAACAAAGAACACACACTCCATAATCGTAAATACACAGTTACCTAACGTAAACCTGCTATTATTCGATATAAGTGTTACATACATAATACATTACATTGCATCTGTACGCAAAAAATGGTTACCATTAAAAATAAGCAATGTTAACAGAGAAAAGAGAAAAAAACACAAAAAATATATACTAACGGCATTAATGTTTTACAGAATTCTAAGAAATTAGTAGTAGGAGACGTACTATACAATAACATTACCCAAATAAGACAGTTACAAGTTACTTTACATATCCTGACCATTGGTTTTCCACTAAATTATGGAAACCAATGAGTGTAAGTAATTGGGAAGATCCACCTCAATTCCATAAAATATACAAAGACACAAAAACAACAAAATTATGTAAATTAAATAATTACATAAACAAAAAACAATATAATACGCCAGATGTAGGTGGGGGGAAGTAATATGTTGTCTGACTCCTTCCGAAGAGTGCTGTTCTGAAATTTCAATAGTAAATCTCTCCGCGATGCAAAACGCCTCTCTTGTAACGTCTGCAGCGGAGTTTGTATAACATCTCCGTACTCTCTCGCCAGCTAAACGATCCCGAGGCGAAACGCACCGTTCTTCGTTGGATCTTCTCTAAAAGTACTACCTTATAGAGATCCCAGATAGATGAACAATAAGAATCGGGCGAAGAAGCGCCTTATAAGCCACTTCCGTCGTGGATGGGTTACATTTCCTTAAGATTCTTCCGACGAATCTGAGTCTGGTGTCTGCTTTTCCCACTATCTATGTTATGTGGTCATTTCACTTAAGATCGGTGTGAATAGTAACGCCTAGATATTTTACGGCAGCCGCTATTTCCAGCTGTTTGTCATCAAAAGTATAGCTGTGCGTAGTGAATTTCTTTTGCTATGTATACGCAATATGTTACATTTATTAACGTTCAGGGTCAGCTGCCAAACTCTGCACCATTCATCAATTCTCTGCACGTCCTTTTACAAATTCTTACTATCTACTGGCGTTGGTACTTTTGTATAGACAACTGCATCATCTGCGAATAGCCTTCAGGAGAATCCGACGCTTTCTGCTAGATCATTTATTTATATTGTAAAGAGCAACGGCTCTATCACACTTTCCTGTGGTACTAAGGATATTTATTTTACATCTGTCGATTTAGTACCGTCAAGAGCGACATGTTGACTTCTGTCTGCAAGAAAGTCTTCAATCCAATGGCAGGTCTGCTCCGATACTCGGTAAGCTCGTATTTATTTCATGAAACGGCAATGCGGGACCGTGTAAAATGCCTTACTGAAATCAAGTAACACAGCACCAACCTGAGCACGTTGTCCACTACGCTGTGGATCACATGGAGGAAAAGAGCGAGCTGAGATTCGCAGAACTTCTGTTTGCGGAATCCATGTTGATTTTTATAGAGGAGACGTTCATCTTCCAAAAACGTCATAATTCTTGAGCATAAGACATGTTCCATAATTCTACAACAGATTGACGCAACGATATAGGTCTCTAACTGTCTCACGGCATTTCTTAAGACCGGGAATGACTTGCGCCTTTTTCCAGTCGTTAGGTACATTTCGTTGTTCAAGCGATCTACTATATATTACTGCTAGAACTGGAGCAAGTGCCTTCGCACTATCTTTACAGAATCTTATAGGTAGACTATGTGATCAAAAGTATTCTAAGACCTGACTGAAAATGACTTACAAATTCGTGGCGCCCTCCATCGTTTCTGCTGGAACTCCGTATGTTGCTGGGCCTCCCTTAGGCTTACTGACAGCGTCCACTCTCGCAGGCATAGGTTCAATCAGGTGCTGGAAGGTTTCTTGGGGAGTGGCAGTCAATTCTTCACGGAGTGCTACTTGTGGAGAGGTATCGATGTCGGTCGGTAGGGCTGGCACGATGTTGGCGTTCCAAAACATCCCAAAGGTGTTCTATAGGATTCAGGTCAGGACTCTGTGCGGGCCAGTCTATTACAGGTATATTATTGTCATGTAACCATTCCGCCACAGGCCATGCCTTATGAACAGGTGCTCGATCGTGTTGAAAGATGCATTCGTCATCTGCTAACTGCTCTTCAACACTGGGAACAATAATATGCTTAAAACATCAATGTAGGCCTGTGCTGTGATAATGCCACACAAAACAACAAGGGATGCAAGGCCCCTCGATTCAAAACAGGACCACACCATTTCACCACCGCCTCCGGATGTTACTGTTGGCTCTACACACGCTGGCAGATGACGTTTACCGGACTTTCGCCACACCCACACCCTGCCACCGGATTGCCACATTGTGTACCATGATTCGTCACTCCACAAAACGATTTTCCACTGTTAAATCGTCCAGTGTTTACGCTCCTTACGCCAAGCGAGGTGTCGTTTGGCATTTACCAGCTTACGAGCAGCCGCTCTGTCATGAAATCCAAGTTTTCTCTCCTCCCGCTGTAAAGACATTGCTTTCCCCAAAAGTCGATAGTATTTTTTTTCTTTTGTCCATTACCTTGTCATAGTACGTATGTATCTTTTATTTCAACTATTCTTTATTTGTTAATACGTCACATTGTTTCTTCATTCATTTTACTACTGTTTTATAGTTTATACTGTACGAATATGGATGTTCTGGTTCTATATGCTTTGTAAATCTTTGGTTAGGCTCAGAGAAGGATTGTGTCAGAGAGAGAGAGAGCGAACGACTATCGATAGAGAGCGTGCGAGTTGTTGTGGTATCGTGGGCGGTTCACAGGTGTTAACGTTGCAAATTTCGGCGTGAAAGACGGTGATATGCGGAGGAACAATTAATTACAGTGCCTCCACTATGTTAATAGGAGATTGTGCATTATTAAGTGAACAGTAAAGCCTGAATAGGATATCGAGTGTTTGCGGTGACGATTTTACAAACTGTGTGAACTTGAGACAATTAGCCATGAACCAGACACCATTGTAGTGTGGAGACACTAACTGTTAGAATTGCGCGAAAGTGTACCAAACTAAAATGTTAGGTAAAAGAACTGTGCTGTGATTTGATCAAGAAACATTTATTGTATCGTCCAAACTGTCTTAAAGACGACGCCGTAATTGAACTGATGTTTAACGGAATGTTGTAGTGAAAAAGACATTACACTGTTTTCCTGTGGTCACGCGGTGAAAGAACTGTACGAAGTTGGCATTAATCGGATATGTATCTTAAATGCTAAAGACGCTGCATAATTCCGACCTACCCGCATCGCGTGATTAATAAACTTTTAATAATAAAACGTCGCGCGCGTAACGACAACGCGCGTACTGGAACTATTATTATCGCGCCAGTGCTGCCAGCTGATTCGACTACAACGGAGACGTGGACCACCGCCGTAACTGGAATGTTAATGAAACAGGAGGATCCATCATTATCTTCACGCCACGAACCAAAATTCACTTTACACATCGCCCGCGCGGACCACCATTGACGTCATCGCACTGCCTGCAGCAACAGTTAAGACATTAAAAGAAAATTATTATGCTCTTTCTCATTTCAAAATTAAATGAAAATTGCAGTTAAATTAACTATTTTAAAAATACTGTCACAATATCTCAAGTTTGTTTAGTCCCAATAAATATTATTTCCATTATTTCGTCTTGTTGACAGTGTTGAAATCCCGCCAAATTAAAGTTCAATTAATAATTTTCTTTCCATACTCTTCTGAGACATTTCGCTGCTCATTATAACTTTATTTTAATGTTCGTTTGTAATTTCTTTTAAAGGGAGTAAATATTTTATTTTTTGTGTAGTAAAATTAGCTACCATAAAATTACCTATATTACCAGGTGATGCTGTCCGCCATTACTGCTTGAAAACTGCACCTATTTTGTCATCGGCTGTCAGCTTCAAAACAAAATTATGTATTTCGTGGGCATCTAGCAGATGCACGATGTCTATGTAGGCCCCTACTATAATTTGTTTTTACTTTTTCAGGTTTACTGGAGTTATATTGACTTCCATTGTTAATTTAGCCCCTTTTAAAGTGATTTATCGCAACTATGTAATAATTGTACTGAATTACCTAATTTATTTTTTTTTCTTTTTCGTCCTTGACAGACCGGGGTAATCAGATTCCTCGTATAGGTCATGTTTTATTGTTTAAAAGTTTTTATTTAGAAGTAGGGAAACAGTTTCTTTACATCGCTTAACTGTCATAGTACTTGCAGTAGATCCTGATGCAGTTTAAAATTCCTGTGTGATGCTCTGGATCGATGTCTGCCTATTACACATTACGACCCTATTCAACTGTCGGCGAACTCTGTCAGTCAACAGACGAGGTCGCCTGTACGCTTTTGTGCTGTACGTGTCCTTCACGTTTCCACTTCACTATCACATCATAAACAGTATACCTAGGGATGTTTAGGAGTGTGGAAATCTCGCGTACAGACGTATGACACAAGTGACACCCATTCACCTGACCACGTTCGAAGACCGTGAGTTCCGCGGAGCGCCCCATTCTGCACTCTCACGATGTCTAACGACTACTGAGGTCGCTGATATGGAGTACCTTGCAGCAGGTGGCAGCCCAATGCAGGCAATATGAAAAACGTACGTTTCTGGGGGTTTCCGGACACTTTTGATCACATAGTGTATCTCATCTGGCCCTGAAACCCTTCCACTACTAAGCGATTGTAGCTCCTTTTCAATTCTGCGATCGGTTATCTCAGTATCTGTCATTTCGATGTTCGTACGACGATTGAAAGGAGGGACAGTGTTGTGATCTTCCGCGGTGAAACAATTTCGGAAGACCGAATTCAATATTTCGGCCTTCTCTCTGTTATCTTCCGTTTCGGTGCCAGTGTAGTCACCGAGACAATGACTCGATGATTTTACTCAGTTACTGAGTTTACATACGACCAGAATCTCTTAGGGGTTTTACTGAGATCGGTTGACAACGTCTTACTTTCAAAATCATTGAACGTTTCTCTCATGGCTCTCCTTACGCCCATTTTCACTTCGTTCAGTTTTTGTGTGTCAGGTAGATTTTTACGTCTCTTGAATCTGAGATGAAGTGCTCATTGTTTATGTAGCGCTTTTCTAACACGGCTATTGAACCATGGTGTATCTTTCGCATCCCTTAAAACATTGCTCGGAGCATTCTTTAGTAGGGTATATTGAACGATGCCTTTGAATTTTTTGCATTTGTTCTCCACATCTTCGTCCTTATCATCGAAAATTTTATGCTAACTGCTAAGATATTCTGAAATGTGTATCCTGTCACCCTTGCTGAGCAGATAAATATTCCTACCATTCTTAAAATTCCTTGCAGTCCCCGTCGTCATAGATGCTGACAGAGCCTTATGATCAACGATACCTTCCTCTACGTTAACTGATTCGATAAGTTCAGGTCTTTTTGTTGCCAGGAGGTCTAAGACGTTACCCTCACGGGTTGGTTCTCTAACTATCTGCTCAAGGTAATTTTCGGACAAGGCATCCAGAACAATGCCACACGATTCCCTGCCTTTGTCACCAGTTTTGATGGCATAACACTCCCAATCTATGCCAGGTAAGTTGAAGTCACTCCCTATTACAACGGCATGATCAGGAAAATTACTGATAATATTCTGCAAGTTTTGCCTGAAGCGCTCTACAGCTACAGATCCTGACCAAGGTGGTCTATCAAACCATTCGATCACGATTTTTGACCTTTCTTTGATACTCAATTTCACCCAGATTAATTCACATTCGGAATCCGTGATAACCTCGCTAGATTTTTCTGAATTTTTTATTGCAATAAAAACGCTGGTGCCATTGGCGACTAACCTATCCTTACGATAAACATTACAGTCTGAACTTAGGATTTCATTGTCACTGACTGTAGTTTTCAACCAGCTTTCTGTTCGCAATATAAGCTGTGCATTGTAACCTTCAGTAAGAGATACTAATTCTGGGACCTTTCCTTGGATACTTCAGCAGTTTACTAAAATCATTTAAATTTTCTGTATCTCTTATCTACGAGGACCAAGATTCTCTGAGATCGCTGTGTTCGATTTAACAGACAAATTGACTTTGCTCCAAGGAATGGGTTCTCTAACCTAAAAAAGCCCCATGTGCACGCCACAAGTACTCCTCTACCACAGTAGTCACTTCCTGCGTATGTTGCACGCCTGAGATATTGAGAAGAACCCTACAATTTAGCACCCGATTACGGAGATGGAGAAATTCGTATCAGGTACCGTTGCAGAGCCGTCTGAGCATCTGGTTTAGACCTTCTACTATTCTCCAAACCAGAGGACTGCGATCAACCCTGGGTACGATTCTACATATAGCTCAGCGTGCGTTGCTAGTTGCCTTTTCCAAATCAGCCAGCCGCCGGAAGGAGCCGATGATGGCCACAGAACCCAAGAGGCAGGCGTCATTCGTCCCAACATGTGCAATTTCATGCAGCCACTTGCACCTAGTGTGCTCGATAGCCACCGGCAGGGCCTCCTCCACATCACGGATGAGACCCGGCAAACATACCGAATGCACACTGGAATTATTTCGCACCTTGCCTGCTACCTCTCTGAGGGGTTCTATTACCCGTCTAACATTGGAGCTCCCAATGACTAGCATACCCACCCTGTGTACTTGTCCAGACTGGGCAGGAAAACCGACTGCTGGCCCAACAGGAGGGGCATCCCGTACTGACTCAGAGTTATCATCAACACTGGGTAGTACCTCATACCTGTTGCTAAGACATAGGGAGTTAGCCGCACGACCTGCTCCCTCTTTCGCCTTCTGCCCAGTGACACGCGAACCCACCACTGTCTGCCATCCACTCTGGAGTGCGGTCGGACGGGTCAGATGTTGCCTATCGGAAGCCGCAGCGAAGTCCGGGTCACCAGAGGATTCCAGTGGCACCAAAAGTGTCGAAGGTCTCGTCACTGGCGCCCGACGTCACCGCAACTTTGGGCATCAGCTTGTCGACGGTCGGCAACGCAGCTTCCAGCTGTTTAAGGACCGCAGCCAATTCTCCTTGTGTCCGCTCACAACAAGCAAGTCCCCAGTCATATCGTACTGTGTATAAATACATATAAGCTCTCAATTCTCGCTTCTGAGTTTGAAAATATAGTAACACTAAAAGTTGCTGTGCAGATTTCTCACTGTACTCTGAGACCACAAGATATTAAACAGAAATAAATATCTCTACTGAAGTTGATGTATTTACAGATACCTGTTATTAGAAGGCCTGTTTGCCGAAAAGTTACTACACGAATCAAATATTCAAACTAGAATGCATTTATCTAAACTGCGTGCTGCCTACAGCACAAAATTAAAACTGAGTTTCTGGCGACGGGAAAATTTGCACTAGGAAGCCGCCCTACACCAGTATATTCACGAGACTTACGAAACAACAAAAACTACGATTGATTTTCTAACCACTAGTCTACACAGTAAAATAGTCACGTACAGCTCACTTCTTAGCAGAAGCACACGAACAAAGAAAAAGACTAAGACTAAGTTAATTTACAGTTTATCAGACAAATGCTGCTGCTGCTCTGCTGCACGTCCTCTCGGCTCAGCGGCTGACGCTACACGTCGTGGCAACGTTACAGTAGGCCTAAAGGTCTGGCCACATATTGGTTTACTTCTATGGTTTTCGAAGGAACTGCTACAACGTTAAGGTCACAAACGTATATTTCACACCCACATACATACGCACATTTTTCATCTCTGTCTTAGCCAGTGATAAATACTGTTCCTAAAAAGAAGCTGAAATTATTTATTTCAAGTTTCTGCTACCAGTCAGTTTTTATTTTGTGCTTAATCTTACATAATGCAACGCGTTTCGAGCATGCTCTGTTTATCTTCAGGTGTTTATACATACATATATACATAGAGAAATGTTACTTAAAAATAAATCAGCTTTGTGTTACGAAAAAGGTGTTAAAGGCTTTTATATGGCAGTTGATCACTTACAACTTGATCAATTGCCATATAAAAGCCTTTCACACTATTTTCATAACACGTGATTGATGCAAATCTATCTGCATCCTATACAGGCTGTGATATACATAGTCAACCACAAAGAAGAAAACCAGCAGAAGACATCACTGATTTCGATTTCTAACCATACACTGCCCCCCTCCTTCCCCCCAAATGCCACACCAGCAGCTATAGTAAAAAACATTGGCCAAAGTGTTCCAGTTTAATCTGGTTTAAGACTGTTTATTTTTAAGCAACATGTCTCTCTCTCTCTCTCTCTCTCTCTCTCTCTATATATATATATATATATATATATATATATATATATATATATATATAAGCACCTGAAGATGAACAGAGCATGTTTCAAACGCATTGCATTATGTTAGATTAAGCATAAAATAAAAAGTGACTGGTAACACAAACTTGAAATAGTTATCCTTCACAGTCCCGGTTCACAAACATAGCCATTATGGCTGAAAATAATAAATGTAAAATTACTCCCAGTCCAGCGGTTCTGATGCATGATTTCAGGAGGTATCACTTGACGTTGTAGCGCAAAACCTGACATTTCTTTACCTTGATGTTAAAGAGATACGCCCAGTGGTGGTAGTTATTTACTTGTTAGTCTTCCTCCGAAGGCGTTCCGTTGAAGCTTTCAAACTTCCTGGAAAATACATATTACAGTTTCCGTTGCTAAGTGAAGGTCATTGTATGTAAGGCCGGTGACAGACTTCTGTTTATTGGTAGGATATCGGGAAAATACAAAGAGTCTAGGAAGGCGAATGCTTACAAAACACTTGTGCGACCCATCCTAGAAGGTTTCTGAATTGAGTTGATCCACAGAATGCAGAACTAACAGTGGATATTGAATATATACTGCTGGCCGCGGGGGCCGAGTGGTTCTAGACGCTTCATCCGGAACCACGAGACTGCTACGGTAGCAGGTTCGAATCCTGCCTCGGGCATGGATGTGTGTGTGATGTCCTTAGGTTAGTTAGGTTTAAGTAGTTGTAAGTTTTAGGGGACTGACGACCTGAGATGTTAAGTCCCATAGCGCTCAGAACCATTTGAATGTATACAATGAAGGGCAGCAGAGGCAGTAATAGGTATATGTGAAATGTATCCATCGTTGCGAATATAGACAGCAACCAGCTTTATAACGGAACGACAGCAATTAAAATGTGTGCCGGATCGGGACTCAAACCAGGATTTCCCGCTTATCGTGAACGGTCGCCTTGCCATTAGGCTTTCCGAGTACTCTCCACGGCCAGGCTCAAACATCTATAAATGTTGTCAAACACGTGTCTGCAGCCTGCATTCACACGTATAATAGGAATAATTCCGTACAGGAGACATTTGAATTAAAAGTTGCTTAGCCTGTGTCGGCGAATAAATACGATACTGTAGAGTGCTGCTGTTCAGAATTACGATGCAATCCTCTTTCGGGCAAGCATGCATTGAATTATAATTATGAGCAACAAAGGCAATGCCGTATAGTAATAGATACGTTTGCCCCACGGACGAACGTCACAAAATTGGTTAAAACCAGAGCTAGCAAATGTTTGAAGATAGATGTCAATCACCCCGCACAACAATATTTTCAACGTTTCAAGAATCTTTGTTAAGTGAGGGAGGGGGGCATATATATTACAACTCTGAAGGTGCAGCTCCTACAGGTCTCGCTAAGACAGAGTTATACTGCTTAAAGAGGCATTTAAGCAGTAAATCGTCCTAAGCTCAATACTCGCGTGGCTTGGTAAGAAATGGTAATACGTGGTACAATGACAGGCAACCTTTGCCATGCATTTATTAGTGTTTTGCCCAGTTTAGATGGTTTCGAAAAAGATACTCTGTACCGAAATATCTGACTGTATGGAGAAATGGTTCAAATGGCTCTGAGCACTATGCGACTGAACATCTGAGGTCATCAGTCCCCTAGAACGTAGAACTACTTAAACCTAACTAACCTAAGGACATCACACACATCCATGCCCGAGGCAGGATTCGAACCTGAGACCATAGCAGCAGCGCGGCTCCAGACTGAAGCGCCTAGAACCGCTCGGCCATAACTGTATGAAGTGCAGACTCGCCGCTGTGTTGATTTAGCAAGATAGGGTTACCACAAAGTTATTCAACTCAAAGCCGTCCCTTTCGTATTTTTCACGAAGCTATTCACAGCTGAATTAAGCCGTAATTCATTTCATCTTTTTATTACTCAGTCTTCCGCATTCCAAACAAACTTAGTCGTAAATTCCACATGCCATATCCGTAAAATTCTTTATTTAGCATTCGGATTGCCGCTTCGGTCAGTTCTGCAACAAATTTAATAAAAACTCGTTGGACGCTTATCGACTCTCACGTTCCTTCATCCAATGCGTTCTTGAGTTTTCGACACGTCTTCGTTTGACTGCATTCCTGTTTCACCCCACCCAGCCATTTAATTAGTTAAATCAAAATACATCTAAGACGCTAGAACACTGTTTTCTGCATTATTGCTCGAGAGTATTATCAGAATTCGTCGATCTCTCTTTAGTAAAACACACAACGCAGATTCTAAAAGAAATGTTGATATGGACAACATTTACATTACTCGTTCCGTAGTTGTTTACGTATAGAACAGTGCAGGATAGGTAATTAAAAATTTACACAGCATGTAGTTTTTCCACACATTTTGCTTTCTAGGTCACGCGTTGTTTGAAAGGAAATACTATGTGATAACTTTTGCAGTGCTTAGCTGGCCGATACTCTGTAGTGAAGGTACACAGGATAGCAAGAGGATACAAAATTAATTGTGTACGCTACAAGTTTCTACTGTGACGAGGTTTTTGTTGCCATGTTACGAGTTTACGTTAATTTGATGGTGCTTTTGTCGCACTGATGAGGTACGCCCCGAGTTAATGGAATTCTCTGTTCCCTCTGGGGTGACGTACTCTGAAGGCATACACATACATTCCACTGAGTCTCGCAGCAAAGCATAAATGCCTCACACAGGAATAACAAACAGCTCCTTACTTGATGAATATTTTCCGACAACCTGCAAGACAGTAAAAACCATCCCGATGGGAGAAAAAGATCCGACGCTGCTCTACAACTACAGACCTATGAACCTGCTCCCTGCTCGAGAAAATACCAGAATCAGTTTTGCTAAAACGAATCAGGACACAACTAGAAAAAAGAAACCATCGTTAAACTGGAACAATCGGGATTTCAAATCAGTCAAACATATAAACTAATTTGAATAGAACGAACTTGCCCATAGGAGTACTTTTAGTAGCGGAGAAAGCGTTCGGCAAGGAATATATGTGTACCTTACTGTGCGGAACAGTTGTCGACGATCTGTATGTAACAGTCAGACATTATAGCAGTCTGGTCGTATAATCATAGATTCTCTGTAAGTTACTTGATAGAACCTCAACCTGGCGCCTACCCAGGTGTCGGATAGGGGAATGCCTCCTAGATGTAGGTGGCACCGACGAAATGGAATACTCCGGGCGGACCAAAATTACCAGTAGCGGCGGTACCCATAATGGGCGGTTACGAAGGGCGTCTGTATCCCATGTTAGTGGCGGCCTCACTCAACTCCTCATTTGGGAAATCAGGTTGTACTCGGCAACACTCCAAAATCCAACCACTAAACATCATGATGGATCAACGAGGAAGATTTCACTACCCTGGGCCCCAGTCAATGGACTGGACGGTCGTGAGCATCGGGTTCCGTGGGCTCATGGATTTCATAAGAATCGGAGCTTGTCAAACTCCCTCAAGACAAAACAGAAACACTACATCGCAAGACTCAACGTGAACACACTACTCAAGACGGGTAAGATGAAACAGCTCACAGATAGGTTCAAAATCAAAATTTGCGCACTACAAAACAGGTTTTCCCGGTGGATACAATTTCAACACAAGGAACTACAGAATATACAAGGGAAAACCGTCGGTACATAGGAAGAACCTCAGTCTCTATGGCACAGGATTCGCAGTACACTGGGCGATCATAAACGCAGTAATGGACTTCACATCGCCTAACAAAAGAACCAGCACACTGACAATTAAGTCGGCAAACAAGGCATACACGATCATAAACGCACACGCACACGCACCAACAAATGACCACAACAGAAAGGACCCAGACGCCATTGACTACTTTTGGACAATAATGGAGAAGACAATAATGAGAATATCTACAGACCGAACTAAAATTAGTCTAGGAGACATCAAAGCAAAACTAGGAAAAGAACAAAAATACAAATTACAGGAAGATACATACCACACTGTGACAGAGACACCTGATAGAATTCTGCGAGACCCATGACCTCAAAGTCATGTAAACGAACTTCAAGAACCCCATACAAAAATTAATCACATGGAAACCCCCAAATGGCAAGAGAGAATTACAGATCGACCAGGTCATAACACAAAGAGATGCACAGCGGGAAATCCAGATCATTAACACACGAAAGGGTTTCTTTGACTCGAATCACCACCTACTACAGATAAAGACACGCCTAACCCCTAATAGGAAACAGAATAGACCGAGAATATGTAACACTCAACCAAGAGAAAATACTGGAAAAAATTAAGACAGCAACAACGCATAACTGGGAACAGCTATCAGGAAAGCTTCAAGAAGTCATAAAATTAGCTGTAGCACCGAGAACCAGTAAACACCGCTGGTGGAACCACACATGTGACCTAGTAATCGAAAGACGAATCAACACCTGGAGGAAGTTAAATAGCAACAAGATACTAGAAAACTGGCAATAATTCCTCAGAAGACAGAAACAGACAAGTAAAATTTTCCGTAAGGAAAAACTAAACGACGACAAACAGAAACTAGAAGAGATAGAAGCAGACTTTACAAGGAACAACATGAGGAATTTCTACAGGAAGTTCAGGGAAAACATGATGAAATACCAAGCGCCAAACATCTGCTTTAGGAGACCGGACGGCGCACTAGAGACCAATACCAAGAACAACTGTAACCTCCTAGCGAAGTACTTCGAGAAATTCCTAAACGCAGAATCACTAACAGACAAACTGGACACAGGGGAACTCGCACCAAACCCAGATAGCAAATCGCTACTGATAAAAAAAGTAAGAGAAATCATCAAGTACCTCAAGAACAATAGAGCACCAGGAGAGGATGGAGTCATCGCGGAATTCTGGAAGTACAAGACCAAAACCTCACAGAACACATACACAACATCATGAAACAGATATAGGAAACAGAAGAGTACCGAAGGAATGGATGCACAACACTGATCCACCATCTACAGAAGAATGGGGATACGTCGGACCCAAACAACTCTAGGGGCATCTCGCTGTTACCCGTCACATACAAGATGAGATCAAAAGTATCCGGACACCTGGCTGAAAATGACTTACAGGTTCGTGACGTCCTACTTTGATAATGCTGGAATTCAATATGGTGTTGGCCCACTCTTAGCCTGGATGACAGCTTGCACTCTCGCAGGCATACGTACATTCAGGTGCTGGAAGGTTTCGTGGGGAATGGGAGCCCATTCTGCACGGAGTGCTGCACTGAGGTGACTCTTGGCACGAAGTCGGTGTTCCAAAACATCCCACAGGTGTTCTATAGGATTCAGGTCAGGACACTGTGCAGGCCAGTCCATCATACAGGTGTTATTGTCGTGTAACAACTCTACCACAGGCCGTGCATTATGAACAGGTGCTCGATCGTGTTGACAGATGCAATCGCTAACCCCGATTTGCCCTTCGACAGTGGGAAGCAAGAATGTGCTTAAAACATCAATGTAGGCCTGTGCTGTGATAGTTGCAGGCGAAACAACAATGGGTGCAAGCCCCCTCCATGAAAAGCACGACCACGCCATAACACCACCGCCTCCTAATTTTGCTGTTGGCACTACCCCCGCTGACAGATGACGTTCACTGGGCTTACGCCATACCCACACCCTGCCATCGGATTGCCACAATGTGTACCGTGATTCGTCACTCCATGCAATGTTTTTCCACCGTTCAATCGTTCAATGTTTACGCTCCTTACACCAAGCGAGGCGTTTGGCATTTACTGGCGCGATGTTGGGTTATGAGCAGCCGCTCGACCATGAAATGTAAGTTTTCTTACCTTTCGTCTAACTTTCATCGTACTTGCAGTGGATCTTGATGCAGTGTAGATGTCTGCCTATTACACATTACGACCCTTTTCAACAGTCGGCGGACTCTGCCAGTCAACAGAGGAAGTCGCCTGTACGATTTTATGCTGTACATGTCCCTTCACTTCATTGTCACATCGGGAACAGTGGACCTAGTGATGTTTAAGAATGTGGAAATCTCGCGTACAGACGTATTATGCGAGTGAAACCCAATCACCTGATCAAGTTCGAGGTACGTGAGTTCCGAAGAACGCCCCATTCTGCTCTCTCACGATGTCTAACGACTATTGAGGTCGTTAATATGGAGTACTTGGCAGTAGGTGGCAACCCAATGCACCTGATATGAAAAACATATGTTTTTGGCGGTGTTCGAATTCTTTTGATCACATTGTGTACTTTCGAAAACATTGCTAAATAGATTAGGGGGGCAGACAGACCACCTGATTGGCGAATACCAGGCTGGGTTTCGTTAACGTAGGTCGTGCGTTAACCTTACGATGATACTGCAATACAAACAGAACATACCATCACCTTCTTCGAATTCAAGAAGGCGTACTGCTCAATAAACATAGAAACCCTCTTTAAAATCCTGAAAGAATACGGAGTTGATAGGAAGACACTAAGCATAATTAAGCAAACACTAAGAAACACGGCATCTATAGTGAAGTTCTGTGGAGAGCTCTCAGAACAATTCGAAATCAGAACAGGAGTCAGGCAGGCGACGGCCTCTCGCCATTGCTGGTCAACATATTATTGGACAAGATAGTGAAGGAATGGGAAAAGACACAGAAAGAGGTCCTGTTAGGAAAAGTAAGAGTCAAGTGCCTAGCGTTCGCGGACGATTTAGCCATCATAACGGTACGAGAAACAGAAACAGTAAGAACCATAGAGGAACTACACGAAATAGCAGCCAAGACCGGACGACAGATATCATACGAGAAAACACAGTTCGTGAGACCCAAAAACACCCATCACTACACACAAAATATGGGACAATACACAGAATAGAAAATTTCAAGTACCGAGGAGAAACAATACAGCTTACAGGAAGAAACAAGGTATGTAATTAAGAGAGAAGAGCGAAAGTAGAGAAAGATTACAAACTGACTTGGAATTACTACAATAAGAAAGCTGTTTCACGAAAGGCCAAGCCATGACACGATGAGACGGTGATGCTACCAGAAACACTGCACGCAGCCGAGACCATATTAGTACAAGGGCAGACGTAACAGACATACAGAGAAGACGGAACGAAAAATACTCAGGAAAATATTCGAGCCGACGCAGAAAGACGGGGTATGGATAAAGGGGCCAGTTGAAGAACTACACGAACACACAGACAAAACAAAACATCAAATCAGGAAACGAAGACTACAGTTTTAAGGACACCTCAGCAGAGTGGCACCACATAGGATAACAAGACAGATCTTGGACTGGGTTAGCACAAAGAAAAGCAACAAATGGATGAATGAAGTAAGAAATGACGTGGACAACTCAACATCACACGGGAAACAATTCAAAACAAAACACTCCTTAATAACCAGATCAGAAGAAACAAACTACAAGAGACGCCACGCAAAAAACGAACACAATGGATAGCAGAGACGACAAGAACACAGCGAGAGTATGAAGGAACATTGGACGAACAGGAAAAAAGAGAAGCCGAAGAGAGCACGGGACCTAACGTGGACCGACAAAAGGAAGCAGAAACACAGTACATGAATGAGGGAAGTTTGGGCAGAACGTAAAGAGAAAACAACAGGGAAATTGACATGAAGTTTAGTCTAAATGCGCTCTCCAAGGGCATAACACACATAATAGTAATAATATAGAGTTATTATAAATGATGGACCCATTTTCAGAAATTCTTATGTATTCAAGTACAAATCCAAAATGAACAAGCTCTATAGCAATGAAAAGAGGAAGTTTCAAAGTTTTTAGCTGGCGGCGGCGGGCGGACGTTGATGGTTAGTGAGGCAAAAAAGCCGTCATTCCATTTCACTGTCAGTTCTGAGTGAGATGGCGACTGTGGAATACAAGATTTTCTGCGTTCTTGAGTTTGCGAAAAGTGAGTCGCAAATTGCAGTGCAGCGTGCATTTCGTACCAAATTCGGTATTCAGTCACCAACTCGCAAAAGCATTAGCCGTTGGCTTAAGCAAGTTAAACAGACTGGGAGCGTGTGTATAGGGAAAAGCACAGGCCGACCGCGTGTGTCAGAGGATGATGTCCGACAGATTCAAGAAGGTTTTGTGTGCAGTCCCAGTAAGTCTACCAATAGAGCCAGTCGAGAACTTGCAATACCCCAACCAGCTCTATGGAAAGTTCTGAGATGGCGTTTGCTGTAGAAGCTCTACCTACAACTCCAGTGACAAAGAGCAGCGTCTCGCATTTTGTGGTTATTTGCTAGCAAAGACAGCATGTAAATTTTAGCGATGAAGCGACGTTCACCCTTAGTGGAAAAGTCAACAGGCACAATGTTCGCATATAACATCCACATTCACCATTGCAACACGAAAGAGACTCACCGAAGGTCAACATGTTCCGAGCCGTATCCCGTACATAGGTTTGTGGACCATTTTTGTTTGCGGAAAGACCCGTAATGACAACCACATACTTAGACATGTTGGAACAGTGGTTGTTCCCTCAAGTTCTGGAATATTTCCAGGACTTCATTTTCCAACAGGATGGAACTCCGCTCCACTGGCACCGTGATGTTCGAGGCGTTTTGAAAGACTCCCTTCATCTGCGCTGGATCGGTCGCAAGGGGCTTGAGGACCTGGCTCTACACTTCTGGCCACCGAGGTCTCCTGATCTCACGTCTGCGACTCTTTCATATGGGGTTTTGTGGAGGAGGGTGTTTACATCCTGCCTATACCAACCACTTTGAACGATCTGCGGAACCGGATCACTGTTGCCGTGTAGCAGCAGATACACTTTCGCATGTATGGGACGAGTTTGACTACCGTGTCAATGTTTGCCCTGCAGCCAACGGTGGTCACATTGAACATTTATAACACTTATTACATTATAATTGTTAAAAACTGATTAATTACAAAATTATTAAGTTGATAAGAAACGTCATGAAAAATCTTTGAAACTCCCTCTTTTCATAGCCATAAAGCTTGTTCATTTTGGATTTGTACTTGAATAAATATGTAGTTGTGAAGATGGGTCCATCATTTAGAATAACCCTGTATATATAAGCTTACAATAGAGATCCGTGATATCGTATTTACATTTTAGTAAATATCCCAACGTCCAGCAAACATGTCACACATCAGCACCATCCCCTAAGGTGAAGATACGAAGTTTCTGACAATAGCAAGAGATATTCCGCAAATAACTACAGGTATGCAACGATAACTTGTCAGGTAACTTGGCAATCTTAAATCATTGGATACTGTGGTATAATAGCATCAAATGTCGAGGAAATGTACTAGACAAATGACTTTCATGTAAGACGCATGTACAGGAACGAAAGAAAAATACAACTAAGATGATCAGAGCATTGATATATTTCTTTAGTATTAAAGACCTTAACCGTGCCACAAAGCTAAGGCTTTACAGAACTACAATACAACAACAATACAATACGGGGGGACAACCCGTGCCTCCAACATTAAAGACTTACGATCATACAATCACTACAGATCAAACGCCAGACTTGATACATAGGAGACCACAGATAGAACAGAAAGCAGGAGAAAACCCATAACAGAACTGACGCAAGGGGAAGCGTTGTACATCAGCTGGAAAACGTAGGAAGAGCCATGACGCAGAAATGGACAAATACATAATACCAAGAACAGATCTTGCATACATACAGAAGCCCCAGAGTAAGGAAGCTAAAGTACTTCATATTAGAACTGGTTGAGACCAGTGTTTCAGAATGGCAACTGAGCCGTGCCTGGCTCATGTTCGTGCCATCTGTTATGTAATATCTTGTTTTACCGTACGACCGCCTCGTCATTTTAAATTTCAATTATTGGTGTCACTGAATTACTGTCTTGCCTTTCCGTGAGTGGCAGCAGCAGCGCGTATCGATCCTTTGCCCTGCCGTATTATCTTTGCTGGACGCCTATTACTTCCTGGTCGTGGTGTGTCGTACAGGGAGATCGGACATGGAGCGGTTGCAGTTGGAAGGCGGCGGAAGTGCAGTCGGGACATAGCAGCAGTCGGGGACGGAGCGCTGGGGAGGCGCGGACAGCCAGTGCTCGCCGACCGATCGCGACACAGGATGAACTGTCCGACGGTCGGAGATGGCAGCGGGATCGACTGTGTGTCGGTCGTTCAGTTGGTCGCCTCCTTGGGCGACATGTGTTTGGTCTTTTGGCCGTTTCTGGGCCTCGTCACTGGGTCATCTTACTGGACGTGGCTCGGTACCTTCTTGTGCGGAGACGTCGTGGCCAATGGGCAAGAGTTACCTCTGCATGATTGGTCCGAGTCTGTGTGCCCGGATCGCCCCGTCTCCCAATTCCCGACAGACAGCAGACGCACATGGTTTGAGTGCCAACGACCTTGGTTGGTTCTGGTCGGTCGTCTGGTCAGACGACGTGTGTTTCGTCACCGACCGCCCTTCAGGTTTGTGTGTGTGTCCGCCGGTGATTTGTTCTAATTGTTCATCAATGATTCGTTTTACGAGTGTTCGTGTTTCTTGTGGCAGTGTTTCGTGCAACACTGTGTACCCTGGGCCAGTTCAACTGAGCAATGCTTTAAATGCTGTAACGCTGTCTGCGTACTGCTGTAGCCAGTTGGTCGGCTGCGACAGAGCAACGAGTGAGTGTTTTGTACCGTGTTGATCCTGTCCGCCACGGCTTGTAGTTCCACAGCCGTTACGATGTTCATGTATGTCAGTAGTTATTGTGCCTTGGCTTATTAACTAACCAATATTTGAAGACAAGTGTTACTGGTCTCTTCGCCTCGCTGGGATTTTGGTTGTAGTGTTTTTGGTCTGGTGACCGAAATCAGGTAGTTGATTGGTTCGTCGACTGCCTGTCGGTTGGGTTGCCTTCCGATTTAGAGATTGTTGGTCAGGCTGCCTATCTCGCCTAAACGGGCGTTAGTCTTACAATTCCAGGCCTACCCTTGGAAACTTCTGAGAGCCGTTCCGTGTCTGTTACATAGTAACTTCCCCGTCTGAGTTTGAGTTATTTTGTTGATGTGTGACCTTCAGCCGAGTTTTTGTATATCCTGAATTAATGTTCCTGTCTTTGCCGGCCGCGGTGGCCAAGCAGTTCTAGGCGCTTCAGTCCGGAATCGCGCTGCTCCTACGGTCGCAGGTTCGAATCCGCCTCGGTCATGGATGTGTGTGATGTCCTCAGGTTAGTTAGGTTTAAGTAGTTCTATGTCTAGGGGACTGGTGACCTCAGATGTTAAGTCCCATAGTGCTTAGAGCCATTTGAACCATTTGTTCCTGGTTTTCACTTTAGACATAAGCCGAATTTTACATCAAATCTTTTAAGGCCTTAAGCCATTAAATTATTGTGTTGATGTGTGGCCTTAAGCCGAGTATTAATATCTCTTAAATTAATGTCCTTGTCTTGCCCTTAAGGCATGAGATGGTTATTCTTTATTTATATGAAATGTTTTAAGGTAAGGCCTTCTGCCTTTTGATTGAAACTCCTCTTATTGCTTAATATGTGACCTCCAGCCTAGTTCTATTAAAAGTAAATTGCTAAGGCCTTCAGTCGATTAGATTGAAGATTTAGGAAATATTCTTGGGTGAAACCTCCAGAAGAATCTTGTATTTCAATTTTGCTTAGGCCTTGTGTCTTGGATTTTGAATATGGCCTTCAGAGGATCTAAGGTTTATCAAAGGAGGTCAATTAAAGTTTTGTAATATTGTGTGTTGATAAATGAAGTTTTTATGTTGAGTGCAACTGACAGGAACTCATTTTGGCTCTTTTCCACACCCTAATCCGCTCTGTCCTGCTAGCCCAGGCGTTTCAGCAACATCTGGCTCCGAAGTGGCGTGTGTGAGAAGCTACGCGATGGGGTTACGTACCTTGACCAGCACAAAGTGAAGAATGCTTACACAACAAAAAATTTTTTTTTAATTATTCGAAGCTTCGCAGCTTCACCTATAGCAACTCATCGAAAGTGAGCCAGTTGCCGACCTCAGCAGGCACCAGGTTATGTATGCCGCTCAATGCTATGTTGTGGCAGTGTAGTGGCAGCTGGCGGTGAGGGCACCCTTGCTTGCCACGGCGCATTGTAGATGAATTGTCTGTCGAGTATTGTCTGCAGCACGAGGCAACTGGCTGAAACGTGCAGTCAACCTGAGTTGAACCCAAGACCATCAGAGACTCGCTGGAATGGCAGGCGGTGGCAGCCGCTATGCGACCTTCCCCAGCGGATTCAGTTTGAAGCCTGAATCAGTCAGTTTTACCTGACTTCTTGTGGAACAGCAACTTTGCATAGTTGGTGACGCTGCTCGATGAGACGATATTAGCTTAGTCGCACGTTCGTCGGATGACTGAGGAAGAGACTGCGCCGGAGGAAGGCTGTTACCGTCTGACCTGGAAACATTTGTCCTCACACCACCTGGATGTGTTTTGACAGAAGGTAGCTCCCGCCAAGCAGATGGCTGCGGAAACGCCATGTGGTGCTACAGCGTGCAGCAACCTAGTCATCCACTGATAGCAGAGGACGCATTGCTGGATTGTGCACCAGCGCTAATGCAGCTGCAGAGATGCTTTGGTAACTGGCTGGCATATCTCTGGCGTAATAGCGAAAGCCTGCAGGGGGCTCGTGGTGTGTGTACTTTAAGACCTTCAGTACACACACCATCAGATTATTTGCCTTGTCGTTCTCACGAAGTAGGCGAGTGTCAGCAATATGTCTCGTGGTCTAATTGTGGCGTGTTTATCTTCTGCCGTTAGGTCAGACGATAGAAATGTCACTTGCACGCTTAGAGTAGCCGATTGACGGTGACCAACTTTAAACAGAACTTGATTAATTTTCACACACATTTATTAAAATAATAACAAGCATAAAAATTACTTAAATTGGTTCTGAATGCTATTTACAATTGACAGTCTGAAGTTCCTTTGGTATTGGTACGTTAATCTTATTCTCACATATATCTCTGATACTTGACAAAAGTGTCTATACATTTATCTTCATGGCTATGTACAGGAATAAAGTAATCTTATTAGGCGCAGACTGAAACTTGACTATAGACTGGTACAGACAAATGTAGAACTCTTACAGATTGGTACAGACTAATGCAGAATGGTACAGACTGGTGCAGACAAATGCAGACTGACTAATCGGAGGCCTGTACACTCGTTATAATACCTCGCGCGTTCAGGTATCACTTCGCGAGTGTGATCCATGAGGAGAAAAAGTTCTACGTTAGCAGTAATCTCATTGGCTGCGTTACATATTAATACGCGGATCGGCGGAAGCAGAATTTGGTCCGTCTCTATGGCAGCGCCATCTCATAGTGCAGAGACAGACGAGTGCTGCGCCTGCGCTGTTGTGCTTAGCAGGGCGCGCTCTTGTGGGAAATTTGTGTACGCGCTGACTACGCGGAACTATGTACACAACAGGGCTAATGCTGCAGTATTTACTCGCTCCCTTGGAAGTACAGAGGGACGAATTGAGACACATCTGCGCCAAGTGATGATAGCTGTTTCAAACCTGAGAAGCATTAAAGACCCTATTCCTTTATTTATTTAAACTCTCTGCAAGTCGTTGCTCATTCAGCTGCGTGTTGGATTCTAGTCGACGTCCGTCAGCTCAGCAATTGCACCCCGACAAGAAAATGTCAATGATCCTGGTGCCTCCACGGATTCCTTGCGAGCAGACACGACCATTTCCAACAGTGAAGTGGTTCTCCCAATGGCCCCTGGAGTGTACTCTGTCTCACTCCGAATTCGACTATGACCCTTGGTGCCCCATCCGCAATGTACCTTGTGTCGGTAGTCGGGTAGTCAGTTGATCTCCTCCCTGACCCTGGCAGATTTCAGCACCCGAAGGTGCCTGTGTGTTGAACAGGAACGTCGGCTGCAGGAGGTCCTATTGGTGGTTTCCGCGTTGAAGTCTAGTTATGGCAGCACGCAATGTGGTATTTGGAAGACAGTCGGTTTCTGTATGAATTGATGGCAGGCCTATAGCCGGCGTTATTCAACCTGTACATGGAGCGGGCAGTAAAAGAATTCGAAGACAAATTTGAAGAACGAATTAACGTTCAAGGAGAAGAAATAAAAATACGTAAGGTTTACTGATGACATTGTAATTCTGTCAGAGACAGCAAAGCACTTGGAAGAGCAGCTGAACTGAACGGATAGTGGCCGCGCAAAGTGGACGTGCAGTTTGAGGCGCCATGTCACGAATTGCGCGGCCCTTCCCGCCGGAGGTCGGGTCCTCCCTCAGGCATGGGTGTGTTTGTGCTGTTCTTAACATAAGTTAGTTTAAGTTAGTTTAAGCAGTGTGTAAGTCTAAGGCCGATGACCTCAGCACTTTGGTACCTTAGGAATTCACACACATTTGAACGTATAGTGACTTGAAAGGTGGCTATCAGATGAACATCAACAAGAACTAAATCATGTTAAGCTGGGGAAATTAGATTAGGAACGAGACACTTAAATTAGTAAATGAGTTTTGTTAGTTGGGACGTAAAATAGCTGACAATGGCCGATGTAGGGAAGTTAGAAAATGTAGACTGGCAAGGGCCAGAAAAGCATTTCTGAGGAAACGAAATTCGTTAACAGCGAACATAGATTTGTTAGGAAGCCTTCTTTGAAAGCATTTGTATAGAGTGTTGCCATATATGGCTGACAAACAGTTTAGACAAGAAGAGATCGGAAGCTTTCGAAATATAGTGCTACAGAATAATGCTGGCGGGTAGATCACATAACTGATGAAGAGGTACTGAATACAACTGTGAAGAAAAGTAATTTGTGGCACAATCTGATTGAAGAAGGGAACGGTTGGTAGGTCACATTCCGAGCCATCAGGGGATCACCAATTTCGTATTGAAGGTATGCCTGTAGGGTACAAATCGTACATGGAGATCAAGAGATGAAAACAGTAAACATATTCAGAAGGATGTAAGTTGCATTAGTTATTCGGAGATGAAAAGGCTTGCACAGGATAGAGAAGCGTGGAGCGTTGCATCAAACCAGGCTTCGGACTGAAGACAACATCAGCAACAACAGATGGCAGGCAGCTAGCAGCGTGAAGTTCAGAATATATTTTCGGCGAGTTCATAGACTGTGCAGGAGTATCTAGGACATAGATTCACTACAGTATCGTAATAATCCCATCGAGTGCTATTACTGTGAATGCCATCGATCACAATGATCAACTCCTGACGGGAGTTGGCGAGCAGGAATGTTTACAAGGAACTAGCTTGAGGCTATGGCGCAAGACTCGGTTCGCAATGACTGAATGTGCCCTCCTTGTTCTGCTATATTCAGTTAACAGGCTGTTAACTGCTGTGTCGGTCCATCTTGCAGCATGTCTCACGAGCTATCTAATATGCTTGTTTCGGCTTTCTGTGGGTTTCTGTCGCAGTCTCCTTTCTGCAGACATGTCGCCATGTGTCGATGACCTGTTCCTTTGGTGACGTACTGGTTCGCTTACTGCTTCGCCCTACCTCTGGCATCACTTGAATTTGTCTGTTGCATTGTGACTGTGTTTTAATAAAAATAATTCTAACTTCCATCCCTAACTATTCTGTGCCGTAAGAGAAGCATTTTGTCCTCCCAGTTACAGTATGCCTCTGATCGTGTGAACTACGAAAACAATTATTCATCCTGAAGCTATAGGCCTCATTGGCTTATCTTTGAAATTATCTATGAAGATTTTTTAGTTAGTACTGCGTTTAAGGACTGTTAATTCTACCCCTTGTGAGCTGGCCAGGAATCCAGTTTTTTATGCCTTTCGGTGACCCCCTTGGGGCTTTCTGTCTCAATCTGGAGCTTTCTGTATGCGTCAAGCTAGTATTTTGCAATTCTAATCTTGTACTTGAAATCGTGGTTTGTCATTAATGAATATTTGACTCTGCTGATTGTAATTTCTCTTTGTTGTAGACCTCATGGCCCTTCCTGGGGCGAGTTACTGGATTTGGCCTGTAACTAATGTTACGTGCACTCAGCCTAAAGGTACGCACGTGTGTGTCATGTGTGTGTCCGTGCTTGTATTTGCACATTCTGTTACTCCGCGCTGAGGGGCCCTTCGGGTTACAGGTAAACACTTTAATCGGCCATCCGCCATTTGGTAACTAAAGTGTTTATTTGTCCCTAAGAGGCCCCAGTAAAGGTATACCTTGTTTCTTTAATATCTTGTTTGAGTTATTATGTTCAAATGGTTCAAATTTCTATGAGCACTATGGGACTTAACTTCTGAGGTCATCAGTCCCCTAGAACTTAGAACTACTTAAGCCTAAGTAACCTATGGACATCACACACATCCATGCCCGAGGCAGGATTCGAACCTACGACCGTAGCGGTCGCGCGGTTCCAGACTGTAGAGCCTAGAACCGCTCGGCCACCCTGGTCGGCCAATTATTACGTAATTACCATTTTAAATGACCTTGTGTACTGCTTCTTGTTGTTACTGGGAAGGTTAGCTTGCAATGTTATGAGTGGGACGCTCCCATTCTGAAGCAGTCGTAGTTGAAAATCATTTAAGTATTACTATGTATGTTAGTATTTTATCAAACTTGTTTTGCTGTTTGTTGTTTGGTATATGTCGACAGCCTTGTGTCAACAGCGGTTGACGCGTTGCTGTTCTGCTGGTCCGGGAGGCTTCGGCGGCTTTCCAGTCATGGCACGAGGCCTAAGGATCTCCCGTTCCAGCCTCATGTTGAGTATTTTGTTCTTATTCTTTTGTTACCATGCGGCGGGGTGCGTGCCACAGGATTAGGACGTAACTGATTAAGTATTTCTGTTATTGTAATGTCCGTGTGGGCGTGTGATGAAAGTCTTTGTGCAAATTGAGCACTGAATTTCTTGACTTCTTTAAAAAAAATTAAGCGTTTGATTGTCCTTATGATTTCAATTCAGTTTTAGGGGCCAGATGCTACATTCAAGTACTTAACGTGATTTATGTGGAAAAGGCTTGTGGCCTGTCAGTGAAGTACTACTGTTGCCTCAGTCTTACATGTGGGTAGCCTTTGGCCAGCTTGGCTGTATAGTGTCTATATGAGAGCAGGATAACCAGCAGAGATGAATGAATTTTAATGTCTTTTATTTATGTTTGTTGAAATTATATTCAAGTCCTGTTGTGGGATTACCCACATTTGTGATCTACTTGCAGGGACAGAATGCCGTAGCAGGTTAATTTAACCAATTAACTGTTTGTATTCGGACCGCCACTGTGTTGCACAGTTGACATTTTTGAGAACTATTTGTAACTTTATGTATAATGCAAATGTCCTTATACATTTTGAATTTAATTTAAAAATCTTAACTACACTCCTGGAAATTGAAATAAGAACACCGTGAATTCATTGTCCCAGGAAGGGGAAACTTTATTGACACATTCCTGGAGTCAGATACATCACATGATCACACTGACAGAACCACAGGCACATAGACACAGGCAACAGAGCATGCACAATGTCGGCACTAGTACAGTGTATATCCACCTTTCGCAGCAATGCAGGCTGCTATTCTCCCATGGAGACGATCGTAGAGATGCTGGATGTAGTCCTGTGGAACGGCTTGCCATGCCATTTCCACCTGGCGCCTCAGTTGGACCAGCGTTCGTGCTGGACGTGCAGACCGCGTGAGACGACGCTTCATCCAGTCCCAAACATGCTCAATGGGGGACAGATCCGGAGATCTTGCTGGCCAGGGTAGTTGACTTACACCTTCTAGAGCACGTTGGGTGGCACGGGATACATGCGGACGTGCATTGTCCTGTTGGAACAGCAAGTTCCCTTGCCGGTCTAGGAATGGTAGAACGATGGGTTCGATGACGGTTTGGATGTACCGTGCACTATTCAGTGTCCCCTCGACGATCACCAGTGGTGTACGGCCAGTGTAGGAGATCGCTCCCCACACCATGATGCCAGGTGTTGGCCCTGTGTGCCTCGGTCGTATGCAGTCCTGATTGTGGCGCTCACCTGCACGGCGCCAAACACGCATACGACCGTCATTGGCACCAAGGCAGAAGCGACTCTCATCGCTGAAGACGACACGTCTCCATTCGTCCCTCCATTCACGCCTGTCGCGACACCACTGGAGGCGGGCTGCACGATGTTGGGGCGTGAGCGGAAGGCGGCCTAACGGTGTGCGGGACCGTAGCCCAGCTTCATGGAGACGGTTGCGAATGGTCCTCGCCGATACCCCAGGAGCAACAGTGTTCCTAATTTGCTGGGAAGTGGCGGTGCGGTCCCCTACGGCACTGCGTAGGATCCTACGGTCTTGGCGTGCATCCGTGCGTCGCTGCGGTCCGGTCCCAGGTCGACGGGCACGTGCACCTTCCGCCGACCACTGGCGACAACATCGATTTACTGTGGAGACCTCACGCCCCACGTGTTGAGCAATTCGGCGGTACGTCCACCCGGCCTCCCGCATGCCCACTATGCGCCCTCGCTCAACGTCCGTCAACTGCACATACGGTTCATGTCCACGCTGTCGCGGCATGCTACCAGTGTTAAAGACTGCGATGGAGCTCCGTATACCACGGCAAACTGGCTGACACTGACGGCGGCGGTGCACAAATGCTGCGCAGCTAGCGCCATTCGACGGCCAACACCGCGGTTCCTGGTGTGTCCGCTGTGCCGTGCGTGTGATCATTGCTTGTACAGCCCTCTCGCAGTGTCCGGAGCAAGTATGGTGGGTCTGACACACCGGTGTCAATGTCTTCTTTTATCCATTTCCAGGAGTGTATTTATGTGGTCATTTTGGGCTGTCTCATAACTAATTAGAGTCTCTAAATATTGTACTTCTTCCAGTGTGAATTGACACCTTTCCGAACTAGCCTAAACTAAATGTTAAGTGCTGTGTGCTCTATTGCTTAAACACTTCCATTAGCCACAATATATTTCCATGTTTACCGCAAAAATTGTCGTGTAAGTACACTACATACTGTCTACGTTTCAACACCTAACACTGTTTAATAAGCGCTGAAATGTGGCTGGTGAGTTTTTCATTCCAAACGGCAAACGCCAATAGCAATAATGTTCTGATTGGACCGTAAATTCTGTCTTCGACAGATCTTCTAATGCACCTCTAACTGGTGGCTACATTTCATACAGAAAAAAATTTGCATTGACCCAGATTATTCAAGTGTTTTCTCATATTCAGGATTCGATCAGCAACAGTAACAATAAACTTGATAAGATACTGGTAGCCACAACAAAATTTACATTCATTCTTCCAATCTGCACTTTTCTTCGGGACTGACACTCCCCAGCTGCTTATTTTCTCTTCAGTAATGCCGCACTGTAGATGTAGGTTAGTAAATTCTTCACTCGCTGGTTAAAGGTAACGAGGTACACAGTACGCTTTTTGTTAAAAAGGCAGTTCTTTCCCGATTGGGATTCTATGGTGGATCACTAGAAGAGTCACAAAGAGCAAATAGATCTTCATTTTCTAACAATATCTGGTTCTTCGCCATCTTCTCTGCTGCTTCCAAGTGCGCTATATTCTCCTGTAATGCCGCTAAAAACTGGTGACTTGCTGAAGTGTAGGTTCCGAATCTCGTCTGTCTAAATCGTTTTCCTACAAATTCCCCAAATTGGGGAAAGTCAGCTACGTGGACAATTCCACGCCCGCGAACCCAAATTTATCTGTCCTTGCGGGCACTACCTTCTTACTGTCTTCCTCCTGTATGTGTACAGCACATCTGCATATGAAACATGGTGCTTTTTCTATATGCCCAGCTTTCCTGTAGCAGCTCTGCTACATACGTTGTCCTCGATGGTGAGTGTTCATTGGATGTGAGGGTATCATCTGTAGTGCGCCAGGCAAGTGTGGTAGGTCCGCTGTTGTTTTCTATCTACATAAATGATATTTTTGATAGGATGGATAGCAATGTGCGGCTATTTGCTGATGATGCTCTGGTGTACGGGAAGGTGTCATCGTTATTTGACTGTAGGAGGATACAAGATGACTTGGACAGGATTTGTGATTGGTGTAAAGAATGGCAGCTAACTCTAAATATAGATAAATGTAAATTAATGCGGTGAATAGGAAAAAGAATCCCGTAATGATTGAATACTCCATTAGTAGTGTAGCGCTTGACACACTCACGTCGATTAAATATTTGGGCGTAACATTGCAGAGCGATATGAAGTGGGACAAGCATGTAATGGCAGTTGTGGGGAAGGCGGATAGTCGTCTTAGGTTCATTGGTAGAATTTTGGGAAGATGTGGTTCATCTGTAACGTAGACCGCTTATACAACACTAATACGGCCTATTCTTGAGTACTGCTCGAGCGTTTTGGATCCCTATCAGGTCGGATTGAGGGAGGATATAGAAGCTATTCAAAGGCGGGCTGCTATATTTGTTACTGGTAGGTTTGATCATCGCGCAATTGTTATGGAAATGCTTCAGGAACTCGGGTGGGAGTCTCTAGAGGAAAGGAGGCGTTCTTTTCGTGAATCACTACTGAGGAAATTTAGAGAACCAGCATTTGAGGCTGACTGCAGTACAATTTTACTGCCGCCAACTTATATTTCGCGGAAAGACCACAAAGTTAAGATAACAGATATTAGGGCTCGTACAGAGGCATATAGGCAGTCATTTTTCCCTTGTTCTGTTTGGAAGTGGAACAGGGAGAAAAGTTGCTAGTTGTGGTACATGGTACCTTCCGCCACGCATCGTATGGTGGATTGCGGAGTATGTATGTAGATGTAGATGTAAATCATTTGCTACGCTCACCCACTATAATTTTCTCGTATCTTGCGGTATATTATCGCGCAGATTGATGCGTAGGGCCGCTGAAAGCAGTCTAAGTGGTTCCATTGCGTCAGAGATGAACCCAATGACAGTGTGACACTGCCGCCAGTTTTCTCTATATGTTCCATTTCCCATAGATCTCTGCTGTGCATCGATCAAAGTCAGTGATACTCAAGGAAAGAATGTAACCGTCGCCTATCTAAGGCAAAGCCTCATACAAATCCTGAAATTTTTTACCTAACCAGATAACTCAACAGGTATGAACCCTGCCTACAGTGAACGTCATTTCACCCATAAAAACCTATACTTTCTTCCACTCCCTAAGCAGAATTGCTCGACTGCACGCGTTTTGGATGTGCTTATATGAACAGAGAGCGCCTGTTTTTGTTTAACGTTGAGTTACTATTCCCACCCCTTGGCGACAGTTACTCTTTTGGCTACAGCCCCTTTGCGGATACTCTACTAGTGCGCATTTCTTACTCGTACGTTGAGATTCACAGCATTACCGCACCCGTTCGTCCACATCTGTAACACGTTATTCTCGAAGTGAAACCTACGTTTTTATCCTAAACTCGGGTCGCTCCGTCTTTTTCTCCTAACGCCTTCGTAGTCCCTAAGTCTTCCTGTAAGTTACGAAAGTCTACCCGACCTTTTATGATGCTTTGGGCGGCGACTCGAGGAAAAAATGTACCTTTTGCCCTCAGTTCTGCCTTAAGTCGTATCTTTTCATATTTAGGTTCCTAATCCTTTCCACGAATTTTAGAGTGAACTTCCCCTGTTTTTCCGACACATAGTTAAACTGTTCCATATAATGCCTACAAGTTCGTTTTGTTTTGTACGACTGTATCAAGCCTACCCTCAAAATTCCAAATGTCCACGTATTCCTTAAATCATTGCGATACATTGCTTAGGCCGTAGCGTCTCACAACAAACGTAATTTGGCTACATGAAAAAGCTGTTTCTCTGACAAACTTCCCAGCTTTGCTGCTGTTGTTTGTATTAACTTATTTTATATTTCATTAGGTTTTTATATATAATACGCTGGTTATGGGCACTTACATGTTCGTTTATGCCTTAGAGTAACGACAGATGCGGAAATATTTGTTTTATAACTTTATCGTACTTTTACCCTTACCTTGTGACCAACCTCAAGATATGGATACCATTATATGATCACCTCCAATTCTGGCATGATGTCCTCATTTGTTGTCTGGTTTCCTTATATTGCACCATATTTGCAGAGGCACTACGATCTACGTGTATGCATTTATGAGCTCTTTTTGCATTAACACATTTATTATTGCTTCACATATTGTATTTGTGTTTTACCATACAGTAATATGCTGCATACTACTGCTTCTTTTTTCGCTTTCTAATAATGCGATACTATAGGGCCTAAGCATACACCATATTTTTACCTCAAACTTTTTGAACTTCGCTTTCTTAAATTTTAATACAATAGAACTTCGCTGAACGAGTACCTCCCACAATGTACAATTCGCTTAACGAGCAAAACAAATTGTAATAAATGACTCGCTTAACAAGCAATGTTTCACATAATGACTGACGACGATTTAGTGTGACGTCACCAGCCGTTCGCGCGCGACAGAGGAAACGTTCAACAATATGAACACCTTTCATTTTCGGTAGCGGCATATGAATAATGTCTTTACTACGTACTGCACTCTGAGTTTAGTACTCTTTCTGCTACCATCTTAGTGCAGCTTGTGACCACGCGTTTCTCTAAACTTGTGTTCTCACAGTGTTTTTTGTGTGCAAATGTTAATAACCTTCATAGAAGTGTCCCCGAAGATAAAGCCGCAGCAAGGCCATAAGAGAAAGAAAATGATCTTAGAAATGAAACATAAAAGGACTGATAAACACAAACATGGTGTAAGCGTTGCTGATTTAACGCGCACAGGCAATCGCTCTGCATCAACTATTTGCTCTATCCCCAAGAACAAGGATAAGATTAAGGAGATAGATGCTTTAAAAGGTGTGATAAGAGTATATAAACACCGGTTTCGTATTCTGGATGATGTCGAAAGGTTGCTCCTTATATGGATAATTGGAAAGCAATTGCAAGACGACATTGTTAACGAGAACATCATTTTTGAGAAGGCGAGAACGATTTTCGATGAACTCGTTAAGAAGACGCCAGGATCATCAGCGGCCGAAGTTGTGTTAAGAGGAGCCGTGGGTGGTTCGGGAAGCTAAGAGAAGAACCGGCATCCACAACGGAGAAGCAGCCAAATCCGACACAAAGGCAACAGGAGCTCCATCAGCAACTTAAAGATGCTCGTAGATTCTGAGGGTTATCTGCCCCAATAGGTAATTGTGACGAGACGAGTCTCTTCTGGAAAAAGATGCCGAAGCGTACCTTTACAAAAGCAGAGGAGAAAGCATTCCCACTCACAAGACAATGAAAGATCGTCCCACATAGCTATTCTGTGCCAATGCTAGAGGCGATTTGAAAATTAAACCGCTGCTTGTTTACCATTCAGAAAATCCACAAGCCTTCAAGAAGAGGAAAGTCCAGAAGGGCAGGTTAAATGTGATGTGGAGGTTCAGTAACAATGCTTGACACGTGATCTTTTTAGCGATAGGATCAATGAAATGTTTGGTTCTTCGGTGAAAAAATATTTGCTTGGGATGAATCTTCCACTCCATCTCTTTCTTGTTGTGGACAACGCTCCCGCTCGTTCTCCAGGCCTACAAGACCACCTCCCTGAAGAATTTCAATTCATCAAGAACCAATTTCTGCCTTCGAGTACCACTCCGTTACTTCAGCCTATGGACCAGCAGATTATTTCTAACTTTAAGAAGCTCTACACTACAGCACTTGTATCACCATAATTCATACTGTAAATTTTTTATACTGATTAATTCTGTTCAATGTCAAGTGTGTATTTTTCACTAGGTAATCAAGTGGAAAGTTGTGTAAAACGTTTTCTCTTTACTATTTAAATTCTTTGTATTAATTGAAGGATATAATTATGTTGCTTCTGAGTCGACATGTTCATGTATTTAAATATTAAGATTTTTTTTAAAGATGTTTGTTTACAACCATGTATAAGCTGGTTCATACCTAGGGATATGCATTGTATAAAATGAAAAGCAACGGTACTTCCATTTGCAACGGAAGTGAAACTGGCGCGCGCCAACATGTGGTTGGCGCGGGCTAAAAGGTGGATGTGGCGCTCAGTCTGGGCGCTAAGCGAGAGAACACAGTCAGTCGGCAGCTGGCTACTGGACAGTCTGGTCTGAGCGGCAAGTGAGTGGACGGCGCAAGTGCCGAGGGTAGCATCCAGTACCTGGATTAATATGGAAAGCCTCGGATGTGTGTGCGGCTATAAAATGGTGCTCTATTAATGGAAAGGGCTCTAATGTTGGAAGTATCGTCGACAAGAAGAAGATGATAGAGCAAACTACATCAAGAGGAAAGACCAGGTAGCCCCCATGTACTCGCCACCAATATTGCACCATCACTTCAGCAAATCTAAGAGAGAGGTCATATTTATGTCAAAATATGAACCAGTACATTTAAGTGTTTTTTAATTTGCAGTAATCACGCAAATTATATGAAATTTGGTTCTTCTCATGATACCTCTTAGGATCCACTCCAAGGAAGTACTGACATCTGAGTACCGTGTGTGTTAAAATCTAATGAAAATAAATGGTTGATTATTTGCACAATTCTGAATGTGAAAAGATATCTAGAGATACTGTGGTTTCAAGTGAAGTTAAGGGAAGAAGTTAGCGTTGCATTAATGAGAACCTACATAGTGTTTGATTTGCTTTATTTCAAAGTGTTTGTGTTTGAAAGATTAACTGCATTAAATTCTGTCAGTGGAAATTACTGGTTGTGTTAATGGCAACAAGACAGCAGGTTGTATTGAAGTTAGTTAGAGTGTACATGCACTTAAAGTCATACTTAAAATTATATAGAGAAAATTGCCAGCATTAACTGTTTTAAAAGCCATGCAACGTGAGTGAAATTAGTGAAAAAATAATACCAAAATTTGCATCTTACAAATTGTCTCAGAAAAGTGTGTTTTGGTTTGCTTTATGGTATTGAAAAGTGTAAGGGTCCCCAATTTTAAGTTGCTTAAAATGAATAAACCTGCTTGGATAATGAATATATTAATTGCAGTTGAAGTAAATTTTGAATTTTGTGTACTTTGTGTGCTGAAAATTCGAAAGTCAGTTTGAGAGCGCCCACCAAAAATTTTGCTTATTGAAGATAAAGTTACTGTAATTGTCATTACCCATAAAAACAGAAAAATTATTACTTTTTAATGAGTGTAAAAATCCCATTTCAAGTGACTTTTAGTTACATTTATACTATTTGGAAAGTTACTGTTGAAACAGGACTACGTCTATGTCCATTTCTGGTTTAATATTGTCTTTCAAAACTTTTGGTGTTCACGTAATTCATATATAACAAAGTAATTACTGTTGAGAAGAAATAATGAGAACTTGCATATACTATTTATAACTGCTAGCATAACTGTACCACTTATTCGATTATATTAGAGTTCATTGCATTTCTTTCGGAAATAAGTAATGGTAGCTTTCCTTCATAATAACTCTATACAGATTATATAAGAGTAATGTTTCACATCACTAAGCCTAATTAGGCTGGCGACCGTTTTTATTTCATTTAAGTTTACTTGGTTACTTAAAACATTTTCCAAATTTCAATCTTTAGCTTTCTGGTTTCTTCTGTAGCAGTAAATTCAGGTTCGATAAGCCAAACCCATTAGGTAATTCATGGTCTGTTTACTAAAATCCTCCCAGAGGGTAACATTAACTGCGTAGTAATACCATAATCAGTAATACACTGTATGTTGATATTACACGAGACGCAGTATAGTGTTATATTTTGCTTTTCCTGTGACAGAACTATATGTTCTGTTGGGCAGTTAGTGTTATACACTCTTCGATAGTTGCTTTGAACTGACCGAAGCTACCAATCTCATTCTTACTTTGTTTGGAAACATCACTTCAGCATGGTTGCCGGCGTCAAGATGATCGAAAATTCGTGGGAAGGGGTTACCAAGAGAACTTTCACTTCTCTTGGAAGAAGCTTTCGCCGGAGTGAGTTGTCGAATGTGACTCTGAGGCATTTGAGCTCACCTAGGAGCGTGTAGTCAACGAGATTGTCTCTGGCCAAGAGCATAGAACTAGAAGTGGACAACAATGATATCGATGAACTTGTGGAAGATCACAGCTAAGAAATGACCATCGAAGAGCTTAGGGACTTGCTGTGTTTTTCATAGCAGGAAAATGTGCAGAAGAAATCTTCAGGGGAGGAGGAGGAGTCGGTAACATCAAGACCAAGCCAGTGGCTTTCCTGCCATACTGTGGGGCAACGAGCATCAAGTTAGGTAGTCTACAGCAGAGACATGGATTCAGACCACAAATCCGGCCCGCCTCCAGGATACGAAATATGTCGCACCCTGTTAAAGACGACATAGCTCTTCGTGTGCCCAGTGTTTATAGTGCCCTTTGAAAGTGTGGCAGCATCTATAAACGCCTGACAATTCGCACAGTTGCGGTGCATTGTACCGAACACAAGGGACGTATTAAACAAAGGGAGCTCGAAAACTAAGCGATAGCTGAGCATTGCCTCGGAAACGCTTATAAAAGAGGGGGCTTAGATTAGAATGAACACTAACCGGCCCCTCGTGCCACCAGACGTCACTCTGTCCCGCGGCGTGCTGGAGTGCTATGAGCTGCCTAACTCGCCTTCCGTGCACGCATCGTTTCGGCCCTCACTGATTGGAGTAAGTGGCTGTAATCGTTGGTATATGAGCGGGAAATAGTGCCAGTGCCGGCAGTCAGTTGTTTTACTCCTCACAACGTGTTGACACGAAGAAAGTTTCCAACCGATTTCTCACACACAATCAGCAGTTGACCGACGTTCCCTGGTGAAACGTTGTTCTGATGCCTCGTGTAAGGAGGAGAAATGCCTACCATCACGTTTCCGACTTCGATAAAGGTCGGATTGTAGCCTACCGCGATTGCGGTTTATCCTATCGCGACATTTCTGCTCGCATTGGTCGAGATCCAATGACTGTTAGCCGAATATGGAATCGGTGGGCTCAGGAGGGTAATACGGAACGCCATGCTGGATCCCAACGGCCTCGTATCACTAGCAGTCGAGATGACATGTATCTTAACTGCACGTCTGTAACGGATCGTGCAGCCACGTCTCTATCCCTGAGTCAACAGATGGGGACACTCGCAAGACAACAACCACATGCATGAACAGTTCCACGACGTTTCCAGCAGCATGCACTATCATCTCGGAGACCATGGCTGCGGTTACTCTTGACGCTGCATCACAGACAGGAGCGCCTGCGGTGGTATACTCAACGACATACCTGGCTGCACGAATGGCAAAACGTCATTTTTTCGGATGAATCCAGGTTCTGTTTACAGCATCATGATGGTCGCATCCGTGTTTGGCGACATCGCGGTGAACACACATTGGAAGCGTATATTCGTCATCGTCATACTGGTGTATCCCCTAGCGTGATGGTACGGGGTGCCATTGGTTACACATCTCGGTCACCTCTTCTCCGCATTTACGGCACTTTGAACAGTGGACGTTACATTTCAGACGAGTTACGACCCGGGGCTCTACCCTTCATTCGATCCCTGCGAAACCCTACATTTCAGCAGGATAATGCACGACCGGATGTTGCAGGTCCTGTACGGGCCTTTCTGGATACAGAAAATGTTCGACTGCTGCCCTGGCCATTTGTTAATGGAATTCTTTCCGCCATTTCAATGTCTTCCTCAGGTCCCGGATATAAAACACCTCCATCGTATTGTATAGAGCCATGGTTGCCCGTGCTTAAATACTGATTTACCCAAGACATTTTGCTGACTAAAATAAATAAATCATTGCCACCTTTTATATACATTACGTTATCGAACAGCACGTGTCGGGCAACCCTTTGCTGGCGTGGGTGCTTGCTCAGATAATTGTCCTAAATGGACAAATTATCTCGGTGGGACAGTGACGCCACCATCGCGACCTTGGGACCCCGGGGGCCCCATTTTTTTATCAGTTGCTGACCCTCATGAATCGAAAACATGACTGCGTCGTTTCATGATTCGAGGGCCCGAGTCCCAAGGTCGCGATGGCGGCGTCACTGTCCCGCCGAGATAATTTGTCCTTTTAGGACAATTATCTGAGCAAGCACCCACGCCAGCAAAAGGTTGCCCGACACGTGCTGTTTGATAACGTAATGTTTTATAAAAGATTCAGTATGTAAGGGGCATGAAATTTTTGTCTTCACAGTATGTCCTCTGAATCGACTGCGAGAACGTCTATTGTGCCTGACGAGCTGCCAGAAACAGTAAGTACATTTCTGTATAATGGACACTTTGTACAAACTTGCACGAATTGCCGTTTGTGGGAGACTTCAAAATGCCTTGGATGGTTATCAATTGGAGTTACCACAAACTATACGAGAAGATATTTTATTGGAATTCCGTTATTCAAAATTCAATTTCATGTTAAATTCATATAGACTGCCAGAATGTTATATATTTGATAGAAGTGAAAATGTTCCCATGATTAATGAAATAGTAAATGATGCAGTAGAAGCTCATTCTCCAGATCTGTCACCAATTGAAAACGCCTGGTCAATGGTGCTCGAGCAACTGGCTCGTCACAATACGCCCTCACTACTCTTGATGAACTGTGATATCGTGTTGAACCTGCATGGGCAGCTGTACCTGTACACGCCATCCAAGCTCTGTTTGACTCAATGCCCATGCGTATCAAGGCCGTTATTACGGCCAGAGGTGGTTGTTGTGGGTACTGATTTCTCAGGATCTATGCACCCAAATTGCGTGAAAATTAATCACATCTCTGTTCTAGTTTAACATATTTGTCCAAAGAATACCCGTTTATCATCTGCATTTCTTCTTGGTGTAGAAATTTAATGGCCAGTAGTGTAGAAATTAACAGTCTTCGCAATTTTTTATTTTCTTGTAGCATGAAACATTGCTTCTTGTCAAATTTCATGATTCCGGGTCAACGGGAAGTAGGCTAAAGGTCCTGATGAGTGAGTCTGTGAGTATCCAAGTATGCCTCATGAATGGCCGTATCTTTCGCTTGCACTGACTTAGAAGCTTAAATTTTTTTGAAATGCCAAGGGGCCGCATGTCTTAACTTTTAGCATAAATTTCATCATATACCTCTACACGTTCCTGACAAAAATGCGTCTTAACATACGGACAACGAAGCGATCGTATAAGGGATCCGTTTTTGCTGACTGGTACGGAACCCCAAAAATGACAGCATCGCTCCTGTGAAACGCAACTCGCCCTTTTTTCACATGATATCTTGTGAACCATTGATGAAGGGTATCAGACAGATGTCATATTCCTTGACTTCCGGAAATCGTTTGACTCGGTGCCCCACTGCAGACTCCTAACCAAGGTACGAGCATATGGGATTGGTTCCCAAGTATGTGAGTGGCTCGTAGACTTCTTAAGTAATAAAACCCATTACATTGTCCTCGTTGTGGAGCGTTCATCGGAAGTGAGGGTATCATCTGGAGTGCCCCAGGGAAGTGTGGTAGGTCCGCTGTTGTTTTCTATCTACATAAATGATCTTTTGGATAGGGTGGATAGCAATGTCCGGCTGTTTGCTGATGATGTTGTGGTGTACGGGAGGGTGTCGTCGTTGAGTGACCGTAGGAGGATACAAGATGACTTGGACAGGATTTGTGATTGGTGTAAAGAATGGCAGCTAACTCTAAACATAAAATGCAAATTAATGCAGATGAATAGGAAAAAGAATCCTGTAATGTTTGAATACTCCATTAGTAGTGTAGCGCTTGACACAGTCACGTCGGTTAAATATTTGGGCGTAACATTGCAGAGCGATATGAAGTGGAACAAGCATGTAATGGCAGTTGTGGGGAAGGCGGATGGTCCTCTTCGCCCATTGGTAGAATTTCGGGAAAATGTGGTTCATCTGTAAAGGAGACCGTTTATAAACCACTAATACGATATATTCTTGAGTACTGGTCGAGCGTTTGGAATCCCTATCGGGTCGGATTGAGGGAGGACATAGAAGCAATTCAGAGGCGGGCTGCTAGATTTCTTACTGGTAGGTTTGATCATCACGCGAGTGTTACGGAAATGCTTAAGGAACTCGGGTGGGAGTCTCTAGAGGAAAGGAGGCGTTCTTTTCGTGAATGGCTTCTCAGGAATTTTATAGAGCCAGCATTTGAGGCTGACTGCAGTACAATTTTACTGCCGCCAACTTTTATTTCGCGGAAAGACCACAAAGATAAGATAAGAGAGATTATTGCTCGTCCAGAGGCATATAGGCAGTCTTTTTCCCTCGTTCTTTTTGGGAGTGGAACAGGGAGAGAAAATGCTAGTTGTGGTACGAGGTACCCTCCGGCACGCACCGTATGGTGGAATGCGGAGTATGTATGTAGATGTAGATGAATGAACAAAGCGTGTAATCCATGTTATAGAGACGTAACAGTAGTGGTCCAAGTTTTCGCATGTTGCTATTTGGTCAAACATTATTAATAGACAGTAAAATGAAGTGACAAAAGTGATGGGATATTTCCCGATATCGCGTCGGACCTCCCTTTGCCCGGCGTAGTGCAGCATCTCGACGTGGCGTGGACCAAAATCATTGGAAGGCCCTTGAGCCATGCTGTAGACGCCCATTACTGCGATAGTATTCCCGTTGCCGGATTTCGTGCAGAATCTGATCTCTCGATTATGACCCATAAATTTTCTATTGGATTCAGGTCGTGTGATCTATGTGGCCAAATTATTCTCTTGAATTTTCCAGAATGTTCTTCAAATCAGACTCGAACATTTGTGGCCTGATGACAATGCGCATTGTCATCCATAAAAACTCCGTCGTTGTATGGAAACTTGAACTCCACGAATGACTGCAAATGATGTCCAAGTAGCCGAACACAATTATTTCCAGAGAACCCAGATCAATTCATGTAAACACAGCCAACATGATTAAGAAACCACCACCAGCATGCACGGTGCCGTGTTGATAACTTGGGTCCATGGCTTTGTGGGACCTGCGCCACACTCCAACCATATCATCAACTCTTACCAAATCAAATCAGGACTCCTCTGACCAGTCCCCAGTGTTCGAGTCGTCTAGGCAAGCGATGTCGTGCTGTTAGCAAACGTACTCGCGTCAGTCGCCTGCTGCCATCGCCCATTAACGCCCAGTGTCGTCGCAGTGCCCTAGCGAATACGTTCGTCGCACATTGACTTCTGTGGTTATTTGACGCATTGCTGTTTGTCTGTTAGCACTGACAACTCTACACAAAAGCCTTCGGCCACTGCGTTGTCCGTGGTGAGACGTGATGCATGAGATTTGCTATTCTCGGAACACTCTTGCCACTTTTGGAGCTCAGAATATTAAATTCCCTAAGCATTTTCGAAATGTATTCCTCGTTCAAAGTCTGGTAATTCCCATCGTCCGGACATAACCACGTTGGAAACCTTTTCACGTGAATCACCCGACTGCTAAATGCCTGCCCTTTTATATGAGTGCGAAATGCCTGCCCTTTTATACCTTGTATATGCGATACTACCGCCGTTTGTATATGTTGTAAGACGTTGTGGTCTCCTGACCTTCATTGCTTACACATTCCGCCCTCACAATCATATTCCCCACATCAAAACGCTTCATTCGAAACCAAATTCGATAAGATAAAGTCAATGTTGTATGAATTCATGTAAACGATATGCAAATAACAAGTAAATTGCAAGTGTGCACCGAGGTTAAAATACTCGAGGCTATTGTACACACACACATTCAAGACATGACAGTCACCAAAGCTTTTCGTTCAGGAGAGGCAAACGGCAAGGCAGGAGGCAGGTCCCTAAAGAGGACGAGTCAACCAATCTACGTTGGCTGGCGACCACCCGTAAAGCAGACAGCATTTGCCTGAGTGAAAGGGAGAATGACTCCGTGTTAGGCTTAAAAGCAAATTCCGCTACACTGTTTGGGAGCGCCCAGTCTACGCATTCTTAACAAACATAGCACACACTTTCATAGGTTTTTACAGGGAGACAGCAAACGCCAAACGCCGATGCTACAGATTTTTTGCCTTAAACGAAACGTCATTCTCCCGTTTTAGAAGAGAAATGCAGATTGGCAGACGATATTCCTGACGCTTTGAGCTGAAGGAGTAATGGAAGAAACCGGAAGATATACCCCTTCACGTCTGGCATGGAGAGGGGCCATTCCGTTGTCCCTCTTGGAGCGAGAACGCGTAACGAGAGCGTGTGCGCTCATACGTGTACTCAAACAGCGAGGGACAAGTCTCTCCTCAGTACTTCACTGGGAGAGCACCTCTGTCGAGAGTGAGTGGGAGTGCGACTCTATATTGAGTCCTTGCGATTAAGCGTTGTTCACTGTGTTGGCCACCACACTTATTGTGCTGTGTCAACGGACAGAGTTATAGTTAAACGGCAGTGAGCGAATTTTTGAGTGGCATCGCGGTGGACTGGTTATCTGACCGGTGTACCACGCCAATAGTTAGACTAGGGGCGAATAGGAGTCCTTCACTTCATCAAGGCATATTGAGAGTTTGATTAGCGAAGGTCAATCCAGATAGAACGAGAGTTATCTTATTTGTCAGCAGCGAGCGGCGCAGACAGCAGTAATCGAGCTTATGGTAATGTGCGCTACAGCATTTGTGAGCCTCATATTCCCTCCACAATAGTACACTTCACAGCATTTCACATGCGACAGCCTCGACCATACCTAGCAACATTCTAACGGATAATTATTCAAGTTGAGTAGACGCAGCTCTCAGCCATTCTGCCAAGTCAATAACAATCTTAAACTTTGTACAGAAATTTCATTAGCGAATCCTGTCTTTAAGAGGTAACTTCACATTCCGAAAAGAACCCGGAAATAACTTGCTCTGTTCATAACTAAAGGTGCCATTGTGATTTCTCAGAATTTTTGCAAAAAATAATAATTTTCGTTAGTTTCATGTTTTTCTTACACTAACTTGCACTATTCCAGTACCCAAGTATCCCACTAGTTACGTAAGAAATTTTGTCGATTTTTGTGTCATTTCCTTACAGCGGACGACTCCAGAAGATATATATCGCTGAAAGTTTTTCAGGGATTTCTCTTTAGAACGTTAGGAGCGTCTGTCTGACTTCTGTAGTAGTGTCGGGGGTGGAAATTGCATCATGCAGGAGCCACAGGGTGAAGGGTACATCTCAGATTAATCCGCTGTGCAGAATTACAGAATAGCACCCACACGTTCACCACAGAATGTGTATACCTGTATTCCACGACTTTTGTCACCTCAGTGTATTTATCGAACTTTAACACTTCATAGTTACATCTGGTGGAAAATGTGTAACATTACTTTTTCATTTAGGTTGTTTCATGAACATGAATCTAACGTTGTAGCCTATACATACTATATTCATCCAAGTTATCTTAGATTTCGTCATTCATTATCAGCAGTTTCTTGTTTTACAAATGATACTCTCCGTAAGTTTCGAGAGATTTCATCCATTAATGACGTGGGTTATTGTGTCAATGTTTTACGTGTAGTGTGTCGACACTGCGTTTATAAGTGGGTTTCATAGATACAGCAGTGCAGATCACTAGCAGACTTGACGTCACTGACAAACAATAATTTGAAATTGCCACAATCTCTTAATTTAATCAGTTTAACTGGGCTTTGTGGCAGATATAGCGTACATGTTCGTGTACGGCCATTCCCGATGGCCAAACGTGGTTTGCACGCCTGGAGTGGAGCCTGAGTTATTGTTTCAATTGACAAGCATTTTAATTGGACGTCACCGTACACACAATACTGAATTCATTTAATTTTTTCTACTGCTTGCTGTCCACGACTAGAGTTAAAAATAAACGTCGTTGGATCTGTCAAAAGCAATTCTAGTTTTCGCTCTAATGTATTTGAAAAGGTTTTCAGTGATCCTACGTAGCATTGTACGTACCGCAAATAATTAAAAAATTATTTCGCCTCTGTTAGGTTTTAGTATCTATGGAAGAAATACTCTGTAAATTAGTCAACATTTTTCTTTTCTTTGATGTACATTGCTGTCCATATTTGTACTTATTTTTCTCTTTTTTCTGTGTAGTAGTTCTGAGGGTAGTCGTTGTTGACTAATATTGACAGCATCAGGTTAATGTTTTGTAATCACAGACTATAAATAAAGAAAGAATTTCCTATACCTACTGGATCGTTGTGGGTTCAAACTTGATTATGTCTCATCTCACAGATTGCCTGAGTGCAGTAGAACATCACAGCAACGGTAATCAGGTGATGTTACCATCTTCCTTCAGAAAAATGTTCACTTCACAGGGGAAATGTGTCGTTCCGAAAGCAATAAGCAACTATTCAAAGCCGGCCTCTGTGGCCGAGCGGTTCTAGGCGCTTCAGTCCGGAACCGCGCGACTGCTACGGCCGCAGGTTCGAATCCTGCCTCGGGCATGGATGTGTGTGATGTCCTTAGGTTGGTTAGGTTTAAGTAGTTCTAAGGGACTGATGACCTCAGATGTTAAGTCCCATAGTTCTCAGAGCCATTTGAACCATTTTTTTGGCTATTCGAAAACATCAGTTTCACCATTAGTCTGCCGACAATGGTAAAAATGTAAATAGACATACTTTGTAATTATTTGATCTAGCTGCACAGATGACACAAGGTTTCCTAACAATTACTAAAATCATCCTCTGTTAATCACTACGATTATGCATGTATGACATTGTCGCACAAAATGCGGTCATACTTTTGCTGTACATCTCCTCTGGAATTCTCACAATTGCACAGAATGCGATGCTGCTTGCGGTGATATACTCTTCAATCTCGGTACAAAAGATGTTTCGCGTGACCGACAAACTGAAATCACACTGGATGCCGGCTCCGTGTCGCCTACGTAATATGATCTACGCTTATCCACGTTTCAGAAAACGTCTGACGCAGAGTTTCCGGTGTAAGGTGTTAAAGGTAGAGTTCCATCATGCGGGCAACAAATGTCCATCACACCGTACGCTATCAGATCCTAGGAAATTTACTACACTGAACGCCTTCCAACCCGTTCAGTTCGAATCTGGGGTGACAGTTCTGCCCAGCTGCAGTGTAGGGTTTCCCAACGGCCCACGCAGGGCTACAGAGACTTGTGGCATTCCATCTTCCATGAAACTGAATTCGTTCAATTGCTGCGCACGTAGAAAAGGAAGTCTTGTCTTTAAAGAGCTGCATCACCCCTTGGATCCATATACCTTTTCCGAAGTTTTCAAGTGTTAAGGCTTGTGCATTCCTTGAATGATAGAGCTGTATCTGCTTTTTATCGCATTACATTCTGCACAGAACAGTAGTGTGCAACACCCAGTCCACGAATAGCTGATGCATTGTAAGCTTCTTGCATGGGGGAGTGAATACGGCGTGCCTTATCGATGTCGGATGTCTTCAGAGTTGGTTGTCATCCTCGGACGCAGATTTGCGGCGCTCCTGGCGCTGTTTCTCTTACCACTGTAACAGTCTTGGAAACAAGCAGATCGTCGTTTACCCCTACTTGAATGTTTAACCCGATACATCCCGTCGCGTACACTTCATGTTCTGTTAGCTGATGCATAAACTAAATTGAAGCCTGCTACATGTTTCATCGGATACAATGACTTTTCACTAAGGGCAACGACCTGTTCCGCTTCACCTTGTCACAGAAATTTACATCTGGATTTTTCATTTCACTACACACATTCTAATCTGTTTTCCATCAGTAGCATTTGTACGTTACCGATTTTTACTGGCAGAATTATCCCAGAATACCTTGGGCTTCATAAACTTCATTTTACTCCATCATCTCTTAACTCTCAAACTGTCCCGTCCGAAAAAACGCTGTATATGTAAGAAAATCAAGACGTAGTAATAAAGAATAACGAGGTCGACATGGAAAACGCATTGCGCTTGAAATAACTGTCGGATACAAGAGAAAACAGATCCTATGTTTATGTGATTTTCCACCGTCATAGTCATATGTTAACGATTTACGTCTTATCCTTAATAATCATTTGCTGCCACAGCTGAATACCATTGTGGAATTACTCGACATCATCTTAACTTTCAGGGATTACACGTTGTAACGCCGGAAATGCATATCCTCCTATTTCCATCTATTGTACTATAAATTTGTTTTCCTTATTTTTGTTACCTGAATATATAACATTTCTGTGTCTTCGTGTATTGTCATTGTTTTACTATTTGTATATATATATATTTATGCATTTGTGTCGATGTATAATTGGTTTGTTTCGTAAATATTATTTGCATTTTTACGCTGGGTCTTGCCTAGGGAAAACTGCTATCGAACGATTACATCGATAGGTCGTGTGAAGAATCAAAGTGTGTAGGATCTTTGGTAGTGTTACCTCTGCCGCGTGGAGCGCGGGCAGAGGGAGTCTGGCTGGAGTAGCGAGTGGAGCAGGTGTGCTGTGTGACGCTCCCGCGAGTTGCCGCGCTTTCGGGGTTTGGCAGCATGTAATTGCGCTCGACTTGCGATGATAGTTTCTGACATGGTGTCGCGGACGGGAAGCATTAGCTGGCGCACATCAAGAGCCCGTTTCGCCTGGTGACCGTGTCGAGAAGAAGGCGCGCCAACATCCAGCTTCTGCAACAGCGACGGCCGACAATGAGTGACTGTCGCCACCTCCTCGATCGACGGCTACAAACCTTCAATCAACCAACAAGGAAGACTGGAAGCACGTAAAGTTTTAGAACTGTATGGCAGACCTCAGCTTTTCAAACTGTTAACTTTTTCTCACTAAATTACAGCAACGTAGCATGAACCTTTGTTGCTCATTGTCCCAATTGCATTACCAAGCAGGGTCCCTTCCTTTTCCGGAATGAACCCGAGTGTCGTTGAAATTCAAACGCCAGCATTAAAATAATAATATAGCATTTCACTGCTTTAATTTCAAAGTTCAGTTAAAGTATTCATAGCTGGCTACAATATTTAGATTACACAAGCACGAATTAAGAGTGCGAGTTTTGTTACCGTATTTTAGCTTACCTGTGACTGCAGCTCAGCTTGGTACGTACTAAATTTTACTATTGTTAATTGTTCAGAATCATTTAATTCAAGTTCAAAGTTAAATCTCTTATTTCTAAATTGCGTAGATTCAAGTAGCTTTTGAAATGATTGTTGAGGTAGTCCAAGACTAACCGTATTTTACTGAATTTCGATGTGCTTCAGAAAGAAAGCTCACTATTAACTTCAGTCACTAAATTAACTTTCGATTTTCCGGTTTTATTAATTCTTTTGCTAAATTAAGTCAGGGTGTAGCGAAATTTATTACTTCTGACAAACTTTCAGTTTTCACACTACACGTTTCAACCTTCAGTTGCCACGCTTCTAGTGCTAATTATATGTGTAATAACCTTTCTTTTTCAGTTGCTATAGTAATTGTCCTTAGGACTGGCGACCGTAATTTCCCCCAAATCTCAAATACCTAATTACCGCTGGTTAATTGTTAACGTAATGGCCGCACATTTACTTTCTTTATTAACTTTACCCCTTTTCAAAATTAATTTCCACCAGTTTCATTTGCATTTTTCCTTTCATTTAGATGTAACCCTTTCCTCCCTCTTTACCAACAGATTAACTTCGGTGACGATTGCTTTTCCCAAATTTCCATTAGGTACACGCGGTTTAATTTTTCACTGTCATTAAGGTCGATAAGTGAGGGGGAGGTTACAATGTGACGCCTCTTTCGTCTTCGTAGTTCAGCCTTATTTATGCCCTCTTTTCTTGGATTTATCGCGATCTCATCTTTCCATGTGATGCATATTTAATGGCCTGTATTGGTAATCGCCACTCTGACCTTCCTTCCACATTGTCACGCCGTTTCTTTCTACGTTTATTTACGTATTACATCGTTTACGGTTTCAGCTCTTATCTCTTTTCTAGTATCCGTATTTTTAAAATGTTATCTATTTTCATAAATCATTTCTCAATTCCTAGGAACGTCATTATAGATGCATGAAACCCATTGCTCTAACGTTCAGTAAGTGACCAAGTCTTGCTACCGTGTAGAGGTGCAGGAACGACGAAAGTTTTTAAAAATTTAATTTTAGTGTCTTTGCTGGGCTTACTTTTTTAAAGTACTGTTTACAGACAAAAGTTTTATATTAAAAGACACATTCAGATCCTCAGTACTTTAGCTTTCAACAATTCACGATTTACTCATCGCTAACACCGCGCAAAGATGTTCTGTAATCATTACTGACATGAACTGTAGGTTCTTTGATTTATGTCTCTTTGGGACAGTGGCACGGATTCATGTTACCTCTGGTGACTTCCATGCTCTCAGCCTGTCAGACAGCCATCGGTTAGTTGGGCCACATTCGCATATGATTTGATACATCCTTAGCTCCTGGAATCCCTTGTAGGGTAAATGCAGGTACGCTGCGACATTAGCAGTCATCAGTTTGGCGAGAACATTCCGTTTCCAGCAGTTAGCGATTTTCGTATCTAAGATCCTCACTGCACAATGAGCGAGGTGGAGCAGTGTTTAGCGCACTGAACTCACATTCCGGGGGGATGATGGTTCAAATCCGCGTCCGATCATCCAGATATAGGTTTTCCGTGATTTCCCTAAATCTCTGAAGGCAAATGCCGGGATGGTTCTTTTGAAAGGGCAGGGCCGACTTCCTTTGCCATCGTTGACGCAATGCCAGCTTGTGCCCCATCTCTAATGACCTCGATGTCGACGGGTCGTCAAACACAATTTTCCTTCCTCATTGCAGTGTCCCAACTAAACGTTAGTAACTATTACATTCTTGTAATTACCTAAAATCTTACGCGTGACTTCCACAGTGGCTAATTTTCACTTGTACAGGAAAGTTGTGTGATATTTGTGTAAACATGAGCTAGTAAATTAACGCCTTATTCTTTCCAAATTCACACTGCATTGGGGACTTGTTCTTTGCGTCATAAATGTGTTTATATCAAGGAATAGTTTCATAAAATCATGGTCCAGAGATACTACTACCATTGCTACTCCAATCTTCCAAAATATTAGCCCGCTTACACAGTGTCGTAGACATAATTACTAGAATTTTATATTTTTTATCTACTTCTTGCTCTTCTAGATAACTGTTTGTTTGCCAAGAAAGTTAACATTTTATAATTGTTCTGTTATCTCATAATAAATGAAAATATTTCCTACGATATATTCGATTCCTCTAAATGCATTATTTTATGTCTTACCAGTAGAGAATGTCAGATTACATTCTTGACACAGTAATTTCATCTTGTGGTCAGCAGATTACATTCTATAATCATTACATACACTATGAGAGGAAAGAAATGACACACCACGAAGTAATTATCCAAATGGGACAGAAATCGGTAAATGTGAAGTACATGTACTGAGAAACAAATGGTTACAATTTCAAAAAACTTGGATGATTTATTCAAAAGAAAGAGCTTCACAAATTGAGCAAGTCAGTTACGCACTGTCCCAACTCTGGCCCTCATGCACGGCTCGGCACTCATCGATGTCCTCATATCATACCAAAATCTGCGCAAATGGATCATTAGATCGCAAAAATCCCGAGATGGTTGGAGCGGCCTGCCCATAATGCTCCAAACGTTGGAAGTGTGGGAGAAATTCGCCAACCTTACTGACCAAGTCAGGGTTTGGCAAGCACGAAGGCCATGTGAGACCAGGCATTATCTTGCTGAAATGTAAGCCCAGAGTGGCTTGCCATGAAGGGCAAGCAAACGAGGCGTAGAATTTCGTCAACGTATCGCTATGTTGTAAGGGTGCTACGGATGACACCTAATGGGGGGTCCTACTACGAAAAGAAATTGCGCCCCAGACCATGTCGGACAGTATAGCGGGCGACACTCAGGGTGGTATCATAACACTGTCCGGGGCGTCTCCCGACTCATCTTCGGTGGTCATCGGGCCTCATTTCGAAGGGGGACAGGTCAACTCCAGTCAATGTGGTTCCAGGCCGAAAACGTGTCTGGAGATGTCCCAGACAGCAGTGGTATAACAACGTGACTGTCGCCCACCATACTTCCCAACAACCAGGAGTGCCATTTCCTTTCATTACAGGGGCCCTTTGTCATTTGCGGTATCCTTACAGCACAGCGGTACGTCATCGTTTTGTTGCCCTTCACGGCAAGCCATCCTGGAGTTAAATTTCAGCTTTATAATGCCAACCAGCACGTGCAGTAGGTTCCTTCTGTTTGTCTCAGTGCTTGCCAAACTCTCCCATGATCAGCATGGTGTCCTCTTCCCAACTGCGAACGTTTGGAGCGTTTTAGATAGGGCTCTCCCATCATCTCGAGTTTCTAACGATGCACCGCACCGACTGGACAGAATTTGTCGCGATATCCCTCAAGGCGACATCCAGCACTGAATGAAAAGTCGAATAACTGTATGCATAAGGGCCAGACGTGTACCAACACATTACTGACTTGCTCACTTTGTGAAGCTCTTTCGCCGGCCGCTATGGCCTAGCGGTTCTGGGCGCTTCAGTCCAGAACCGCGTTGCTGCTACGGTCGCACGTTCGAGTCCTGCCTCTCACATGGGTATGTGTGATGTCCTTAGGTTAGTTAGGTTTACGTAGTTCTACGTCTAGGGGACTGATGACCTTAGATGTCAAGTCCCATATAGTTTAGAGCCATTTGAACCTTTAGAAGCTGTTTCTCTTGCACAAATCATATCTTTTTCTGAAATTGTAATAATTTGTTTGTACATGTACATCACATGTACCGTTTTCTTTTGCATTCGGATAATTCCTTCCTGAAGAGTAACTTCTTTTTTCTCTTAGAGCATACTTCTAAAGGAACTGGTACACTACTGGCCATTAAAATTGCTACACCATGAAGATGACGTGATACAGACGCAAAATTTAACCGACAGGAAGATGATGCTGTGATATGCAAATGATTAGCTTTTCAGAGCATTCACACAATGTTGGCCCTGGTGGCGACACCTACAACGTGCTGACATGAGGAAAGTTTCCAACCGATTTCTCATACAGAAACAGCAGTTGACCGGCTTTGCCTGGTGAAACGTTGTGACGCCTCGTGTAAGGAGGAAAAATGTGTACCATCACGTTTCAGGATTTGATAAAGGTCAGGTTGTAGCCTATCGCGATTGCGGTTTTTCGTATCGCGACATTGCTGCTCTCGTTGGTCAAGATCCAATGACTGTTAGCAGAAGATGGAATCGGTGGGTTCAGGAGGGTAATACGGACGCCGTGCTGGATCCCAACGGCTTCGTATCACTAGCAGTCGAGATGACAGGCGTCTTATCCACATGGCTGTAACGGATCGTGCAGCCACGTCTCGGTCCCTGAGTCACAGATGGGGACGTTTGCAAGACAACAGCCATCTGCACGAACGTTTCGACGATGTTTGCAGCAGCGTGAACTATCATCTGGGAGACGATGGCTGCGGTCAACCTTGACGCTCCATCAAAGACCGGAGCGCCTGCGATTGTATACTCAACGACGAACCTTGGTGCACGAATGGCAAAAGGTCATTCTATCGGATGAATCCTAGTTCTGTTTACAGCATCATTATGGTCACATCCGTGTTTCGCGACATCGCGGTGAACGCACATTGGAAGCGCGTATTCGTCATCCCCATACTGGCGTATCACCCGGCGTGATGGTATGGGGTGCCATTGGTTACACATCTCGGTCTCCTCTTGTTCGCATTGACGGCACTTTGAACAGTGGACGTTACATTTCAGATGTGTTACGACCCGGGGCTCTACCCTTCATTCGATCCCTGCGAACCCCTACATTTCAGCAAGATAATGCACGACCGCATGTTGCAGGTCCTGTACGGGCCTTTCTGGATACAGAAAATGTTGGACTGCTGCCCTGGCCAGCACATTCTCCAGATCTCTCACCAACTGAAAACGTCTGGTCAATGATGGCCGAGCAACTGTCTCGTCAGAATACGTCAGTCACTACTCTTGATGAACTGTGGAATCGTGTTGAAGCTGCATGGGCAGCTGTACCTGTACACGCTATCCAAGCTCTGTTTGTCTCAATGCCCAGGCGTATCAAGGCCGTTATTACGACCAGATGTGGTTGTTCTCGGTACCGATTTCTCGGGATCTATGCACCCAAATTTCGTGAAAATGTAATCATTTGTCAGTTCTAGTATAATATATTTGTCCAATGATACTCCTTTATTATCTTCATTTCTTCTTGGTGTAGCAATTTTAATGTCCAGTAGTGTAATTTAGAGTGTAACGATGTGTCACTGTGGACTAGCGGTAGCGTAGGTACGGTGTTGTGTAAACCAGTGTAGAACATTAGCCGGTGTTGGCTGCTACAGCAGTTGGCGGAGCACGGCTTCACCCTCAGCCGGCAGCCGGCAGCGGCTGTCAGCACCGGCCCGGGACTGCGGGAGCATCCGGCCGGATATTGGCCGGTGTGCGCATCCCGCGGCAACAGGTTACGGTAAGTTAAACAAACCTGCCTGCGCCTGGTGGCGAGACGCCGCTGCCTGAGCACGGCGCGAGCTCTGGGGTGGCGCACCGAGATGGTTGCCGGAGCAGCCGCAACGGGTGGGAGGGCTCTGGTCACCGGTGACGTCTCTGCGCTCGTGCTTGCTGTGTCTGGCTGTATGAAAGTCCAACGGCAATTTTATTACTTTTATGAATACTCGTACCAGTTGTTAATCGAGCTTTATTTGTTGTTGTTGTTGTTGCGGTCTTCAGTCCTGAGACTGGTTTGACGAAGCTCTCCATGCTATCCTATCCTGTGCAAGTTTCTACATCTCCCAGTACCTACTGCAACCTACATCCTTCTGAATCTGCTTAGTGTATTCATCTCTTGGTCTCCCGCTACGATTTTTACCCTCCACGCTGCCCTCCAATGCTAAATTGGTGATCCCTTGATGCCTCAGAACATGGCCTACCAACCGGTCCCTTCTTCTCGTCAAGTTGTGCCATAAACTCCTCTTCTCCCCAATTCTATTCAATACCTCCTCATTAGTTATGTGGTCTACCCATCTGATCTTCAGCATTCTTCTGTAGCACCACATTTCGAAAGCTTCTATTCTCTTCCTGTCCAAACTCTTTATCGTCCCTGTTTCACTTCCATACATGGCTACACTCCATACAAATACTTTTAGAAACGACTTCCTGACACTTAAATCTATACTTGATGTTAACAAATTTCTCTTCTTCAGAAACACTTCCCTTGCCATTGCCAGTCTACATTTTATATCTTCTCTATTTCGACCATTATCAGTTATTTTGCACCCCAAATAGCAAACTTCCTTTACTACTTTAAGTGTCTCATTTCCTAATCTAATTCCCTCAGCATCACCCGATTTAATTTGACTACATTCCATTACCCTCGTTTTGCTTTTGTTGATGTTCATCTTATATCCTTCCAAGACACTGTCCATTCCGTTCAACTGCTCTTCCAAGTCCTTTGCTGTCTCTGACAGAATTACAATCTCATCGGCGAACCTCAAAATTTCGTCTCTATGGATTTTAATACCTACTCCGAATTTTTCCTTTGTTTCCTTCACTGCTTGCTCAATATACAGATTGAATAACTTTGGGGAGAGGCTACAACCCTGTCCCAGTCCCTTCCCTACCGTTGCTTCCCTTTCATGCCCCTCGACTCTTATAACTGCCATCTTGTTTCTGTACTAATTGTAAATACCCTGCTGCTCCCTGTATTTTACCCCTGCCACCTTTAGAATTTGAAAGAGAGTATTCCAGTCAACATTGTCAAATGCTTTCTCTAAGTCTACAAATGCTAGAAACGTAGGTTTGCCTTTCCTTATTCGAGCTTTTTTAAGCTACGTGTACTACTGAAACGTGACAAGGTCGTGACAATTTGATGTCACATACTGAAACGGGTCATGACGACCAAGGGAAACATTATTAGTAGGAATTGTCGGTATCCGTCGTGTACTGGTCCGTGAAAGGCAGTACCCAAGATCGATTGACAACGACAAGGGATTGTACTGTACCAACGTCTCTATGCCGTTATTGCGGAGTAGGTTTCAAATGGTTTAAATGGTTCTGAGCACTATGGGATTTCACATCTTAGGTCATCAGTCCCCTAGAACTTAGAACTACTTAAACCTAACTAACCTAAGGACACCACACACATCCATGCCCGAGGCAGGATTCGAACCTGCGACCGTAGCAGGCGCGCGGTTCCGGACTGGAGCGCCTAGAACCGCTCAGGCACCGCGGCCGGCTATTGCGCAAAGTACTGACGCCCCCAGTCGACCACCACACCTTTAATTAGGTACAGTTTCTTATTTTTAAATAGATGTTATGACTGCAGAACACTATCTAATTGCAGAAGATTCCAATTGGAGAGGAGCCTCTGATGACGACAAGAATCTAGCCCGCGCCGCAATCTCACTGGCAATGAACTAATCGAACACGATTTCAGCCTTAGTACAATTAATATTGCAGCCATCTCTACCACTGACCATGCAAACAGCCTCTCTGCCAAATAATGGGAACAACACCCTGCCTAGACACGACGCCGAAATCGTACCAAGCCACGAATAATCACTTAACAATATTCACACACCAATGATTACTGTAGTTAAGCAGTAGTGAATAAATGGGCCTGTTTAATGAAACACTCTCTTTGGCTATGATACTGATCTCGTCAGAGCAACAAATTACAGCCGGCCGCTATTGCGAAGAATCGACAGCATCGTTGATTATTACTCGTACATTAATTGTTAAAAGTTGGTTTGGCGTTGTGTGTTTGTTCGTTTTAAATGGTCTCTATTGTACAACGAAAAGGGTTAGTTAGTTCCCGGATAGACCTCTCACCGACCGAGTGGTGTATATCAGGGCTGATCTAAGTGACCCTTTTCGTTGTACAATAGGAACCATTTAAAACGAAGAAACACGCATCGCCACGCCAACTTTTAACAATTAATGTAATAATCATCGATGCTGTCGATTCTTAGCAATAGCGCCCGGCTGCTGCGCGTCGCTCAGGCGGCATCTCTGGACGCAGTGAGGGCGATATGGTATACCGCTGCAGTCACGCATGCTCGCCACCTGCTATTCCGTAGACGCTCTCATATCATCTAGAACACAATTTCATTTTGGTTTTACCACATCATACACGTGTATTATCGTGACCACCAGGTGTTATCATTGATTTATCACGCAGGGCGCTCAGCACCAGTAAGGGTGAACGTACCCCGTGCGTTTTGACACAGCACAGTCGATCGACAAATCACCCTAGTCTGCAAGGTCCCTGTAATGTGTAAGCTGAATATTACAGTTGAAAGGTATGTGCTAAGGTCTGATCAGTGTAGATTCAGAAAATAAAGTCGATAGTTGGCAACCACAAGGTGGAATGAGTATAATAACTTCGAGTAAGAGGATCTTTGATGGTTAACACAGCCTGGTGCGCGCAGTAAAAAACTAAGGTAGTCGCAGCTAGGTGTCCGGAGAAAGCCGTAGTTTGGTGACAGCTTTAAGGTAGGATTCGCGCTGCGCATTTTTCAGCTTGTATACTGAGCAAACTTGAGCACGTTAATGGGAGAAGCTATAAAATTATTTCAAAATGGTTTTTGTTAGATAATGTTCAGAGTTAGGATTTCTATGTCCAAGTTTAATTTGGACTAAACTACATGGCCAGTTCCTTTGGCTGCCTTCCTTGCTGCCCAAACTTCCCTCATTCGCTAGCTGTGTTTCTGTTTCCGGTCCTCTGCCCATGCTTCTTGTCGGCTTTGTGTCTTCGGCTTCATCTTGATTGCCTTTTTGGTTGCCCATTTTTCTTTCATCTTCCGGCTGTGATCTTGCTTGCGTTCTTCGGTCCATTTTACGCCTGTTCGTTCGTCACATTGTATCTCATGTAGTTTACTTTTCTTAATGATGTTTATGAATTTTACTCTGTCGTTTATTGTGTCTGCTGTTATGCTGAGTTGGTTCAGGTCGTTTTTTACCTCTGCCACCCATTTGTTGTTTCTAGTGGTTACTCAGGCAAAGATCTGTTTGTTCAGCCTGTGTGATGGCGTTCTGTACAGGTGTCCATAGAATTGTAGCCTGCGTTTTCTAATCTTTTCTGTGATTGTCTCTGTATGTTTGTATAGTTCTTCTGTAGGTTTCTTGATCCATATTCCACTGTTGTTAGTTGCGCCAAATATTTTCGTAAGTATTTTCCGTTCTACTTTTTCTAGTTGTCTGATACGTGTATGCCCTAGGATTAGTGTGGTCTCTGCTGCATATAGTGCCTCTGGGAGCACCACCGTGTCGTAGGGGCGTGATTTGGCTTTTTGTGAGATAGACTTCTTGTTGTAATGATTCCACACTACTTTGTATGCCTTGTCCAGTTTAGTCTTTCTTTCTTCGTTTGAGTCTCTGTTATGTCCACTCATTTGTAGTGTTTTACCGAGGTATTTGAAGTTTGTCGTTTTGTAAATCGTGCCATACTTTGTGTTCAGAGATTAAAGTTTCTTTGTGCTCATAAACTGTGTCTTTTCATAAGAGATCTGTAGTCCAGTTTTGGTGCAGTTTTTCAATAGCGGCTTTTGTTTCCTTTATACCTTTCGTGACAATCGCCAAATCGTCTGCAAAAGCCAGGCATTTAATCTGTAGGTTTCCTAAGGTTGTCCCCTGTTGTGATGTTTCCCATTCTTTTATTACCTTATCTAACACCAGATTGAAAAGGAGAGGTGAGAGGCCTTCGCCTTGTCAGACACCTGTGCGAATTTCAAAGGACTCTGATAGTTCCCCACAGAACTTTACTTTGGAGGTCCTGTTGGTTAAAGTTTGCTCTATGACAGCCCGTGTTTTGTTGTCTACTTTGTATTCTGCTAGAATTTTGAAGAGAATTTTCCGGTCGATAGAGTCGTACGCCTTTTTGAAGTGGACGAAGGTAATGATCAGGTTCTGTTTGTGTTGTAAAATCATTTTCAGGCTCCAAATTTGTTCCGCACAAGACCGCCCTTTACGAAAGCCTGCTTGGTATTCCCCAATCAAGCGGTCGGTCTGGCATTCTAGTCTGTTCAGTAAAGCTTTAGAGAGTATCTTGTATGTTACCAGTAGTAGGGATATTCCTCTGCAGTTGTTCGGGTCAGTCTTGTCACCTTTTTTGTGTAGTGGGTGTATCAGGGCACTTTTCCAGTCGTCAGGAATTTTCATGGTCTTCCAGAGAGAGAGAGAGGAGAGAGAGAGAGAGAGAGAGAGAGAGAGAGAGAGAGAGACAGAGAGAGAGAGAGAGACAGAGAGAGGGAGCTCAACTTTGTGTTTAAATGTAAGAGTCTGAATCATAATCCACATCCTTTGCTTGTACTGAATATAAAAATGAGTAGTAAAGTAAAGTTACCCACCAAATGAAAAAAACGTAAAGAAAAGGAGGCATCCGTGCAATATTATGTGCAGTTCATTGTTTGACATCGATTTTGGTATAACTAAAGTTATCAGAGCAAAGTTATTTCAAATTACTAATTTTATGCCATTGCACAACTGTCATTATTAAAGTCAAGATATGATTTCATTAAGTAAACATCAGGACCAAAAGTAAATTTTTCAGGCCATTGCACAAACGGCATTATTCTCTTAAACTTGATTGCTCAGTCAAATACATGTTTCATTACTGGCAAAATGGAGGAGTGCACGAAACAAGTTCGCAGACGCAGTCAGATGCCGTTATGTTGAATAATTACTTCGGAACAATTTTATCTTTGATACTTTCACAGTACTAGCGCTGCAAAAACATCACAAATTAAAAGTAAAATATAATCTTAATATTTTAGATCTTTACGATAACTTTGCTGTAATCAAATGAAACTATATGGTTGCAGAGACATTTTCGAATCTCAAACATCTATGATGTATGTATACAGACTGAAGCAACGAATGAAAATTTGTACCAATGTCAGGAGTCGAACCCAGATGTCGTGCTCACTAGGGAGATGCACTGAACACTACGCCATACTTGGTGAGGAGAGAGAGTCTTGTTATGGTAGTCAGTGCAGTTGTGCAAAGCCACTGTGCAAAGCTGCGTCTGCCTAGTGAGCAGGAAACCTGGCTTCGAATTCTGGCCTTAGAACAGTTTTTCATTCGTCGCTTCAGTCTGTATATATATATATATATATATATATATATATATATATATATATATATATATATATACGTACGTTTGAAATGCGGAGAGGACTCTGGAACCATGTAGTTCCATTTGATCAAAGCAGCTATGTCTGGGTTTCAGGGATTATCCCCTGTTCCATCTGATACTGATGTGTTATTCCAGTACTGTTGGAGGGTCTCTGCAATGCCGTGCGAATTTAGTGGGAATGCTAATTCTCTGTAACGAGTCGTCGGAGATCACAGAAAATCAGAAAATATCACTGAACTACCACCAAAATTTTGTCTGTTGGCTGAGCTAATTCTGTATATAAATAAAGAATCAGAACGCCAATGTAGAGTCTAAAATGAAAGTTAAATAATTTTATTTGTTATTAATTATCAGCTAAGCTCCACGTAACTTAGAAATTGTCTTTATGTAATACACGGTAAAAGATTTCAAATGAACACTTTTATGAGCTATAGAGACGTACAGCCAATCTGCATTTTTGGTATATTTGCCAGACCAAAGGTGAAGCACCCAGAAAACACCGTCAGATGCCAGTGTAACATCGCACATATACACACAATCTGCAGATACGTAAACAGTTGGAATTCCAGTTCATTCTTACAGGAAGAACGGCCATCAGATTCAATGAGAGTGCTATTACCTAGGCCTGGTGGGGTATATTAGTGACCTGCACAGCGTCAAACGTTAAGCGCTCATTGTGAAGGACATGGAGATGAAGTGACACGAGATATTGAGCGTCAGTGACAGAGGGGAGCAAAGGGCGTGATTTTGTCACCGATGGCGGAAGGGAAAGCGACGCTTTTGGGCGGTGGAATGAGCTTTTCCTTAGTTCAGTGGGTGAGTTGTGAGTGAAACATTGGTGGTTCCACTATCAGTCATTTATTGGCGCATTAGCCCCTTTAAAGAAACAGAGTAATACAATGTGTTTTCACTCGCCCAATTACTCGAGGCAGCGGTGCGGCGCGGAGTCGTTCAAATGGCTCTGAGCACTATGGGACTTAACTGCTCTGGTCATCAGTGCCCTAGAACTTAGAACTACTTAAACCTAACTAACCTAAGGACATCACACACATCCATGCCGGAAGCAGGATTCGAACCTGCGACCGTAGCGGCATCGCGGTACCAGACTGTAGCGCCTAGAACCGCTCGGATGACCGCTGATGCGGCGACGGTTCGTGTTGGAGCGGAGCGCCGGGCGGCGTTCTACTCCACTGCGGCGGTGGCGCGGTCTCCTGCTTGTGAATCCGCTCGTTGCGGTATTAACAAGCGGCTACGGCGTGGCGCGAAGTGCTCCCGTCCCCGAGATCTCTGTCTGGTAACAAGTAGGATGGCATCATCTGCATTGACCTATTGTATTGGCGCGGTACCTTCCTCTCTTCCTCCCTCTTCAAAAGACCACCTCATGTACGTTTACAGAGGTATTTATTTGTTATTTCCACCAATGTCGCCAAGTTTCTAGGGTGGCGATTGACTCTTCCGTCGATTATTTGTCCTTCTCACGTTGGGCAGAAACGTGACCATTGTCGACACACATGCCGACTCTTCTTGTTTTACCTCTGTGCTGGTGTGGTCGGGCTTTGCCCTGTCGTTCTCTTCCTTCTCGCCAGATACGTCACGCACGTGAGTACAGTATGATGAGCACTTACTGCGGCACCGGTCTCTGTTCTCCTTGGAAACATTGCTTATCTGCTCGGCCGTTGATCACTCGAAGCGCTGCCTGCTGCCGTGCAAATTCCGCTGGTCATGGGGCTCCTTGTTCGACTGCTGAAGCTTCCGAATATTGAGGCTTAACGTGACAAAGTCTCTAAAATGTTAACCTGTTGAAACCTGATTGGTAGGTAACCAAAGAGCGCACAGGATAAGTTTAATGTTGTGGATGAAACACGCAACTTTATTTTGTAAGAACCACTTATTTACACATTGGCTCTAAAGATCACAATTAAACAGTACGGCAAAAGACCTAGTTAAAGAAAACTTGAGACGCTTTCTGGGCTGAAGGCCCAAAACCACAAAGCTAACACCAGAACGGCTGACCTGGCTTAGAAATCAAAAGCAATTAAAAGGAGAATATAATTTAAAAGAAAAGCATGCAATGAAAACAATTAACGGCTGAAGGCCTACACTACACTCTGAAGGACAACTATAATTAAGGCATATTAATAAACAAATTTTTTCAAGCAAGAAAATTTCTTTTTAAACTACAAGAGAACGGCCGAGACCTGATTAACTTACTGCACAGCTGAAAGCCACAACAAATTTGAAACAACTGCTGAAGGCCTGAACAACAAGTCAGATAAAAAATTTATAATAAACCCCTTGCTTCTTATAAAAAAAATTTCCTTTAGAGAATACACACGGCTGAAGGCCTTATTAAGGGGTTCACGCAAATCCTCGGCTGAAGGCCACACATAACACATGGAACAACTAACTGCTTAGAACCTTGATTACAATCAATTTCAGATAGATATTCTAAAAATTATTTTTTTTCTAAAACGATGAATGCTCAAAATTTTAATTTACCACGGCTGAAGGCCTTTCTGTAAAATTAAAAAAAAACTGAATTAATACACGGCCAAAGGTCTCGCACAAAACTTCAACTAAAATGAAAATCACAATTTAAAAGAAACCGAACAACTGGTGCTCAGAAGTGTTCCCAGGGTCGGCCTGGGAGGGTAGCTCAAACGTAAGGTGAGGTGAGACAGACAGCCATGAGGTGAAGTTAGGTAATCGGATGGCAACCCAAACTAGGGACGGCCCAAGGACCGACCAACAGTTTAACCAATTCCCTTTCGCCCGACCAACGGCATGACGATGGAGAATATCGACCGAGTACGAGAATACGAAAAGCACTACGCCTGTTGTTCTGCAAATAATTACAATCGTATATCACTCAATGTTAGTTCATTGTGTACTTTATATCCTTAAAAAATATAATTTTAATTTTATAAATAACAAAAATTAGTTGAATGCGTAATTTCAGCGCTTTAATGTAACAAAAGTAATTGCTTTTAAAGCAATTACAGTTTACATGAACAAACATTAAAGAATCCGTACAGTTTTTGTTGCTATTTTGTACTCAATACAACGTTCTTCGTCATGATAAAAAACAAGAGTTCCCTATTGTTTTTCGTATGTGCTAAAGATGTTTGTGAAAACAGCCAGGGGAACAACAACTACACTAAACAAGTATGAACCAAACAACTTAAAAAGTTGTCGAACTACACGCCGTGCTGGACAGCAACAACACACTGCCTACAAACTTCACTAACGACCAGGGCAGGTAATTGGAGCGTTAACGGCCACAGGGCAGAAAATACCGATGGTGCACTTCACTGATAAGTAACAGTCAATTAAATAATTAATCACAACATAGGAAGACGGCTGCAAGGTTTTGCCGACTCCAACACTTCACACAGATGCTGCTAGCCCGAACTGTCAAGGGGGTACCAACCCGCAAACGAACGAAGAGGTGTCACAATAGCTGAGGTTTCATAGCAGGTTAACTGATCACTCAACTTCAGCGTCCAGGTTCGGTGGGCAACGAACTTGTCGCTCTCGCAGCTAGCGCCTCCCGATCCGACAGCACGTGCACACCGCCAGCGGCCCCGGCCTGGCGTCGCGCCGCGGAGACTTGCTTGCTGCTCCGTCCCAACAGACTCACTGCCTGCAGCATGGAGACAGCATTCAAATAGCTGCACAGTCAAAACCACACAAGCTACGCACGGTTCCACGGAAACTCTTCCACAGACAACTCGAACAATACTAAAGCCAGTGACTGTGGAACAACAAGGACGAATCACAAGGCAACATACACGAAGAACCCAGAAGCGGTCGGCGACCAAATACACGTCGTCCGATTAGACGACCAACCGAATGACCAACCATGGGCGTCCTCACTCAAATCGTGTGTGTCGGCAACGGTTGGGCGAGTCATAGCTGTCCAGACCTCACTGCTCCTCTGTCCCGACTCCCTTCGGACGCACGCCGACCCAGAGAGACTGGCTCAGATCCAACGATGCAGAGGGAACACTTGGCCATTGGCTACCCGACATCTCCGCACAACCGAGGATCCGACCCACGTCCCGTAAGATGACCAACTGAATGCGCCCGTAAACGGTCGGGCGAGTACTGGCTGTCCCGACCTCAATGGTGCTCAATCCCGAATGAACTCATGGCACACTACGGCCGGGAAATACTAGTGGCCGCTCCGAAGATAGTACGCCAGTGCTCGTATCGATAGCGCTGCTGCTTCCACTCACGGGCAGGCTGGCCAGCAACGTAGCGACGTCAGTAAATCGAATAAGAAACGGGACGGCAGTACCGCAAAGACAAGACGTCAAGTAATAAACGGCATTGACACGAGTCGCGCACGGCTCACCTGTAACAAGTCTTTATGTATTTTTCTGTCGGATCTCTGCTTTGAACAACCATAAATAACACATAATTATTATACATACTTATTACACGCCCTACGGAAGCGTGCTCGTGTGTAATAGTGTTATCAGAATCTGACACGATTTGAAAAGACCTTCATTTTAGGTCTCCATTTGTCATATTGCTTTTATCGTTCAATATTTATATTTGGAAGGCATTAGGATTGAGGGTGGCCCGATGTTGAACTGTGTAAAAATGTGAAGGTAGGCATTCTTGTCTTTATGGTTCCAATCGATATCATTTGACAACCACGAAGGAGTATCGCCGTATTGTGCGCAAAGCATATCGTAACCCCTCCACATCTACGTTTGCTATCCGAGAACAAGTAGTGAACTTCTTTCTAAGTTCTGTCTCAACCTCTACCATCGGCTCGAGAGTAGCAGTAGCTGGACGCGGTAATTTCCATCCCAAACATCACAAGCATAAGCTGTCGTTAATACCACATAGAAACGGCTGCATTTGGAATAGAGCAGTGACCGGAAAGCGCTAGCTGCTGATGACCGGCGTCGTATTCTGTTAAGCAGTGAATTATGTTTCTGCACTACCCCGGATGACCGTCAAAGTCGAGTGTGGTGGCCACCTGTGGATTTGTCCCATTCTTCCAAGGTTTCGCGGAGCGTCAGCGGTGCTGCACGTGGCGCCACAGCTTAGGCAGCTACCGGACCAGACGTCAGGTCACGACTCGTCGACTTCAACAGAACTCTGATGGAACAACCGTACGTCACGAACGTATCGCATCCTTGTGTTTTACCTCTAATGTAACAGTATAATGGTACCCTTTTTCAACAGGGCACTGCTCCTCCAGACATGTGATGTTGAGGTACTCCATTTGCCAGGAAGATCCCTCAATAGAACATGTGTGAGACAAACCTTGGATGTCAGTTTCGTCCCAGAGCCAGTATCCAACATATCAAGGACCAGGCGCAACAATTCTGTATTAGGTTGACTCAGAAGAGGATGTCAAAGTTTTATGACACCCTTCACAAGAGAACCGGTACATGGCTCCTGCGTCAGAGGGGTAAAACGTCATACTGATAAGCTTTGTAAATTTTTATTCGAATTTATTGTCACGTACCCTCTGAACCAGTGAACATTCATTTAGTTTCCTACAGACCTTGTGACTGCTTAAAATTTTTTGACTGACTAGCATCGTATAATCAAAGCTGACGATCTGTTTGATGGTCAGTGGATAAAGGCACCAAAGAGGCAGTTCTGCCGTTGTCCTTGAGGCTAGAAGCAAAACTTAAAATATCGTAACATGTTCATAGGAAGTTTTAAAAGAAAAACATTGTTCAAAAGTGTTCAAAACTGTGTGGATTTCTAAGGGACCGAACTGCTGAGGTCATTGGCCCCTTGACTTACACCCTGCTTAAACTAAATTAACACACACAACCACGCCGAATGGAGGACTCAAACTTCCAGAGGAGGGTCCAAATAAATGGTGCAGGATAAATTCAGGGGAAAATATGAGTAAGCTATAATGGAAAACGGATAATATGCAGTATGTATAAGAACCAAGCGTAAACAAAAAGAATGAAAGACCTAGAACGAAGAGCCTCGGATTAAAATGGGTGTAACATGGAGATGCAGTCTTTCACCCTCAACTGTTCAGTCTGTACATCGAAGAAGCAATGACGGAAAAATGAAAAATTCAAGAGCGAGATTGAAATTCAGGGTGAAAAGATACTACTGATAAGATTCTGTATGATATTGCTGTCCTCAGTGAAACTGAAGAAGAATTACAGGATCTGTGCAATGGAATGAAAAGGCTAACGTTTACAGAATAAGTACTGAGAGTAAACTGGAAAAGAGCGAAAGTAATGGGATGAACAAGAAATGAGAATAGCGAGAAACTTAACACCAAAATTGGGACTCGTGAAGTAGACGCAGTTAAGAATCTAGGAAGCAAAATGACATATGACGGCCCAAGCAAGGACATAATTGGCAGACTATCACAAGACAGGCAAAGAGATCTTTATTGGCAATCAGGAGTCTATTATCATTAAACGTAGGCCTTAATTTGATGAAGAGATTTCTGAGAATGTAGGTATGTACCACAGCATTGTATGATAGCGAATGATGGGTTGCGTGAAAACTGGAACAGAAGAGGTCGAAGCGTTTGAAATATTTTGCTTTATAAATGTGGCGCTACAGGACCTTTATCTAAATAGTCCGGAGTTATTAGGTTGGAAAAACATACAATTAATATATAACTAGTTTATTTTAACAAACAGATCTCATTTTACAAAAACATCTCCACATACGGGTTTGACAACAATTAAACCTCTTAAAACGTAATAATGTTGCATCAAAATAATTTTTTTTGTAAAAATGATAGAGCAATAATAAATCCGGACAGTTGTTTAGTCTATATCTACATTTACGTAGATATTCTAGAATCCACCATACTGTGCTTGGCGGAGGATACCCTTTACCATTACTTGTCATTTCCTTTCCTGTTCCAGTACAATTAGAACGATGGGAAAACGGCTGTCTGTATGCGTTCGTATGAACACTAATTTCTCGTATGTTTATCTTCGTAGTTCTTACGTGCAGTGTATGTTGGCGACAGTAGAATCCTTCGGCAGTCAGCTTCAAATGCCGGGTTTCCAAATTTTCTCAATAGCATTCCTCGTAAAGAACACCGCCTTCCCTCCAGGAATTCACCTTTGAATTCCCGAAGCATCTCCCTAACACTTACATGTTGTTCAAACTTACAGGTAACATATCTAGCAGCCCGTCTTTGAATTGCTTCGATGTCTTCCTTCAATCCGACCTGGTACGGATCCCAAACACTCGAGCAGTTCCCAACAATATGTAGCACCAGCTTCCTACATTCTGTCTCCTTTACAGGTGAACTACTGTTTCCTAAAATTATCCCAATAAATCGAAGACGACCACTCGCTTTATCTATCAACATCCTCACTTGCTCTTTCCACTTCATATCTGTTTGCAACGTTATGCCAACGTATTTACGTGTCTTGACTGCGTCAACCAGGACACTAGTAATACTGTACCCGAACATTACACTTTTGATCTCCATACATCGTCCGCATTAACTTATATTTTTTCACATCTAGGGCTAGCTGCCATGCAGTACACCAACTGGAAATATTGTCTAAGTCGTCTTTTGTCTTCCTACAGTCACTCAGTTTCGAAACATTACCGCACACCACGTCATCATCAGCAAACAACGGCAGATTGCTGCCCACCCAGTCAGCCAAGTCATTTATGTATACAGTGAACAACAGTGGTTCTATCACAGCTCCCTGGGGCACTCCTGACGATGACCTTGCCTCCGATTAACACTCACCGTGGGGAACAACATAGTGGGTTCTATTATTTAAGAAGTATTTGAGCCACTCACGTATCTGTGAACTTATTTCATATGCTCGTACCTTCATTAACATGTGGCACTTCATGGGTCATATAAAACGGACGCTATCTGAAAAATTTCTTAAAATTAAGTAATTCTTTAGTAGGACTAAAAACAACTTCCAATAGGACCACTGTTTAGCAACTTGACATCTACCGATTCGTGGTTCAGTTGCAATAGATAAGATTTAACGTCTTCAAAGTTTCTATTGTTAAAAAAAAAACTTGAAATGTAAACAATCGATTTGGCAAACCGCAGATATTCCCCTGAAACATTGCTCTATTAGAAAATGTAAATGTAATCGCCTTACGGTTAGGTGGCCCATCCAAGAATTACTACCTGTAGCATGTTACATTAAAAACCAATGCGCAGATAGGCGGTTGCTATCCGGCTAGCATATATCCCATACAGATACAGTGACTTTTCAAATAATCTCAAAGACCTACCATAAAATGAACATAAACAGAAGCAGGCGTATAGAGGGACCACTTTAAATACAGCTCTCACGCCAGTGGCGCACTTCGCTGATTATCCTACTCACGTGACAAAGCGCATGCTTATCATAACCCGATGCCACTTTCCTTAATCAGAGTACGCTCATCGTTCTGCGCAGCTATTAGTTAATGGCTGCTGATGCCACGCGGCTACAAGACAAACTTTTTCTCGCAGAAAGAGGTCCACTATGCCTGTATGACACAGCACTCCGTTGTACACGTTAACGCCTTTGCAATACACACCAGACGCAGCTGTTTCGGAAACGTCTCCCAATTGTCCACCAAGAACCTCAGCCTCCAGTCTTTTCATCCGGCTTTTATCTTCTAGGGACGAGCCGAGACTGACCATTCGCTTTACTTTCATGTTTGACAAAGTGCTTACGGAAGATATGACATCGCCAACGTTGGCACAGAAGGATGTTAAAAAATAGGTGGACTGAGAGCGTAAAGAATGAAAAGATTCTCTGCAGAATCGGTACGGAGAAAAGTGACAAGAAAAAGGGGCAGCGTAATGTGACATTCGTTAAGATGTCAGGAAATAACTTCCATGGTACTACAGGGAGATGTAGAGGACGAAATCTGTAGGGGAGACATATATTTAAATGTGTCCCCTACAGATTTCGTCCTCTACATAAAACTGAGTACGTAAGGTGCAAATACTACACTGAGATGAAGAGATGGTACAAGGCAACAATTAGTGTCGGGCCGCCTCAGACCAGTCTACAAGCTGATGACTCGAAAGGAATCGATCGTACAATGTTCGTCCATCACGTGTAGAGCCCTCGCTCATGCTGGATCGTAATACAGGCTCTTTACTTTATGGAGCTATAACCCTATCTTGAAGCCACTAAGTTCGACGGAATATCTAGTTGAAGCCAATATTTTGAAAGATCGCGCGCCGCAGGTACGACTGCATTGTCGCTTACCAGTGAACATAGGTTAATAGTACTCCATAGGAGACTTTGCATGTAGTATAAATTACTAACACTTTACATGAAATCTACCATTAATCTCTCTCGTAGAGTCTCGAATTCCCTAAATTCGACATTATTCCATGTTACATTGCTTCGTAAATAGAAACTAAACAGTTACATTTTCTGTGCTCGACCTTTTGAAATAATACACTGAGGTTACAAAAGTCACAGGATACTTCGTAATATTGTTTTGGATCTTGTTTTTCCCGGTGTAATGCAGCAACTCAACGTGATATGGACTAAACAAGTCGTTCGTAGCCCCCATGCAGAAGTATTGAGCCACGCTGACTCTATAGCCGTCCATAATAGCGAAAACGTTGACAGTGCAGAATTTTGTGCACGAACCTACCTCTCGATTATGCCCCATCAACACTCAGTGAGATTCATGTCGGGCAATTCGCTCCAGTTGTCCAGAATGTTGTTAAAACCAATTGCGAACAATTGTGGTCCGGTGACATTGTCGTCCATAAAAATTCCACCGTTGATTGGCTGCTAATGGTCTTCAAGTAGCCGAATACAACCATTTCCAGTCAATGATCCGTTCAGCTGGACCAGAGGTCTCAATCCATTCCATGTAAACTCAGGCCATACCACTATGGTGCCATGACCAGCTTGCACAGTGCCTTGTCGACAAACGTTGCCCATGGCTTCGTGGGGTCTACGCCACTCTAGAACCCTCCCATCTGCTCTTACCAGCTGAAATCGAGACTCATCTGACCACGTCACGGTTTTCCAGACGTCCGGGGCCCGACGGATATGGTCACGAACCTTTAGGAGATATCACGCTGTTAGTAAACGGGTTCTTCGGTCGTCTGCTGCCACAGCCCATTAAAGCCAAATTTCGTTGCACTGTCCTAACAGATACGTTCCTAGTGCGTCCCATGTTGATTTCTGATATTTCACACAGTGTTTGCTTGTCTGATAGCACTGACAAGTCCAGGCGGACGTCACTGCTCCGAAATGGAATTTTCCATGCTAGCTCCAAGTACAATTTCCCGTTCAAAGTCCGTTGATTCCCGTCATTCGGCCATAGTCAAATCGCAGTTCTTTCTACCTGAGTGTAAATGATAGCCAACACACTGCTCTTTTAAATCTAGTGTACGCGATATTACCGCCATCTGTATCAACGTATATGCGTATCGTTATCCCGTGACTTTCGTGAACTCATTGGCTGTGTGTACTCGTGATGATTTATGTGTATGGTTGTAATACCTTGTACGTTAATTAATCGATAAAACTTTTTCGTGCTTTATATCCTGTTAAGCAGAGTCAGGAGCGTTCTGGTTCAATATTATTCGAACAATAATTTTAAGTTCAAGCAATAGCTAACTTTACAGTATATAACTATAGAAATACACCAAAAGATTAAAACAAATGTTATGTTTCCACGATGAGATTTTCGCTCTGCAGCGTAGTGTGCGCTGCTATGAAACTTCCTGGCAGATTAAAACTGTGTGCCAGACCGAGACTCGAACTCAGGACCTTTGCCTCTGTTTTAATCTGCTATGAAGTTTCATATCAGCGCACACTCCGCTGCAGAATGAAAATCTCATTCTGGAAACATCCCCCAGGCTGTGGCTAAGCCGTGTCTCCGCAATATACTTTCTTTCAGGAGTGCTACTTCTGCAAGGTTCGCAGGAGAACTTCTGTAAAGTTTGGAAGGTAGGAGACGAGGTACTGGCGGAAGTAAAGCCGTGAGGACGGGCCGTGAGTCATGCTCGGGTAGCTCAGCTGGTAGAGCACTTGCCCGCGATAGGCAAAGGTCCCGAGTTCGAGTCTCAGTGCGGCACACAGTTTTAACCTGCCAGGAAGTTTCAAATGTTATGTTATTGGTAGCACTTCGATCTATGTACAAAAAATGTTGTAGTAGCTCTCCCTGCTCCCTCCGCTTTACCAAGAACCATGGATCTGGCCATGGTGGTGGGTTTAGTATGACTTTTCAATGCAGACAGGACAAGTCAGGCTGAAGAGGGACAGCAGCCTTTTCAGAAGTTGCAGCGGCTACAGTCTGGATGATTAACAGATTTGGCCTTGTAATATCTTCAGCTCAAATAAACGGCATCATGATTCATCTTTACTGGAATGTTTAGATGACTTACTTTTGAGAGCAGGTTAGATAATTTATAAAGAGAGATCGTTAGTCTGAAGGTAGCTGTAGTGGGAATTAGTGCGGTAGCATGAAGAACTGTCCTGGTCACGTCGGTACAGGCTTGTGAACACAAAATCAGATTGGGGTGTTGCAGGAGAGGCTCTAATAATGAATAAAAATAAGGATGTGAAGAAATTACAACGAACAACATAGCGAACACATTATTGGAACGATGTTCGACATAAAGTCAAAATCCACTACTGAAGAAATTTTTGCGCCTGCTACCTCCGCAGATGATGAAAGAGACTGGAAGAATGTATATTGAGATGAAAGAAATTATTTAGATAAAAGAGAAAGGGAAGTTAAATTGTGGTGGGTGAGTGCAATTCAGTAGCACCAAATTAAAGAGGACGAAAAAAAAGGAGTGCGGGAGAGGCATCAAATGGTAAGCCAATTGGTAAAATTTTTCACATTGTAAAATAATTCCGAATACATGATCCAAGAACCTCGAAAAAGGTGAAAATACGTGAAGGAGACCTCCGCCAGTACCAGTCCCATGTCCGGCGCCTGGCCTTAAGATTTGCGAGGAATGAGGAGGGAGAGGAGTAACAATCTTGTTATAAAACCAGGGTCCATACGGCCCCAGATGTTGAGGTCCCGTAACGGCACCTTACCGTGGTTGAAGGTGAAGAGGGTCAACGGTTTTGAAAGCGGAAGAAGTACAAACGTCTCAACACTGCAAAAAATCGATACTTGTCTTCATATCTTATTACCTATTGCATTTCTACTCCATAGGAGCGGTCACAAGAGGTCCCTGTTTCCCCAGTTAGCGGAAGCCTAAAGCTATGTTGTCAGTATCGAAAGTGCCTTTGGGAATGACGATCTCGTCATTATGATAGCCTACATATGGAATGGTACCTCAGAACCATACTTGGTAAAGGTTAGTTCTTGGGGCGCTGGGGAAACTGTGAGAAGTGAGCAACTAGTCACTAGCGCGTTAAAGGTGGGCATCATTTATGTGATGGCTCTGTGCACTATGGGACTTAACATCTGAGGTCATCAGTGCCCTATTAATATGATGATCCTGACTGGGAAGGCATTTATGGCAAAATGGAAGGGTGATAAGCAAGGAGACACCATGGTAGAGCAGACGAAGAAAACAGTGAAGGAAAAGTATACAGTATGACATGAGGGGAACAGATACAAAAAAGAGAAAGTAAAAGCACACAAAACTTGTTAAATAGCAAAGTGGAGAGGTAATAACACAACCAGAAAATATAAGGAAAAGATGAGAAAAGTACTTTGAGAAAGTACTAAATGTGGAAAATAGTAGGCTTGTGGAGAGAACGATTTCGACCAAAAAGAAGAGAAAGATATTACAATGCTACCAGTGAAACTAGCAGTCAGAAGAATGGAAACAGGAAAGGTAGCTGGAATAGATGAAGTAAGTATGGAAATGATAAAGGCAGCTGAGCCTGCTGTGCTACAATGGTTGTAAACATTAGTAAGATGCACACAGACTCAGAAAAGTGTAGCTGAGGAATAACAATTCCAGTGCTCAAGCAGCGAGACAAAATAATGTGACAACTATCGAAAATCACATTCATATCATGAGTACCAAAAGTAGTTGAGAGGGTACTGCAAAGCAATTTGAAGGAAAAATTGGAAAATCATAATTATTTATAATGATGAGTGATGAAATCATGAAAGAGACAAACGAAATTAGTGGAGGAAGGGAGATGAAGCTATTGCTATTTGATATGTATATAGTGTTGTGGAGAACCAACAGTAAGAATGTGCAAAAACAACTAGACATGTTAAACGAAAAAATCGAGAAATATGGCATGAAACGCAGTATGGATAAAAGCAAGACACTAGTGGTAACTAGAACAGAAAGCACAAATTAATATAAAAAGTCATGATATTGAAATTCTGGACGTATAAGTGTCCCAACGAATCCTGGTGGTAAAGGGGAAACGAATGCGACGGCTATGACCTCTGCTGGAAAGTTCTACAAACATTAAACGAAACCTATACCAGACGTGTAAATGTGAAGTGTAAGGAAAGTGCCAAGCTAAGTGTAATTCTGTCAAAGAAGACGGTAGCTAATACGACAGATAACTATAAAACCTAAAACTAGTTAATACGACTTTTAAAAATTTTAATAAAATATGCATTTCAGTATCGACGTGTAACTAGAAAACGTTAAGTCACTCTTCGGACGCCTTATCTCATTAACCTCAAAAAAAAGACTTGATGCAATATTACTTTTGTCTCTGCTGTGGATGGATTAAGTTTCTTAGATGGTCTGACGCGCTAAGTATTTGATGTACGTGTTTTCTGTTAAAAGATATGGTAAAAAGTGGATGTCTCCTGTTATTATTCTAAACGGCTCCTTTGCTGTGGAAATATTAATGTGAAAATAATTTTTATAAGTGAGTTGTGTAGAGGATTCCCATCTGGCTTTCTTGTGTCATAATGGCGCACAGGAGGCCATTACGTGGAATTTAATTAAAATATGGAATATTGGGCTTCACTCTCAAGTAAACATAATAAATGCTTTGAATATTGATAAAAATTTTCAATCATTAATATCTGCTAAGTTCAATTTATCAGAATTTTTGCAGAATTGCATGCATAGATTTTACTTACGTAGGCAACAAGGCTTAGGTTTGGTTCACAGCATCTTTGAGTTTGCAATTAAATTTATTTCTGCTCACGAAATGCATAACCTAAAATGAAGCCACTGTGATATCAGCGAAATTATTTATCTTGAGTACAAGTCATTACGATTCGTTGGTGGTTATATCGCCTGTCTCTTAGCAAAAATTAATGTAACGGGCAATAACAGTAATAGTTTCTTGCTACCTCTGATAATCTTTGAGCTAGCCTCGAGTTTAGATAGCGTAATTAAACCATTACAAGCAAAACTATACCCATTTTTACAATTATTTGTGCCTGCGCAGAAACCACAATTATCGTCGGACGTATATGTAAGTCACATTTACGAGCGTGCTGAATAAACGCGGCTCCAGCAGTGTATTAAACATTCTTTACCATTTTCCCAACAATCCTAACCACATCTTACGTTAAAATCAAAACTTTTTAATACCAAAGAAGAGAGAGAGAGAGACGATATAAGTGGCCCCCTAACATGAGACCCGAATGTACGCTAAATGTAGGGTTTAACATAAGTCATTATTTTATCGTATTCTATTGTATTTTCTTGTATTTGTAATTAATTTCTGAATGTTTGTTTTCACATGTTTATCACCTGTGTTTGATTGGATAATTAAAATCTCAAAACCTTCCTTGCATTGAAAGGAAACTATAACGACAAGGAACTAAATCACTGGACCAGGATACATAAATTACAACTTGGATATATCGCTGAATGTCACTAAAATAAGGGTACATGTGTGTGTTTCCTTCGCTTTTCTTTGCTGTTGAGTCAGGAAAGCACATTGTTACCCTATGGTACATTTTAGTATTGTGGATGTTGTTTTGTATATGTATTGTGTGTATTATAGCAAGAGGCATATTCATGTGAAGTTTTAGTTCAAATTTAACTGCATTTTGTAGCGAGTAGCACTTGCAGCCGAAAGAACAGTACTAGACAGCAATCGAGGACGAAATCAGTATTCTCATATTCCGAACCTCTCAATAATACACAAGAACTACCAGGTGAAAGCACTGAATTAACTGAACCCCAGTCAAAAGAATCTATGATAGGATCAGAATCGGAGCAGCTGATACCCAATGAATCCGATATGAATATCTTCGCTGACGATAAAAAAAAGAGGTTCAAATGGCTCTAAGCACTAAGGGACTTAATTTCTGAGGTCATCAGTCCCCTAGAACTTAAAACTACTTAAACCTAAATAACCTAAGGACATCACACACATCTATGCCCGAGGCAGGATTCGAACCTGCGACCGTAGTGGTTGCGCGGTTCCAGACTGTAGCGCCTAGAACCACTCGGCCACTTCGGCCGGCCGTTACTTTATCAGTCTACCTCATTTTCAACACCCTTAGGTTCATCATCGTTTTGTGTCCGATAGGTCATGTATCGGATGTGCAGTGTAGGGTGATGTAGACAATTTGTATCGAAAGTGCCTTTGGGAATGACGATCTCGTCATTATGATAGCCTACATATGGAATGGTACCTCAGAACCATACTTGGTAGAGGTTAGTTCTTGGGGCGCTGGGGAAACTGTGAGAAGTGAGCAACTAGTCACTAGCGCGTTAAAAGTGGGCATCATTTATGTGATGGCTCTGTGCACTATGGGACTTAACATCTGAGGTCATCAGTGCCCTACCCTGACTGGGAAGGCATTTATGGCAAAATGGAACGGTGATAAGCAAGGAGACACCATGGTAGAGCAGACGAAGAAAACAGTGAAGGAAAAGTATACAGTATGACATGAGGGGAACAGATACAAAAAAGAGAAAGCAAAAGCACACAAAACTTGTTAAATAGCAAAGTGGAGAGGTAATAACACAACCAGAAAAGATAAGGAAAAGATGAGAAAAGTACTTTGAGAAAGTACTAAATGTGGAAAATAGTAGGCTTATGGAGAGAACGATTTCGACCAAAAAGAAGAGAAAGATATTACAATGCTACCAGTGAAACTAGCAGTCAGAAGAATGGAAACAGGAAAGGCAGCTGGAATAGATGAAGTAAGTATGGAAATGATAAAGGCAGCTGAGCCTGCTGTGCTACAATGGTTGTAAACATTAGTAAGATGCGTCAGTGTCCAAGCTCGTCAGTTTCCCTGCTGTAGCCTGTTGGTCGGCTTCAATAGCAGCTGGCAAATCCAGTCAACCTTGCTGAAAAGTAGGGCTTGCCGACGTTTGTCGCTTGTTGGTGTATGTTAGCTTGCCATAGGTGGTTATGCCCTAGCTAGTAGTGTTCAAATGGTTCAAATGGCTCTGAGCACTTAACATCTGAGGTCATTAGTCCCGTAGAACTTAGAACTACTTAAACCTAACTAACCTAAGAACATCACACACATCCATACCCGAGGAAGGATTCGAACCTGCGAACGTAGCGGTAGTGCGGTTTCACACTGAAGCGCCTAGAACCGCTCGGTCACACCGGCCGGCCAGCTAGTAATGTCTTTGGCCTCTTATGCTTCCACCTACGGTTGCGATCATAGTTTCCCATAGTAAGGATGAAAGGATTGTTTGAGTGTCTCGAGTTCCTGTATAGTCGTGTGGCGTGTTTTTTGAATACTTCCTTGAGGGTTTCAAGGCAGTATTCATTGTGAACATCCACGGTGTGTGGAGTATTGTTAATGATGCGTGGCACTTTGTTATGTATGATCTGCAGGCGGCGCAGGCGTGTTGGTATGCATATCCCCAGACGGGAGCTGCTGACTTCATCAGAGCTCTAATCAGTGTCATGTATAGGGACCTCGACACCCTCCTATTTCGTGTACTTTCTCTGTTGAGCACTGGGTAGAGTTTTTTGAGCCTCGCGTGCCCTCTGTTGGCAACGTATTCGCTGTGGTCCCCCCATATTAGTTTCCGGTCCAGCCAGACACCGAGATATCTGACTTTCTCTCGAAAACGTATTGTGCTGTATGTAATGTCACCTGTTTACAGTGTTGATGTCTGCGCAGTAATTTCGGTATGTGTGTGAACAGAACTGCTTCGCACTTGTCGACGTTTACTTAAATACACTATCGTTCCAACCAAGCCTTGGAAGTTCTGAGTGCCGTTTGTATTCTTGGGGAATAATCTTCCGTGAGGATGCCTGTGTCATTCGCGTAGATGGCTAACGTCTTGTTTTGTGTTGCTGGGAAGTCGTTAATGTACAGGTTGAACAAGCTGGATTCTAGGATACTTGCCTGGCGTACTCCAGCTTGGATACCGTGTTGTGTCGATTGTTTGCCCTCACTTGTGTTGAAACATCTGTTCGTGAGATATGAGTGTATGAGACGTACTAGTCCGTCCGGGTAACCAGCTTCGCTTAGTTTTCGTATAAGGCCTTTGTACCAAAGACGGTCGAAAGCTTTCTCGATGTCCAGGAACATGGCCCCTGTGGCTTTGTTCTTGTTGTAGCGTGTTCAACTACGCGCAGGAGTTGTTATGTTGTAGAGTGGTGATTCCTAAAGCCGAATTGCTCGTCTTAGGGTGTCATAGGCGATGCAGTGCCTAGTGATGCGTTTTGGTAATGCCTTCTCAATAATCTTGCTGAGTGAGCACAGCAGACTGATGGGTCGTTAGTTCTGTGTGAGGGAGTGTCTTTCCATGGCTTCATGAACATCAGGAACTTGGCCGCCTTCCAAAACTCAGGGAAGTGTTGGTGTTTTAGGATGACATTCGTTATCTGTGCAAGGTAGTTTTCGGCTCTATCCGCGAACTCCTGGTGGACACGGTATTGAATGCCATCAGGCTCAGGGGCTTTCGAAGCGTTGATATGCCTGATAGCCCAAGTAATTTCGTTTGTACTAGTGCGTCTAATTTCGTCGCGCGAGGGTGGGCTACAAGTCGTGTAACCTCCTGGTCAGTTTCAAGTATGAATGCCGGATCTGAAGGAACCATATTCGGCATGAAAGACGCTGCAAGTGTTATAGCCATAAGCTCTGCCTTCTCCGTCGCGGAGTAAACTGGGCCATCTGGTCCTTGTAGAGTGGGAATGAATGTTTCTCTCTGGTGAAGTGTCTGGATAGCTTCCACACACCAAGACGCGTGGTATCTAGCCCTACGAGTTTCTGTCCCCACCATTAGTTTCGAAATGTTTGTATTTTGTCTCGTATGTTGTCCCATATAGAAGGTTACGTATATAACATGGAGGTATACCCACATGAGACATACTTTCGCGCTACGAAAGCGGTAACGAAGGAAATTAGGAAGACGATCGAATGGGATACAATCTAGCGTTTTTGTTCTCCGTTTAGCAATCACTATTGGCAATAGCAAAGGCAGACGGTAGTGTGGTTCTAGATACGAGAGATATTTATAGAATAACCATACCAGTACGTAACAAGGCCTTGTGAAGGACGATGTATTGCGACGACATGCAAGAAATCCGAAGTAGCCGGTTAGTGTCAGATATGGTAAGAAAGGTTTTTCGAACGACAAACCTTTCCCAGGAGCAGAGATGTACTGTGGCAATAATTCTTTCGATGTGAATTTCAGGTTAAATATGAAGAAATTGCCGAGAGTTAAGATACTAAGTATAATTTGAAAGAACCAGTGATTCATGGCAGTTTCAAATGGAAACGGGATCAAGGAATGAAACAGAAGACGAATGGTTAGCTTTCAGAAATCAAGAACGCAGCAGAAGATCTAACAGGCAAAACGGGATGGCCCAGTTGAAATACTTGCGCAACACATGGCAGATTGAGTTTAACTGACAAAGTATAAAATATAAAAGAGCAGCTAATGAAGAAAGCGAAATAGAATACAGAGGTGTAAAAAAGAGAAACAGACGAAGAGTAAAATGGCAAACCAGGACTCGCTGGAGACGATACGCAAAGCTGCAGATGCCTGCTTGGTTATGTGCGACATAGATGCCGCCTATAGTAAAATTAAATAATCATTTGCACAAAAGGAAAGCATCCGTACCAATAATAAGAGCTCAAATGGCAACCCAGTCCTAATCGAAGAGCGAAAAATAAAAATGTAGAAGGAATACGGGATCTATACAAGGAAAACGTACTTGAGGACACCATTGCAGAAAGAGAAAAAGAATAAATAATATGGGATTGGAATTTGCCAGAGTACTGAAAGACCTAAGCCGAAACAAGGCACCCTGGAACAGAGAACATTTCCTCAGAGTTATTGAAATGCCTGGGATAACCGGCCATGACGGAACTATTCCACTTGACGTACAAGTTACATGGCACAGGAGAAATATCGGCAGACTTCAAGAAGAATGTAATAAATCCAGTTCCTAAGAAGGTAGGTGCAGACACGTGTGATACTGCCGAACCATGAATTTAAGAAGTCATAGTTATACAATATTGACACGAATTGTTTACAGAAGAATGGAGAATGTGGTAGAAGCCAGTCTCGGGGAAGATCAGTTTGGCGTCCTCTTACATAATTCTCATTTATTGTTCAGTCTCAGTTGCACATTTTTTTTTATATGACACGTTTCAATCAGCAGTCAGTCTTCTTTGTTCATAACCCTACATCAGAGTACTCAGTACTGGAGAAACTTCGTAGATCTGAAGATGACCCTGTGTGACCGAAGCATCGCATGTAACTGAGACGGAACAATATATGGTAATTGTCTTAAATATGAATATAGTTGCTGATTCCCACGAGACGAATATGTCGGCTACAGGGAATTTGGGATCCATAGAAATGTAGGAAAGTGCGAAATAATACGTAGGCTTCGACTTAACGTATGTTTACAGGTTTTGTAGGATTTCTGAAAATTCATAAAATGCATAGTATGAAATGTTGCTTGCAACTATAACGGAAACCAGATTGCAGTTATGAACGAAACGACGCATAAGGGATGTAGTAATTGGGAAATGAATGAGACAGTGATATGACCTGCCCTCGATGTTTGTCAATCTGAACATTTAACAAGCAGTCGAGGAAACCGATGATAATTTTGAAATGGGAGTAAATTTCATGGAAAATAAACAAGAGCTCTTAGCTTTACAGAGGACCACGTAATTCCGCAGGGAAGACAAGCGACTTGGCCGTACATAATATAACTAAGGAGTGAGGACGAGGTAAGCGCGTACCATGGAAGTGGTCCTCCTGTAATTATCCATCTAAGTTATACATATCACCTATTGCATCTCAGACAATGCGACCAAAGTGCTGGGGGTCTCATCAAACCGTACGACCGTTTTGTATGTAGTACAGGTATGGAGGACTGTTCTCTGTAAACTCCAAGTAGATCTCTCCTGCAACACGTGCAGGAATAACGTATGGACTCGTCTGAGTTATATCACGAGGATTTGCATTCTTTAAACGTTATTACAGTACCTAACCAAATGAAATTATTTATTGGTTACGAAACTATGTCTTTGGACGAGTTTGTTTGTGTGGGGAAATATTTGTTTTGTAAATAAAAAGCGCCTCCTCTTTCTGCGCTGTATTTTATTCTGCCAGACGAGTTTCGCCTTTTTTTCATTTTAAGGCACCGTCAGTGGGATAGTGCCTCCCGCTTTTAGTTGTAATTTGCGTTTCCTATCATCTGTTCGCATGCTGGAGGTCGCACTACCGCTCTGTTTACGAAACATAAACATGATGTTTCGAACATTTTTCTTCCCACTTCTCATTTTGTTTGCACTTACGTCTTGAAGTCACAGTTTTCGATGAAATTTATGTATTAGTGACAGAAGACTCATGGTGCATCAGAGCAGCAAGAAGAAACAAAATGAAAAGTAGGAAGAAAAATGTTTGGAACATAAAAACATGCAACTGTTTCGTAAATAGACCGGTAGTACGACCTCCAGCATGTGACCAGATGAGAGGAAACGCAGATGACAACTAAAAACGCGAAGAAATATCCAACTGATGATGTCTTAATTTGAAAAAAGGCGAAACGCGTTTGGGAGAATAAAATACAGGCGTTTTTTATTTACAAAACAAATAAGTCGTTGGAATTTACCTCGAAAATAGTTAAATGTTTACTTGAAGGATTACGGTCATAGGTTGATGCGTATGCTTCCCTTGTTTTGGAGAGAGTGTTCGTTCCAAAGTTTCTGAAGGTATTTCTGAAACACCCAGCATATGTTCATAGTACCTTAATGAACGTGTGGAGAATGACCTGAAATAAAACAGAAACAAAAAAAAAAGCGAGCGACACGATGGTCAGTTGCTAGCAGTGACTTGGAAAAAGCGATCTGGTGAATAATTTTAGTTCGTAAATAGCTTCTATGGTTACAGTGCACAAAATATCTTAAATAAGATATTAAATTGGGGCAGGTTGCAAAAACGTATTCTTTTTGTGCGCTGGAAATGTCGCAATAGATTGTCAAGATGTGACTAATAGTGTCACGGGTACGATCGGTTCCTGTAATTATAATAGCCTATTACGTGACACAGTAACACAAAATCGTGCTGTTCTAGGCGCTTCAGTCTGGAACTGCGTGACCGCTACGGTCGCAGGTTCGAATACTGCCTCGGGCATGGATGTGTGTGATGTCCTTAGGTTAGTTAGGTTTAAGTAGTTCTAAGTTTTAGGGGACTGATGACCTCATATGTTAAGTCCCATAGTGCTCAGAGCCATTTGAACCATTTTTTTTATTCCAGAAATTTAACACTGTCAACCTCTTCAATCTGAATATCTTCATATGTTATACACATGCTAGAACAAATCTCTTACAGGTTATGAATTGCATATACTGGGTCTGTTCAAAGTTTAATGACTGTGAATTAGCTTTAAATCATTTATTAACATCAGTGAAAATTTTATAAGCAGCTACTTTCTAATTCTTTACTTGATTTGCTACTTATTGCAATGTTTGTATCATCTGCAAACAAAACAGACATACCATCTGGCAATGTAACAGACGAGAGGTCATTAATGTTCACAAGTAAAAGCAACGGACCCAAGAAGGAACCTTGAGGAACACCACATGTAATTAAAATCGAATCAGATGAAGACTGACTGATTACCGCACAGGTATTTCGCAATATTTTGGTTAGAAACTCGTGTCATGTTTAATGTAAAAGGATACTATACCTACTTGCTAAAACTCAAATAGAACAGTTCTCTGTATGCATTAAGTCACTGTCGCACATGAAGTCCTAAGTGTGAGGTTTTAGCGTGTCTTAGGGTGGTTGATTCATCTTTATCTTGTTCAGTAATCAACCAGTGAATTATATCTGCTATAATCTTTTAATTACTTTTGTATGTCATTATTTTCAGTCATTCTATTAAGAAATGATATAAGGACAAGTACTAACAACCATTTTGTTCACAGTCGTCTCATCACATTTTAGTATGGGTGCTAACGACCTCGGTATTCCGGGCTCTACCATGACCGTTATTGTCATAAATCAGTATGATGTCGCTGAATAGTACAAAACAATAAACTATGGGAAAATCTGTAAAGTTATTTGTTTTGTGTCATTCTGATGCAGTATGTCGTGTGGAATATGGAATTGAACAGCTAAAGAGAGGAAGAATTTAATTTTAAGACGTGAATGTCTACCCAGTGACGCGCCTGTCTTCTCCACCTTCGTCTCTTTCCACCCTTTTCGGCATAAAGACACCAAAATACCTGACTTCCAGACAAAGCGGAGCCAAAAATGAACAGGTGACAAGTGATTATCATATCTTCCCGCCTCCTTGTCGTTCAAAATTTTCGGCAGTGCGCAAAATTCTGGATAACGTCTCATTTCGTATTCACGAGAATCTCGAAACAGATTTTGAAGGCGTCCTTTCGTCACTGTGCGTTTATTGTGCTCGTCGGGGGAAGTTTTACAGCGGCAATATATCTCCGGGAGGACAACGAACGAGGGACAGAGAACGGTGTAGGGCGCAGGCCGGCGAGGCATTATGGCCGGGAGGGTGGGATGAAGGCAAAAAGGGCCAACTTTCCGAATTGGTGGCCGGATGCGTTGCGATGAGGGCGACGGCAAAATGAAAGTGGGATGAGCCGATGGCAGGCGAGGGTGTGGGTGCTATCGAACAGCCCCGGGCGCCCCACACGACACAACACGTAAACAACCCGCGATTCCTGCAGAGCGGGACCGCCGCTCCCGTGTCACCTGGGGGCGCTCCGTTCGTTCCAGCGGGTGGCAGGAAAGTTCACCTGGCACCACCAGCAGGGGAGCAGATTCGCTGTATGGTGCTGCCTGAGGTACACGCAGTTATTCGTTTTTACGTATTGATTGGTGGCTAAAACAAAATGTGGGACACGATATTATCATTTTTTGATACACCGACTGGCTTAGTGCCCACTGCTTCGCTCGTATAGACTGCATGGTCATATTTTCTTTTCCGTTAATCGACTTTTTATAATGCTCACAAATTGCAACACTTAAACGTTTCACGCTAATTAGCGCCCTAGAAGATTAGTCGTTTCCGAATGTACTTCCAACGTGTTTGTTAATCACACCTTTTTCGTTCTTCCGGTGTTATTTCCACAGAAATTTTCGTTCCCTAACATGTATTTCTTTATATCTAACGAGAACTGAAATATCAATGTTCATAGACATAGCTACTAAAATGCTTTCACGATGAAGTAACTTCATGAAACTTTTTAACCCATATTTCGTTCCCTTCGATGGCTGAAATAATAAATAACAACAAAATCAGTTTTTTTTTTATTTCTAAGTGGTCAGTCTAATAGCAATTTTCATATATGTAACTCTAATAATCATTTAGTTGTTCCTTAACAACGATTTATTAAAAAAATTTCACCCATTGTTTTACCACCTAAATAGTTGATTTTCCAAAAATGCAGAACACATATATTTTCAAAGTCTGACTGAGAAATGAAATATTACTTTGAAAGGGTACAGTACCGCCTGACATTGAAAATAGGTACAACATTCTTCGTTATTTTTGTCAGAACAACATATGTTTTGTAATAATAACTCGATTTCACTTAATACACCAAAGCCGGATACCAGTGTAGCAAAGAATGACAATTTCTTTATTTAATTGATCACATGTGCACTCCCACAAAATAAATCCCTATATCCAATTTGGTGAGATCTGTGAAATGAATGAATGTATGGTCGTCTGCCAACCACAGATAGTGAATGTGCAATATATGATCATCTTTGAGACGGTCCTTTGGTCACCTTTGGTGGAACCAAAGAGATGAAATTTACCTTAGCTCTGAGCGCCTGAAATGTGGCTGACCAATACGGTAGCAAGGTGCTCCCCCACTTCGGCAGAGGTGCGAGATGACGGGAAGAACGGCCATGTTTCAGCACTCTGGCGCTGGATCTTGTGTTGGTAAGACCAGTCTTAGGTGTGCTCCGTAAAGACAAAAGAGTGGAGAAAATGTCTTGCATGTGAAATACTTAAGAGTAGTTTGAAATAATTATTCCTCTATTTCAGGAACTTTTGGGGGGAGAATTAAATGACAGACAGGTAATGTTAAGGGGATCGTAATAATCTTCAGAAGTGACCAACGGTCACAATGAAACCACATGTAGCAATAAGTTGAAATACTTTCGAGTGCTAGTGCTAAGTTGAAATACTTCCGAGTGCTAAAGTTAAGCTGAATTACTGGCGTGTGTACTATAAGTTGGATATATTTAAGAAAAGGCGTGTGCAGGACTTGAAATTAGAAACGAGTACTTACACGTGGTGAGTACTGTGTGAGTCTCAATCTATGTATGAGACAAAGGATAAAGAGAAGTAATCGTCCATGGTATCAGTTGAGGACTCGCGTGTGTGACGAATATGTTCTTAATATTACGTTGCGTGTTACGTTCCGTGTGGCGCTGGATTCAAACTCTAATACTCTGAGAGAGAGGCAAGGTGAGTCAGCCGTCTATTCAGCAACGCCACTTGGCTTGCATTGCACAGGAAGACGTGCATATATCCTCCAGAGTTCGTAGTAGGAAAGAAAAGTTACGAAGTGGGGCAGTGTCATGTGAAACTGGGATGAATACTAATTGCAGTGGAAAAGCTGAAAGTGAAGTGATTCTAACGTTGGACTATTCTTTGTGATGTATGTTGCCAGTCTGACGTATTTCATGTAATTTAAGTATGTGTGGTTTGCATGGGAGTGTAGCAAGATAGGTTCAGAGGCAGTGGGTTATGCATGTTATTTTTTGTACCGCTCGGTCTGGAGGAAATTTTCGTGATAATGGGTGTGAGAGTCGAAGTGTGAGATATAGCAAAAGATCCACCATCCTATCCAGAAAGTGCACTGTAGCGTTAGATCATTACGAGACCATAAGATAATCACCAATGTAAAGCCATGCCCACTGTGCGGAGTTTCTCATGTGTAATTGTAGTATAAAATGTAATGGTGTGTTTAGGTTATCTGTGAATCATAATAGAAATTATCTGAAGAAAAAAGATAGTGAAAAGAAAAAGATTGGTGGCCTTGTTCTTCGAATAGTGTGTAGTCATGATATGCAGAATTTATAACGTGTGCGCCATTCATATTCAGTGTGATGGCCACGTGTTCATCAAAGCCGTTGGGTGAGAAAGAGAATGTGGTATTGCCGGTGCGTAGTGAACAATCAGAGTTCTGTAAATTACTAATAGTCAGATGTGCGTTATCCGTTTCCGTGGCGTAATATTGAAACAGGAGAGTAATTTGCAGCTTAAATGTGAGTCTAGCGCTCACAATCAGTGATTGATGTTTTGCGATAAATAAGAATAAATCCACTCGCTTGGCAGACCACTCATCTTGCAGGTCTGACTGCATGCCACAGTATGAGCAAGGCATGTGGGTGCCTCTCAACTTTTCGTAGTTCTAGCTTCAAAATCACGGCGTACCCTTTTCAAAAAGCCTTTCATCCCCTATTTCACCCTCTAGGCGCCGAATTTTCAAAAATCCCTTCTTAAACGATGCGTACAGTACAATATCCATAACCTCATCAACCACAATCAAGTTTCTATCCTTGGTGGTTTTGGCTAGGAGATGATTAGAGTGTATCAGACTGAAACTATTTTACCCGCTTAGAAGCTGAATTGCCCAAAACAGTGAAACAAATACTTTTTTTATTTCGAACCGAAAAGCCAAATGTCAATTTTCAAAGATTTAGCTATAAAAATGAATTTTCCTTCTAAAACATTTCACCCCCTACTTCAAGCCGTTAAAGGTTAAATTTACGAAAATAGTGAAACGCCTATTTTCTTATTTCTAACAGAGAAGCCGAATACAAATTTTCATATATTTGGCTTTGAAATTTTTTCATCATGAAATATTTCGATAAAATATTCCATCCCCTATTTTACCCTCATTGGGGTTGAATTTCGAAAAACGTACTTTCTCATTTGCAACCGAGACACCAGATACCAGTTGTCATAGATGTAACTTAAAAAATACTTTAGTAATTCTTTAATAATGATTTATTTTGGACGAGGCTCTCAGCCACTATTACTATACCATTGATGTAAAATCTCGACAAAAGCTGAAACACGTATTTCTTCATTTCTGATCGAGATAAAAATACCAGTTTTCCAACGCTTAGCTTAAAATTACCTTAAAACGTGACATTTTTCAAAAAATTTTCATCTCATATTTTTCCCCTTAGGGACAGAATTCGGAAAACACTTCTTAAATAATTCCTACTGTCTAAGATGAAAATCCTCTCCAAAATTTCAAGTTACTGTCCTCTGCGGTTTGCGCTTGGCGATGATGAGTCATTCAGTCGTGATGTCGCCCTCTGTATGCAAGTACATAGATCAGCCGATAAATAAGCACATCGGTCACAACGATCTTTATTAATCAGATGATTCTCGCTCAGCATTGTAGAAGTAGCATGGTATAACGCTACATTTTGAATACAATTCTAAGTACACTGGTGTACTAAACGTAAGGATCAAAGTAACTTTCACATATTGTGTCACCGCCTATCAAGATAGTTCGCGCGCCCGGTTAGCCGTGCGCTCTAGCGCACGGTTTTCCGGATTGGGAAGGAGCGCCTGGTCCCCGGCGCGAATCCTCCCGGCGGACTTGTGTCGAGGTCCGGTGAGCCGGCCAGTCAGAGGATGGTTTTTAGGCGGTTTGGTATCTGCCTCGGCGAATTTGGGCTGGTTCCCCTTATTCCGCCTCAACTATACTATGTTGGCGATTGCTGCCCAAAAAAGTTCTCCACGTACGCATGCACCACCATTACTCTACCACGCAATCATAAGGGTTACACTCGTCTGGTGCGAGACGTTCCCCTGGGGGAGGGGGGGGGCACCGGGGGCTGAACCGCACAATAACTCTGAAAGGGTGGTTCGGTATGGGCCGACGAAGGGGTGAAGTGGACTGCAGTAGTCGTCGTGGGGTTGTGGATCACTGCGGCTGCGGCGCGGATGGAGCATCTCCGTCGTTTCTAGGCCCACGGTTAACATACAGTACAAAGATAGGTAGATGAAACATTGACCACTACACAGGACGAACTACTACAGTATAATCCAGAGGGTAAGTGAAATAAACACGGAATAAGATGACGGAAATGACGCTTTTATGCAAAGACAATAATTACTCTGAAGTTACTGAAATTTTCGGTGGTACCCTGGACATTATTAAATAATGCATCTGGTGAGAGGTGCAAACACGTAATGCATCCAGGAACATTGTCAAACAGACTCTTTTTAGTGGTCCAGGTGTTACCGTGTGCAGTGTGCAACCCAACACTTCGCGTTACACAGCCTACAAGGAAAGGACAATAAACTCAGTGGTAAGGCGGAAGACTGTCTTTGGTGCCGTTAAATACCTTTTGTCGTCGGAATATTGAGATTTTTGTAGCGAAAGGTCGTAGCAGGAAAACAGTGAGCTTGGTGGCGCCTAACCGTGTAATTTGTGCCGGAAACGCAAAAAGTCACCTTTGCATGAAAATAGCAAAGAGAATCGGACTTCGTTAAAAATAATTTAACTGCCGACTCGGATGATGTACATAGTAGTTTGATTATAATGATGTGCTAATAGCTCACCATCAGTGTCACACCAGATCGACCACTTCCAACCAATTTAAGGGGCTGAATATATATAATGAAATTTATACGAAGATTGGAACTTTAACAGTGACAACTATTTATTTACAGCTCGTCCAAAATAGATACGTGCTTCAAAGTTCTACTTCCCTTCAAAGTAGTCACCAGAATTCTGTATAACCTATTGCCAGCGATGTGGAAGTCGTAGGATACTCTTAGCAGTGCCAGTTGTGTTGGCAGTTCGAACGGTTCCGCCTATTGCCCGACGAATTTGTAGCAGTACTGAAGCGAATGCCGTGAAGTGTTTCCTTCAGTTTAGAAATCGAGGTGAACGTACGATGTCAGGGTGTAGTAGGTGGTATAGTACTTAGCAGCCCCATCAGTCAAACAAATCAGTAACAGCTTGCACTGTACGTGCTTGAGCATTGTCCTGCAAAATGATGGTCAGGTCCTGAGGAAACGTCATCACGTGTGTCTCTAAGCTGGTCGTAGGTTGTGTTCCAGAAATGAACAGCATACAGATAGAAGCGATGACACTTTCTGCAGGACCTGACCATCATTTTGCCGGACAGTGCTCAAACACGTACAGTACAAGCTGTCACTGATTTGTTTGACTGATGAGGCTGCTAAGTGCTATACCACCTACTGCACTCACCTGACGTAAGCTCTTGTAAGTTCAACTCGATTTCGAAACTGAAGGAAGCACTTCACGGCATTCGCTTCAGAATTGCTACAAATTCGTCGGGCAATAGACCACGCGCTCGAACTGCCTACACAACTGGCACTGCTAAGGGTATCCTACGAGTTCCACATCGCTGGCAATGGGTTATACACAATGCTGGTGACTACTTTGAAGGTCAGTAAAACTTTGAAACACGTATCTACTTTGTACGAGCAGTAAATAAATAGTTGACCCTAGTCCCAGCCCTCATATTAGTGTTGTAGGATTTTATATACCCCTCTACAAATTGAAATATAATGCACTACAAGCATTTTATATGATCATCGTCACATAACAACTCTAAAAAATATACAGGCCTTACTCATGTGGCCACTCGAAGAAGTAATAGAGAGAGAGAGAGAGAGAGAGACAAGAGTGAGTTGTACATTGTCTTCACATGTTTTGAGACAAAAGAGAAACTAAATTCTGACCGATAGTAGAATATGCATCCGAGGTAAACTCTCGTCTGTACATTTATGTTACAGGAGGCATAATTTTGCATGGACGTAATAACCTCCATGTCTTTGTACGTGGTTCACTCAGTAGTCAGCGTTCTTGTGACAGTGTACTGGTTCCCCATGTGCGTCAATTTGCTTTTGTGGGTGACAGTGCATGACCGCTTCGAACAGCGCAGTCGAGGAGCTCTTGGAAGGGGAGGATATTCGGTAACTGTACTGGCTACCCGTTCCCCAAATTACACGCCATCGAGAACGAGTATGATGCATTGGGGAAACATGCTGCAGCACGTCCAAGTGCACCTACCGTCTTCCATCAGCTGTCAACTGCACTGATGTGGGAATGGAATGCCCTATGACAAGAATTCCTTTCCATCGTTGTGACCAACATGGAATCACGTTACAGAACGTGCACTAAAGTTCATGGTCATCACACCACTGAGAACCATGTCCCACCGTTAGTGATGTGGGGTGAACCACCATAAATCGAGAATACATGAGTGTAATTATTATCTTTGGGGAAGTGACACTGATGTTGGTCTGATTGTGTATTTCTTTCAGTTACCCTTTGTACTATACTGCAGCATTTCGAATTTTAATCGAGCTATGTTACTTCGTAATGGCACGTAATGCGAAAGTTACTGTTGTCCTTAAGTCTTCCACATCTATGTGCAACTCACCCTCTACGTATACGAGAGAGAGTCATAAAGTATTAATTATCATGTCTAAAATATAATTATTTCTTAGTTTATTTACCGCTACAAGGCTGCAGTAATGCTACATATTGAAACTGCCATCTCGTAGTATTGTAGCACTATGCTACAAGACCTAAAACAAAATGGCGCAGTCCATTTCTATGTTTATTTTATTTATTGCCAAATTATAGACCTGTTACCTGATGTTTAAAACATGTCGTACATCTTACGATTTTCGTTTTTCATCTTTTTACAGTTTTCTTTCCTTTTGTTTTATCTACAACATTTACAAAGAATGATACTTTTCAAAATAACAATAATTTAAGGTTGAAATATAAATAAAATTTTGCTGTTTTTTAAGAAGAATATAAAAAGAAGATATGATAGATGAGAGATTTGTTAGTACCATCACCGAGTGTGACTAACGGTGAATACCTCGGAATGGTTTCTTAGAGCCGTTGACCAACAGTCTCTCTCACACACACACAAATGGTTATTAGTAGACAAATAATGTTGCTTATCCTATTTGTTACAAATCCCATGTATTAACTACTTTAGGTGACCATCCATGTACAGCATTTGGTGTTTTCTTGGCTAGATTGCCAGCAATTTGCTTGTTTACTGTCACATCTCAGCTTCCTCCTCCTGTTCCACCTCATTGTCACTATTTTCCTTGTCACTGTGAGTATCGCTGTCTATCCTCTGGATATTTGTGTTACGCTGCATATAGGCATGTATGTGATGTCGTGTCCGCATATACTCTTCATGTGTTGTTCTTGAAATACTGTTTGTCAGTGCGTTTAATTGTGCCCATTGTTCTTCGTCTCTTATTGCTGTGTATACATCTATGTCTGTTTCTGTAGTGGAGTATCGATCAGTAATTCCTTTTCTGTACTTAAAAGGGAACAATTCTGTAACAACCCATACAGAGTAGGTGAAAGTGTACGGCAACACCATACGAAAGAGTATTTAGGTGAGGCGTCTTGCCAAGGTTCGCACGGCTCCCCCTGTCGGAGGTTCGAGTCCTCCCTCGGCCATGGATGTGTGTGTTGTCCTTATCCGTAAGTTAGATTAAGTAGTGAGTAAGCTTAGGGACCGTTGACCTCAGCAGTTCCGTCTCATTAAAAAAAAAAAAAAGCGTTTAACTGGTGCAGACGCTTACAGATGGTCAGAGATGTCTGAATGACAAACAACGATGTGGCAATTAATCTTTTTTCGAAGAACTGGGAGTCACAAAAAGAGGTGAATCGATTATGACGAAACAAGTCTGAATTACGAAGAAGTGGCTTTTCATCTCTGTGTTAGGAACTGGGAATTGCAAGTCAAGTGCTCGAACACTGATGTATCACAATTCAGCAACAGTGGAAATAATATAAATCAATCGTGGATCAGTTATCAGCATCATGTTTTGAATATAGAAAAGATCACCACACACAAGGTCCTGCGACAATTGTTCATACCTACCGAGAAAAGACCGCCGCATCGAGACAGCAGTGGATGTCGTACTGCCACGTCAGAACAGTTCAAATGGCTTCTTCATCCGCCTAAGATCCATGGATGGGTGTGCAATATAACTATGACCAAAAATAAAGAAGAAGAGTAAGAAGTGGAAATATGTGGATTCACCACCATCACAAAGAGAAAGACCTAACCATAGTTGGGAAAATTCATGCTTTCTTTTTTTTTTTTTTTTTTTTTTTTGCACTGTCATAACTGTACTGCTGTACGGCGGAGAGAGTCACGTATTACGTGAAAAATGTGTGGGTGACATCGTCCTTCGCAAAGAATAACGACGGGAATTGCGTTGGGAATCATGAGGACAGTGATTTGTTGATAAGTGATTAAAATATATTTAAAATACTAATGAAACGAACTGTTTTATCACTGTTACTGCGCACTAGTACACAGACATCACCATTTCAATACTGAAGAATAATTCTGTTTCTACATTAATAGCCGGCCGGTGTGGCCGTGCGGTTCTAGGCGCTTCAGTCTGGAACCGCGTGACCGCTACGGTCGCAGGTTCGATTCCTGCCTCGGGCATGGATGTGTGTGGTGTCCTTAGGTTAGTTAGGTTTAAGTAGTTCTAAGTTCTAGGGGACTGATGACCACAGATGCTAAGTCCCATAGTGCACCGAGCCATTTGAACCATTTTTTTCTACATTAATGATCATTCTCGCTGAGTGAGGGTAGAGTAACTTGCTAGTATGGCGCTTGTTCGTAGCTATGACTACCTTCTCACCATTGAGGGTCAGACGATATGATGCACATATACTACCATTATAACGAAAATATGAGGACTGCTGTTGGAGAAGACAATATCGTTTCCAGATGAAGAATACCATATATCCTAAAAGAATCGGAGCTCTGGAAGGTCTTAGAACGCGCTTTTGCTGAGCACTGACTAATAAGCGAAGAAAATCAATAACACAGCAGTAAATCCAAAGGATGGGTAGAATAATATCTGCACACATAGCCACAGATGACACCTTAGGAAACTGTGGAGGAACACGTCTCTCAATGATAAAAAGATTTTACCTGTTTTCAGTAGCACACAGACAGTCCCAACCATTAATGTACCACAACTCCAGTAGTTTAGCTTAATTTCGCTTCACTGACGCACTGCAATTTGTAATATTGAGACATGGATCTGGGTATGAGATGTAACTAAAATTCGAAGACCGTGATCTGAACTATATTTCTTCAGTATTGTAAAAGTGGTCATCACGTCCGCAGACGTGACGTATTCAGTTATGAATCTCTGCTTCAAGCAACATATTGCAACAACTTCAAAATAAAGCAGAAACCGTCTTTTGGCTGCAGCTGGCAGAAATACGCATTTAAGCCACTTATTAAATTTGTATGGTGCCTGTATACTGCTTTTATAATAGTAGTGGTCAATAAATTTCACATAAAATACTCTTCATTAAAGACACCCTCTTTATTGCGTGAATAAAGACCAAATAGGCAATTTATTACTCCGTCTGACTGCCACTCAGGTTGATTCGGCACAGACTTACATGCTGAGCCCAACGGACATACCTAGGCACCTGGCATGGTTTTCCTATAGTTAGGTCAACAGATTTCTCAGCACAGCATCTAACCTTGGATGCCACAAGCTTCATCTAGATTACGCCTAGTAGGAGAGACATGTATCACAATTATGGATTCAGTTATTGCTTACAGCACTTGACTGTTCGTATCTGATAACATATCGTTCCCACAATACGCTGTATCAATATGGCGGAAACACTGCTGATTTGGAATAGTTACCTTCTGGAATCTGAAAACAAATTATTGTAGCATCAGAACTGCTTTCTGGTTGTACAACGTGATAAGTGTATAACGCGAGAAGTGGTTCTCAACGAACTAATTACTGAGCTGAAGGCACAATATTATATCTCTTATTATTCCTGTGCAAGACACTAGAAAAGGCCTCATAGTCAATCGGTGCTGCCTTCATGAAAGATCATATTTCATTTAAATAAGCAGACGGTCGAAATTTGAACGAAAATATGAGACCTTCTTTTAAATGTGATTACTAAAGTTCAAAGAATATACACTCCTGGAAATTGAAATAAGAACACCGTGAATTAATTGTCCCAGGAAGGGGAAACTTTATTGACACATTCCTGGGGTCAGATACATCACATGATCACACTGACAGAACCACAGGCACATAGACACAGGCAACAGAGCATGCACAATGTCGGCACTAGTACAGTGTATATCCACCTTTCGCAGCAATGCAGGCTGCTATTCTCCCATGGAGACGATCGTAGAGATGCTGGATGTAGTCCTGTGGAACGGCTTGCCATGCCATTTCCACCTGGCGCCTCAGTTGGACCAGCGTTCGTGCTGGACGTGCAGACCGCGTGAGACGACGCTTCATCCAGTCCCAAACATGCTCAATGGGGGACAGATCCGGAGATCTTGCTGGCCAGGGTAGTTGACTTACACCTTCTAGAGCACGTTGGGTGGCACGGGATACATGCGGACGTGCATTGTCCTGTTGGAACAGCAAGTTCCCTTGCCGGTCTAGGAATGATAGAACGATGGGTTCGATGACGGTTTGGATGTACCGTGCACTATTCAGTGTCCCCTCGACGATCACCAGTGGTGTACGGCCAGTGTAGGAGATCGCTCCCCACACCATGATGCCGGGTGTTGGCCCTGTGTGCCTCGGTCGTATGCAGTCCTGATTGTGGCGCTCACCTGCACGGCGCCAAACACGCATACGACCATCATTGGCACCAAGGCAGAAGCGACTCTCATCGCTGAAGACGACACGTCTCCATTCGTCCCTCCATTCACGCCTGTCGCGACACCACTGGAGGCGGGCTGCACGATGTTGGGGCGTGAGCGGAAGACGGCCTAACGGTGTGCGGGACCGTAGCCCAGCTTCATGGAGACGGTTGCGAATGGTCCTCGCCGATACCCCAGGAGCAACAGTGTCCCTAATTTGCTGGGAAGTGGCGGTGCGGTCCCCTACGGGACTGCGTAGGATCCTACGGTCTTGGCGTGCATCCGTGCGTCGCTGCGGTCCAGTCCCAGGTCGACGGGCACGTGCACCTTCCGCCGACCACTGGCGACAACATCGATGTACTGTGGAGACCTCACGCCCCACGTGTTGAGCAATTCGGCGGTACGTCCACCCGGCCTCCCGCATGCCCACTATACGCCCTCGCTCAAAGTCCGTCAACTGCACATACGGTTCACGTCCACGCTGTCGTGGCATGCTACCAGTGTTAAAGACTGCGATGGAGCTCCGTATGCCACGGCAAACTGGCTGACACTGACGGCGGCGGTGCACAAATGCTGCGGAGCTAGCGCCATTCGACGGCCAACACCGCGGTTCCTGGTGTGTCCGCTGTGCCGTGCGTGTGATCATTGCTTGTACAGCCCTCTCGCAGTGTCCGGAGCAAGTATGGTGGGTCTGACACACCGGTGTCAATGTGTTCTTTTTTCCATTTCCAGGATTGTATATTTCACTTAGAACTATAAGCCATGCGGCGAGTACGCCACCATCATACAGAGACCTACGCATCACGGCAATCGAGAAGAAAAAGTAAAAAGGGCAAAAAGCCATTGATGAAAAAAAGAAATACTGGAATCCCAAAGTTGATTACGATCAAATACACCACGCAAAATGATCGGGAACTGACCAACACTAATCGTAAACACGAATACCACTATGCTCTACGTTCTGCATTAGTAACTAAGGAATATTACTTTTTCAATACGGCTCACTGAGTTCATTTATGTAGAAAAAACATTACCTTGTCTTCCACAATTGACGCTTGGAGAAATATTGTGCACAATGCTTAGTACAGCTTCATTAATATGTACTGGGCTCCTTTCATATGCATTTTCGTCTTTCTCAGTATATGCAGCCACGCTGATTAGCACACCATATCACACAAGCGTAGGTTCACCTTCACTCCAGAGTACAGTCGAACTAATTAGCATGAAGAATAACGCCTTCTTCTAACTCAAACTCGTATGCAATGCGGCCCGTAACAGCACCATCAATCCCCATTGGTTCAGCCCACTCCCACTGCAAACATCCTAGCCAAAATGAACTAGTACAGTAGAAGCAACAATGAGTATATGATAAAATCGATCAATGTGCGCAGATGTGACAGCAAAGATTGCTCGCGAGTTAGCAGACACGTAAAATGTAGTTTACAGAAGTTGCCAAGTTACAATAGACAACTTTTAAACAGCATGACTGCGAAAAAGCTCGAAATCCTTTAGGAGAGTGAGCAAAAAAGTAAATGACGCAGGTAGCTCCTTTAATTTGAAAATATTATTACGTTGACGGTATCAGATATTAGCCAAATAGCAACTGTGTTCAGACTCCTTCGAGCTATAAGAGAAAATCGACAAAGCTATTTCGATCTTCGCATAAACGCTTTGGTGTTATTCGTGTTTCATCGTACAGTATACAGAAATTAATTTTCACTTTTACTTACACCAATGACTTTAACCTTAATTTTTTAAGAACGCCGCCGGTGTTAACTGTAACTCCTGATATATTACACCGTACGTTACATAACTTTTTTTCTGTTGTATGTAGTTAGTAACCTTCGCAGTCCCGTTTCTTGTAAATGCAAAGAGTAGTTTTATAATCTCTAATAACAGCTAATTTCGATTATCACCGTAATGATTCGCTTATATCTCTCCTACACTATGGCCCTATAACAGACTAAATGACTTATCGCGTGAAGTGTTGTTAGAGATACGTATGCCCTGACTAGAGTCTACCTATCATTTCAGACTGCTGTTCAATTCATGTCATCAAATTGTTTATGAGATGGAACAGCAGTCTGCGGATAATGTTCAAAAAGGATGATTTATTAACATTTACATGAAAGCTGTCCAGATGGAAGCAATTAGAGGATAACAAGTATGTGACGCAGTTCTCACATCACGACACGAACTGTTTAAATTTTTATGCGTGAAGTGCTTTCACCTGCGTATCAGCTTAAATAGGGAGTGTTGCAATCAAAATATTGTCGATACTGAGTTTCGATGTTGTTATTCAGCGAGAATATAACATACAGACTGTGCGTTTAGAAGTGACATTAACATGAATGACAGACTTTAAATGTGTAAAACGTCCTCTCTGTGAAAGCGAAAGCGAAATTAACATGTAGCCAGATAAGTGGGCTCTGGCGAAATCCTCTCGTTCAGTTTTCCATAAAAGCGACATGGTGTCCCAGCAACGGAACTTTCGGGTAATTTAGACTGCTTCGTCATTTTCGCAAATTGTATGGGTGAAGTCGACTAGTTTTCTAATCTGAACGAATCTACACAAGATGGGAAGGGAACCAGGCACGTACTACCAAATACAAAAATGTGTAAAAATACCGAGAATTGTGTCATGCTCAACAATATCTTTTAAAAGCACAGTACATTTTTTAGCATTTGCTGAACAAATTTTTCTTTCTGCCGAACAGGAGACTTTGTTATATGGGTGATATTAAAGCATCAGTGTGTAAATAGTGTTTGTGAGGTCTGATCCGGCAGTCGGTGAATTACGTACTTCCAGTTTATGGTGAAATATTTATATGCACTCCATTTAATACCTATCGTATGTGAAATTCATTGGATTAATCAGAAAAAATTAATATCTTAGGTAAATCTTTTCTCCGACTAGAATTTTCTCCTTTATCAACCCATTACACCGTACGTTCGTGCTAGAAAACAGATCAGGTAACAGTTAACGTTATAACTCAACTCCTCATTAGACTAGAGACATTCGATGGAAAAAATGGCGGGATATCTCTGATTTGTAGTATTCCCTTTACGGCAACCTATTTAAAATCAAGTGTGTCTTCATCTTGGCAATTTATTCTCAAAATATCTGGGAGAATACATTATCGAGAGAATTTTAGCACTTGAAACTTGTACCGCCTTAAACTCCAATTGTGTAACGCTGGATCCTGTATTTATAAGCAATGCTGCAGATGACAGTTTGTATAAGTTTTATCAGTGTACGCAATTGTATCCAAAGTGCAAAAGACGCTTCCCGCTTATAGCTTCGAACGACGATGCAGCACTGGATTTCCTGTACAGAGTGGAGTATGTGAGCTCTGCTGTCATGATTAACTCCTCCCCGTACACCTTCCTTCCAACTCGTAATACACCTGCTATACCTTCTTGTTTACTTGTTCACTCGAGCAGCAGGCCACGTCACCTTTTCGTGTCTCACTCTAACCTTCTCTACCGCGATCTTTCTTGTGGGTTCTAGTACAAGATCTGTTCGTTACTTTTCCTGTGGTTTTTGGTACCACATTTGTTTTTTGGCCTTCCTTCTGGAATCGTACAGACGTGTTTTAGCCATGTTGTTCGTGTTTTTATTTTTATTTTCTTTTTGAGCTTTGCTTCTGAGTCCCGGTATCTACGTTTCTTACGTGATTTCTCAAACTGCATTCTTTGTACGTATGATTAATTTCATTTCATCGGCTTGTATACGTGTTTTGTTTTGCTTTCGTAATATCAACGAATCTGGGCTGTATGTCCAAACAAGCGCAGCCATTATTACATACAAATTTACTTTTCGTTTCTTTCCGCACTTTGTTGCCTAGTCTTCTCCTTATTATACCACTATTTACCTGAAAGCTATTTAATTTATTTTGCATTTCATTTTCAAACGAGTAGCTTACGTCGCCGCCCAGGAGCTTAAAATGGGAATCTTGTTGGGAAATTTGTTCATTTAGTATTACAGTACTATTTGGAACGTCAGTGGTCTTTTATCTTTGAAAGTCACAATACTAATCTCTCTGTCACAAACATTGAAACTGTATCATGTTTGTTGACATTGTCAACGATGGAAACAAGCGATCTGTAGTAATTTTTCTATCAAGATTGAATATCCTCGAAGTCAAGATCGCAAATAAATTTCATTTTCATTACTAGTTTCAGCTACGAACCATATTTAGGTTCAAATGGTTCAAATGGCTCTGAGCACTATGGGACTTAACTTCTGAGGTCATCAGTCCCCTAGAACTTAGAACTACTTAAACCTAACTAACCTAATGACGACACACACATCCATGCCCGAGGCAGGATTCGAACCTGCGACCGTAGCGGTCGCGCGGTTCCAGACTGTAGCGCCTAGAACCGCTCGCCAACCCCGGCCGGCTCATATTTCGATTAGTATAATGCTCCAGCACTTCGTTAAACTCCTTTTTTAAATTACATTAACCATACAGACCGTATAGGTAAAAGGACTTTAAATCGTTCAAAGACTTTATGGAGTAGAAACAATTGCGTCAGTTACTAATTTCTAACGACGTAACGTTTTAGTTTTATTTTCTTCGTTCCATTTGATTACTTGTAAACGATGTAAAACTATTCTACCTCTGTATTCTGTATGGATATCGCCATTAAAAAAAAATTAATTTTGTGGCGCCATTATAGCACTTACACTAAACAAGAATGTTTTCATAATCTCAAGATGGCTCGTGTGTAGCTGAAACGTGTTATCAAAATAAAACTCACTTGCAATTTTGACTTCGAGGATCTTCGATCTTCAATATAAAAAATATAAAAGTTTTAGTCCTTTACTGTCTTTGGCAACCTGATCGTGGTCATTCTTTTGTAAAATTTTTTGGTCGTCAACGAATATTACGCTACTCTTCCAGGCAGAACCAGTTTTCATCCACCCTGCCCTCCAATGATGTCTCGCTTGACACCACTGTAGTTGCAATTGGTGGTGGGCTGGTGTCAGTGGAATGCATGCTACAGGGCGAGTGGCTAGGAACTGTCATCGAAGTAACCGATTTGTAACGTTTCATTGTGTCACTGTGGTGCCAATTGCTGCTGACATTGCTGCTGCAGATGCAATTCAATGCGAGAGAGTCACACGCCGAACTCAGTAGTTTCCTCTGTCGGTAGTGCCACGTAGCCGTCTGGAGGCCGGTGTTCTTGTGTCTGCACATTATCGCGAGTACCGCTGCCAGCAGTCATGTACAGTGGCTTCATTTCTGCCGAGTATTTCTGCACTACCTTAGAAGGAACGTCCAGCTTCTCGTACCCTATTACGCGAACCGGTTCAAACTCAGTCAGGTGTTAATAGAGGCGTCTTTGTAGCCTTAAAGGCAATCTTGACTAACATCTCAAAGGTAACTAACGCTCATGAACGTTACAGCGTGTATTTAAAGAAAATCTGATTTGCATCCCTATATTGGAGAGAAGAGAAATTTGTGGCACAGCTTGGTAGGGCATATTCTGAGGCATCAAGGGATCACCAATTTAGTATTGGAAGGCGACGTGGAGGGTAAAAATCGTAGAGAGTGACCAAGAGATGAATACTCTAAACAGATTCTGAAGGATGTAGGTTGCAGTAGGTACTGGGAGATGAGGAAGCTTGCACAGGATAGAGTAGCATCGAGAGCTGTATCAAACCAGTCGCTGGACTGAAAACCACAAAAACAACACATTGGAGCTAATAGCGCCACTCATATACGACGGGTGCGAAATTTTAATAATCATCTTTCAGATGTAGAAACACATCTTAAAACAACTTCCGTTTATGTCGCACAACTTGTTCCTGGTTTTGCGATTTTATTTCTGTCAGCGTATTTTAATGTTTCGGGAAAGCTTTGCCTCCCACTGTCGTCCAAATAGATATAAAAAACTTGACGATTAGCTAAACCCTTTCCTCTTATCTCCACTAATTGTTGTGGTGCCAGTCTTCCTTCCACCCATGTTGATTGTGATTTTTGCTTCCTAATGAGATGGGTTTTCAGTAAATTTAATAGTTACTTGAGGCAGCCGTTTGCACTTTTGTGTTAAACGGCACCCTGTAGTAATCTGTATTCTAATACGTACAGAACTGTTAAATTCACATCCAATGAATGCTGCCAAATTTTCGGCAATATTTTTTAACTCCTTCTTGAAGCAGTTAGCAGTTATGTCCCCAGTGATGTACACAACTGGCCATTAAAATTGCTACACCACGAAGATGACGTGCTACAGACGCGAAATTTAACCGACAGGAAGAAGATGCTGTGATATACAAATGATTAGCTTTTCAGAGCTTTCACAGTAGTTGACCGACGTTGCCTGCTGAAACGTTGTTGTGATGCCTCGTGTAAGGAGGAGAAATGTGTACCATCACGTTTCCGACTTTGATAAAGGTCGGATTACAGCATATCGCGGTTGCGGTTTATCGTATCGCGACATTGCTGCTCGCGTTGCTCGAGATCCAAATACTATTAGCAGAATATGGAATCGGGGGGTTCAGGAGGGTAATACAGAACGCCGTGCTGGATCCCAACAGCCTCGTATCACTAGCAGTCGAGATGACAGGCATCTTATCCGCACGGCTGTAACGGATTAACGGATCATGCAGCCACGTCTCGATCCCTGAGTCAACAGATGGGGACGTTTGCAAGACAACAGCCATCTGCACGAACAGTTCGACGACGTTCGCAGCAGCATGGACTATCAGCTCGGAGAACATGGCTGCGGTTACCCTTGACGCTGCACCACAGGCAGGAGCGCCTGCGATGGTGTACTCAACGACGAACCTGAGTGCACGAATGGCAAAACGTCATATTTTCGGATGAATCCAGGTTCTATAAACAGCATCATGTTGATCGCATCCGTGTTTGGCGACATCGCGGTGAACGCACATTGGAAGCGTGTATTCGTCATCGCCATATTGGCGTATTACCCGGCGTGATGGTATGGGGTGCCATTGGTTACACGTCTCGGTCACCTCTGGTTTGCACTGACGGCACTTTGAACAGAGGACGTAACATTTCAGATGTGCTACGAACCGTGGCTATACCCTTCATTCGATCCTTGCGAAACCCTACATTTCAGCAGGATAATGTACGACCGCATGTTGCAGGTCCTGTACGGGCCTTTCTGGATACAGAAAATGTTCGACTGCTACGCTGGCCAGCACATTCTCCAGATCTCTCACCAATTGAAAAGCGTCTGGTCAATGGTGGCCAAGCAACCGTCTCGTCACAATACGCCAGTCACTACTTTTGAAGAACTGTGGTATCGTGTTGAAGGTGCATGGGCAGCTGTACCTGTAAACGCCATCCAAGCTCTGTTTGTCTCAATTCCCAGGCGTAACAAGGCCGTTATTATGGCCAGAGGTGGTTGTTCTGGGTACTGATTTCTCAGGATCTATGCACCCAAAATGCGTGAAGATGTAATCACATGTCAGTTCTAGTATTCTATATTTGCCCAATGAATACTCGTTTATCATCTGCATTTCTTCTTGGTGTAGCAATTATAATGACCAGTAGTGTATGATGTTTCAGTACGAATTCTAGTAGCACGGGGGAATCAAAACACTTCACTTGGTTTAACTGTTTATAGCAGTCCGCAGGATATCTATAATTTTATCTGTATCCTTCTTCGGTATCGAACAACAGATGTGTAGCCGTTTAACAGTTCTCATGACATTTGTGTGTGGTACCACTTGAAAAACTCTCGTCACAGATGACAAGTTGATAATCTCACAACTTCATTTTCGATATCCGCGCTGCAGTCTCAAAAATTTGAATTTGTTGTGCTCAAAATACTTATTCTCCTGGTAAAACCAATAGTATTAAATAAATCTCTTCTTCTTTGTACTTCATCTGAACTTTCTGTTAAACGAGCTGTGACTGAAAATATTTTGATAATTATACTTATTAGTTCATTTGCTAGAACACGAATATTAGGGGTTGCATTTGAGGAAATAGCGCCCAGCTGGCTCTCAGCACCTGTTCTCTCTACTTCTGGCAGCTTGCTTGCTGTCGGCACCTCGTCAGTTTGCCTTCCGACCGACAGCCCCTCCCACTTGCCACGGCTGGTGGCAGCCAGCAGTGTATTGGCACCTGCCGCTACCATCTGACTCCCCCAGCCGCCTCGCCTGCGCCCTATGCCTGTCAGTCGAGCCCCTTGTGCATGACGTGAAGGAGGTACGTGATATTGGATTCAGACCTGCCTGTCAGCAACCAAACAACGTGATCGCGCATTTCACGCTAAACTGATGTCTGTCATTCCTGTTACAATTCACAGAACCACCTTCAATTCGCGTCAGTTGAGGATAGGATGTATGCAGAAAAATTCAAACTCGACTAACTCGTGGCTCCCTCCGTCAGAGGTTCGAGTCCTCCTTCGGGCATGGCTGTGCGTGTTGTCCTTAGCATAAGTTGGTTTAAATTAGATTAAGTAGTGTGTAAGCCTAGGAACCGATGACCTCAGCACTTTGGTCCCATAGTAACTTACTACAAATTTCCAATTTCGTCTACCTCAGGGCGAGTGAAAATGAAAAAAAATTTTTTGAGTATCGCACTGCAATACCCATTTTAAATCCTAAATGGTTTTTGTTAAATTAACAGCTGTCACACCCTCTACTGCGTAAGGCTAAGCTATATGAATTTTATCTTTATGATCAACTCCAGCTACGGGATGATTTGTAGATGTGGAGACGCCCTTATAAAACAAAGAGAGGCAAATAGACCGGTGGAAAAACAGAAATATTTAGTCAAGTACTGTGAGATGGGACTGGGGAAAATCCTTCAGGCTGTTTTACCAACAAGGCGACCACTGTGAAACCCGCCACCATGGACGTAACTCATAATTTTCAAACTTCAGTTTGTGTGGTTGTCCATAGCCTTAACGTGTTTTGAAAACGTGGTCCAAGCGGGGGATCTCTTTATTATCCGGGCAGTTGGCCCATTTCAACCATGAGTCATTTTTGAAACCTATAATACTTTGTGTAAGCTTCACGCTGCATTTAACATTCTGTTACATCACCGTTACATATAGACAGATAATCATCGTATTTCTGAGCGTGTGTGGCAATTAGTGTACATTATTATGTCTATTAGCTAACTTTGTAGGTAGTGGACGTAATCACGTACAGTGTTCTGTTGTTTTTGTGCCACAGACGCACACTAATGCGATTTATACCTGTCCACGTGTACCAGTGATGTGGCAGAAAATGAAATGAAACGGGAAGCTTAAAGTATGTATTACAGGTGCTTAGACATGATCCACGATTGAAAATGGCCATTTGTGTGGATAATAAAGGACTTATAGCTCACTTGGACTAAGTTTTCTTCCCATAATTTTCATGCACTACTGGCGGCCTTGGAAGAGCCAGTCATGACAAAACTCTGCCATCGGGTGAGCAAGAGGTATGAGACAGGCGAAATACCCTCAGACTTCAAGAAGAATATAATAATTCCAATCCCAAAGAATACAGGTGTTGACAGATGTGAAAATTACCAAACTATCAGTTTAATAAGTCACAGCTGCAAAATACTAACGCGAATTCTTTACAGACGGATGGAAAAACTGGTAGAAGCCGACCTCGGCGAAGATCAGTTTAGATTCCGCAGAAATGTTGGGACACGTGAGGCAAAACTGACCTTACGACTTATCTTAGAAAATAGATTAAGGAAAGGCAAACCTACATTTCTAGCATTTGTAGACTTAGAGAAAGCTTTTGACAATGTTGACTGGAATACTCTCTTTCAAATTCTAAAGGTGGCAGGGGTAAAATACAGGGAGCGAAAGGCTACTTAAAATTTGTACAGGAACCAGATGGCAGTTATAAGAGTCGAGGGGCATGAAAGGCACGCAGTGGTTAAGAAGGGAGGGAGACAGGGTTGTAGCCTCTCCCCGATGCTATTCATTCTGTATATTGACCAAGCAGTAAAGGAAACAAAAGAAAAATTCGGAGTAGGTATTAAAATCCATGGAGAAGAAATAAAAACTTTGAGGTTCGCCGATGACATTGTAATTCTGTCAGAGACAGCAGAGGACTTGGAAGATCAGTTGAACGGAATGGACAGTCTTTGAAAGGAGGATATCAGATAAACATCAACAAAAGCAAAACGAGGATAATGGAATGTTGTCTAATTATGTCGGGTGATGCTGAGGGAATTAGATTAGGAAATGAGACACTTAAAGTAGTAAAGGGGTTTTGCTATTTGGGCAGCAAAGTAACTGATGATGGTCGAAGTAAAGAGGATATAATATGTAGACTGGCAATGGTAAGGAAAGCGTTTCTGAAGAAGAGAAATTTGTTAACATTCAGTATAAATTTAAGTGTCAGGAAGTCGTTTCTGAAAGTATTTGTACCTACATCTACATCTACATCTACATCCATACTCCGCAAGCCAGCTGACGGTGTGTGGCGGAGGGTACCTTCAGTACCTATATCGGTTCTCTCTTCTATTCCAGTCTCGTATTGTTCGTGGAAAGAAGGATTGTCGGTATGCCTCTGTGTGGGCTCTAATCTCTCTGATTTTATCCTCATGGTCTCTTCGCGAGATATACGTAGGAGGGAGCAATATACTGCTTGACTCTTCGGTGAAGGTATGTTCTCGAAACTTTGACAAAAGCCCGTACCGAGCTACTGAGCGTCTCTCCTGCAGAGTCTTCCACTGGAGTTTATCTAGCATCTCCGTAACGCTTTCGCGATTACTAAATGATCCTATAACAAAGCGCGCTGCTCTCCGTTGGATCTTCTCTATGTCTTGTATCAACCCTATCTGGTACGGATCCCACACTGCTGAGCAGTATTCAAACAGTGGGCGAACAAGAGTACTGTAACCTACTTCCTTTGTTTTCGGATTGCATTTCCTTAGGATTCTTCCAATGAATCTCAGTCTGGCATCTGCTTTACCAACAATCAACATTATATGATCATTCCATTTTAAATCACTCCTAATGCGTACTCCCAGATAATTTATGGTATTAACTGCTTCCAGTTGTTGACCTGCTGTTTTGTAGCTAAATGATAAAGGATCTATCTTTCTGTGTATTCGCAGCACATTACACTTGTCTACATTGAGATTCAGTTGCCATTCCCTGCACCATGCGTCAATTCGCTGCAGATCCTCCTGCATTTCAGTACAATTTTCCATTGTTACAACCTCTCGATACACCACAGCATCATCTGCAAAAAGCCTCAGTGAACTTCCGATGTCATCCACCAGGTCATTTATGTATATAGTGAATAGCAACGGTCCTATGACACTCCCCTGCGGCACACCTGAAATTACTCTTACTTCGGAAGACTTCTCTCCATTGAGAATAACATGCTGCGTCCTGTTGTGTAGGAACTCCTCAATCCAATCACACAATTGGTCTGATAGTCCATATGCTCTTACTTTGTTCATTAAACGACTGTGGGGAACTGTATCGAACGCCTTGCGGAAGTCAAGAAACACGGCATCTACCTGTGAACCCGTGTCTATGGCCCTCTGAGTCTCGTGGACGAATAGCGCGAGCTGGGTTTCACATGACCGTCTTTTTCGAAACCCATGCTGATTCCTACAGAGTAGATTTCTAGTCTCCAGAAAAGTCATTATACTCGAACACAATACGTGTTCCAAAATTCTACAACTGATCGACGTTAGAGATATAGGTCTATAGTTCTGCACATCTGTTCGAAGTCACTTCTTGAAAACGGGGATGACCTGTGCCCTTTTCCAATCCTTTGGAACGCTACGCTCTTCTAGAGACCTACGGTACACCGCTGCAAGAAGGAAGTTCCTACGAGTACTCTGTGTAAAATTGAACTGGTATCCCATCAGCTCCAGAGGCCTTTCCTCTTTTGAGCGATTTTAATTGTTTCTCTATCCCTCTGTCGTCTATTTCGATATCTACCATTTTGTCATCTGTGCGACAATCTAGAGAAGGAACTACAGTGCAATCTTCCTCTGTGACACAACTTTGGAAAAGACATTTAGTATTTCGGCCTTTAGTCTGTCATCCTCTGTTTCAGTACCATTTTGGTCACAGAGTGTCTGGACATTTTGTTTTGATCCACCTACCGCTTTGACATAAGACCAAAATTTCTTAGGATTTTCTGCCAAGTCAGTACATAGAACTTTACTTTCGAATTCATTGAACGCCTCTCGCATAGCTCTCTTCACACTACATTTCGCTTCGCGTAATTTTTGTTTGTCTGCAAGGCTTTGGCTATGTTTATGTTTGCTGTGAAGTTCCCTTTGCTTTCGCAGCAGTTTTATAACTCGGTTGTTGTACCACGGTGGCTCTTTTCCATCTCTTACGATCTTGCTTGGCACATACTCATCTAACGCATATTGTACGATGGTTTTGAACTTTGTCCACTGATCCTCAACACTATCAGTACTTGAGACAAAACTTTTGTTTTGAGCCAACAGGTACTCTGAAATGTGCTTTTTGTCACTTTTTCTAAACAGAAAAATCTTCCTACCCTTTTTAATATTCCTATTTACGGCTGAAATCATCGATGCCGTAACCACTTTATGATCGCTGATTCCCTGTTCTGCGTTAACTTTTTCAAATAGTTCGGGTCTGTTTGTCACCAGAAGGTCTAATATGTTATTGCCACGAGTCGGTTCTCTGTTTAACTGCTCAAGGTAGTTTTCAGATAAAGCACTTAAAAAAATTTCACTGGATTCTTTGTCCCTGCCACCCGTTATGAACGTCTGAGCCTCCCAGTCTATATCCGGCAAATTAAAATCTCCACCCAGAACTATAACATGGTGGGGAACCTACTCGAAATATTTTCCAAATTATCCTTCAGGTGCTCAGCCACAACAGCTGCAGAGCCAGGGGGCCTATAGAGACATCCAATTACCATGTCTGAGCCTGCTTTAACCGCGACCTTCACCCAAATCATTTCACATTTCGGAGTGTAGCCGAGTATGAAAGTGAAACATGGACGGTAAATAGTTTGGACAAGAAGAGAATAGAAGCTTTCGAAATGTGGTTCCAGAGAAGAATGGTGGAGATTAGAAGTAATGAGGAGGTATTGAATAGAATTGGGTAGAAGAGGAGTTTGTGGCACAACTTGACTAGAAGAAGGGACCGGTTGGTAGTACATGTTCTGAGGCATCAAGGGATCACAAATTTAGCAATGGAGGGCAGAGTGGAGGGTAAAAATCGTAGAGGGAGACCAAGAGATGAATACACTATGCAGATTCAGAAGGATGTAGGTTGCAGTAAGTACTGGGATATGAAGAAGCTTGCACAGTATAGAGTGGAGAGGTGCATCAAACCAGTCTCAGGACTGAAGACCACAACAACAACAACGACAACAACAACAAGTTTCATGCAGATATGGTGTCATGCGACATGAAACAGGAAAAAATTGAACGTTGCTATATTCAGTCTCGAATTGTGTCACGTTTTTTGCATTACAAGGCTAGTGCTGGATGAGGTTAGAGGATGGACTCGACGTGTTATCTAGAACATTTGTAAGTTTGTTCTACTCCCATTTTCTCATTCCCCGTACCTATAACACATTGGCTGGCGGACTTGAATCACCAAAGATTATGTATCAGTTCGAGGCCTTTTCCAGGTTTGTATAATTAGTAGATACGTGAGCTCTGAAGTTAATTTCTCCAATATCAGCCCTGCTAGGTCATGTATATAAGAACTGTGCACAACCTTTAATAACAAATCAAGAATAGTTCCCCATTTCAGACGTTTATTGTTTGGTAGAATACAGCAAAAATAATATAAATACTGAACTTGTAATACTTCAACTGGTTGAGCCGGCCGGTGTGGCCCAGGGGTTCAAGGCGCTTCAGTGTGGAACCGCGCGACCGCTACGGTTGCAGGTTCGAATCCTGCCTCGGCCATGGATGTGTGTGATGTCCTTAGGTTTTTTAGGTTCAAGTAGTTCTAAGTTCTAGTGGACTGATGACCTCTGCTGTTAAGTCCCATAGCGCTCAGAGCCATTTTTTGAACCAACTGGTCGATTTACAAATTAATAGTAGCTGTCAGAACATGACTCAGTTAATACGTTGTATGCTTTACTTTATTAGTGTGAGTAATGAAAATACGATGTAAGAACATAAACTTTTCACTCCGACAATCCTTACGTATAACTGCCATGTTTAAGAAGAGGTTGTCAGTAATTACATGGCAAATATGGGTGGGGGCGTGCGTCAACGAATTTCGGAATCAAAAGTGCATAACCTTCATCCGTAATCAGTGCATGAGGGGAAGCGACTATTTACGTCCTGCTTACGTGTCACCCAATCTGCAAACTTAACCTCAGGATCAAGATTGTCCTCGTTGAGATTAAAATTTTGCAATTTGTACGGATGCCGTTTATTTCTGACCAAACTTCTCGTTACTTATGCACTGATGATCACCTTTTCCTGTAAATTGTTGAGAGGCCTGCACTCTGCACTCATACTGAACGATGCCAGAACAGTAGCCGTTGTTGTGTCACCTAGCTCTTTTCGTTTTTTACTCCTTTCGGCTTCTCTGCGACAGTGCAAATTCCACGGAAATTTTTGAGAACTTTACCACTGTAAGGTGGATAATGGGTGGTCTGTCTGGGAGACGTTGGTTGCAGTCCTCTGCGATAACACGGGTGCTCCGTGCTCCTAATATCAGGATGAATCAATGTGTTTGGTTTATGTTAACACCAGCACTCACGTCACATGTGAAGAAGTAGTACCCGTCACATATCCGCAATGAACAAACCTCTTGAAAGTCAGCCGTTTCGATTTGTTTTAATGAGTGAAAGTGAATCCGAAAGTGAATCAGTAGGTAGCTTAATCCTGACTGTTAGAGACAAACTTCAACTGCGAGACTGCATAGATACGCTTAACTGCGATAATCTTAAGAAAGTTATGCCATGTGTGAAACTTATTGCAATCAAAAATCCGACTAGAAACTTCGGTAAAAGAAAGCTGATAACTTTGAAAGTAATGTTGGTCCATGTGAAATTTAATCTGATTTCTATATAATTTGACCCACCTCGGTGCAAAATGCTCTGGTAGCTACATGTACATCTACGGTACATCTACATGGATACTCTGGAAATAACAATCAAGTGCCTGGCAGAGGGTTCATCGAACAAGCTTCGCAATTTTCTATTATTCCAATCTCGTATAGCGCACGGAAAGAATGAACACATATCTTTCCGTCGAGCTCTAATTTCCCTTATTTTATCGTGGTGATCGTTCCTCCCTATGTAGGTCGGTGTCAACAAAATATTTTCTCATTCGGGGGAGAAAGGTTGGTGATTGGAATTTCGTGAGAAGATTCCGATGCAACGTAAAACGCCTTTCTTTTAATGATGTCCATCCCAAATCCTGTATCATTTCTGTGAACTCTCTCCCATATTTCGCGATAATACAAAACGGGCTGCCCTACTGTGAACTTTTTCAATGTACTCCATCAGTCCTATCTGGTAAGGATCCCACATCGTGTGGCAGTATTCTAAAAGAGGACGGACAAGCGAAGTGTAGGCAGTTTCCTTAGTAGGTCTGTTACATCTTCCAAGTGTCCTGCCAATAAAAGTCAGTCTTTGGCTTGCCTTCCCAACAACATTTTCTATGTGTTCCTTCCAATTTAAGCTGTTCATAATTGTGGTACCTAGGTATTTAGTTGAACTTACGGCTTTTAGATTAGACTTATTTATCGTGTAAGCGAAGTTTAACGAGTTCCTTTTAGCACTCATGTGGATGACCTCACACTTTTCGTTATTTAGGATCAACTGCCACTTTTTGCACCATTCCGGTATTGCATCTAAATCGTTTTGCAGTTTGCTTTGATCTTCTGATGACTTTGTTAGTCGATAAACCACAGCGTCATCTGCAAACAATCGAAGACGGCTCCCAAATCGTTTATATAGATAAGAAACAGCAAAGGGCCTATAACACTACATTGGGGAACGCCGGATATCACTTCTGCCTTACTCGATGACAGTTACTACGAACTGTGACCTCTCTGACATGAAAACACAAATACAGTCACATAACTGTGACGATATTCCATAAGCACGCAATTTCACTACGAGCCGTTTGTGTGGTACAGTGTCAAAAGCCTTCCGGAAGTCTAGAAATACGGAATCGATCTAAAAATCCCTTGTCAACGGCACTCAACACTTCATGTGAATAAACAGCTAGTTCTGTTTCACAGTAACGATGTTTCCTAAACCCTTGTTGACTGCGTGCCAATAGACCGTTTTCTTCGAGGTAATTCATAATGTTCTAATACAATATATATGTTGTAAAATCCTGCTGCATATCGACGTTAACGATATAGGCCTGTAATTTAGTGGATTACTCATACTACCTTTCTTGAATATTAGTGTGACCTGTGCAATTTTCCAGTATTTGGGTGCGAATCTTTCGTCCAGGGAATGTTAAGTATGGAGCTAATGCATCAGCATACCCCGAAAGGAACCTAACAGGTATACAGTCTGGTCCAGAAGACTTGCTTTTATTAAGTTATTTATGTTGCCTCACTACTCAGAGGATATTTACTTCTACGTTACTCATGTCGACAGCTGTTCTTGTTTCGAATTCTGGAATATTTACTTCGTCTTCTTTTGTGAACGCATTTCGGAAGGCTGTGTTTAGCAACTTGCTTTTGCGTCACTGGCTCTGAGCACTATGGGACTTAACATCTGTGGTCGTCAGTCCCCTAGAACTTAGAACTACTTAAACCTAACTAACCTAAGGACATCACACACATCCATGCCCGAGGCAGGATTCGAACCTGCCACCGTAGCAGTCGCGCGGTTCCGGACTGAGCGCCTAGAACCGCTAGACCACCGCGGCCGGCTTTTGCGTCACTGTCTTCGATAGTATCTCCATTGCTATCCCGCAGAGAAGGCATTGATTGTTTCTTGCCGCTAACATTCTTCATATACGACCAGAATCTCTTTGGATTTTCTGCCAGGTTTCGAGACAAAGTTTCGCTGTGGAAACTGTTACAGGCATCTCGCACTAAAGTTCGCGCTAAATTTCGAGCTTCTGTAAAAGATCGCCAATCTTCGGGATTTTTCGTCTGTCTAAATATGGTATGTTTGTTTCATTGTTTCTTCAACAGTGTTCTAACCCGTTTTGTGTACCAAGGAGGATCAGCTCTGTCGTTTGTTAATTTGTTTCGTATAAATCTCTAAATTGCTGCCGATACTATTTCTTTGAATTTAAGCCACATCTGGTCTACATTTATATTATTAATTTCGGATGAGTGGAGATTGTCTCTCAGGAAGGCGTCAAGTGAATTTTTATCTGGTTTTTTGAATATGTATATTTTCGCTTATTTTTCGAGGATTTGGGGATTACAATATTCAATCTCGCTACGACAACCCTGTGTTCACTAATCCGTGAATCGGTTTTGATGCTTGTGATTAACTCAGGATCATTTGTTGCCAAGAGGTCAAGGGTGTTTTCACAACCGTTTACTATTCGCGTGGGCTCATGAACTAACTTCTCCAAATAATATGCAGAGAATCCGTTTAGCACAATTTCGGATGACATTTTATGCGTACCTCCGGAATTAAACAAGTATTTTCGCCAACATATCGAGGGTAAATTAAAGTCACCACCGACTGTTATCGTATGAGTCGGGTATGTGTTTGAAATCAAACTCAAGTTGTCTTTGAAGCTTTCAGCAACTGTATCCTCTGAATTCGGAGGTCAGTAAAAGCATCTAACTATTATTTTATTCCGGTTGTCAACAATCATCTCTGCCCATACTAACTCACAGGAAGTATCTACTTCAGTTTCACGACAAGTTATACTTCTTCTAACAGCAACAAATACGCCTCCGCCAACCGTTTTTAGCCTATTCTTTCGGAACACCGTTAGGTTCTTCGCAAAAAGTTTGGCTGAGCTTATATCCGGCTTTAGCCAGCTTTCAGTGTCTATAACGATTTGAGCATCAGTGCTTTCTATTAGAGCTTGGTGCTCTGGTACTTTCCCAACACAGCTACTATAATTTACAACTGTTATACCAATGGTTCCTGTATCTACGTTCTTCCCGTGTTCAACCTGCACCCTTTGTGACTGAAGCCCTTCTTGTGTTTTCCCGAGACCCTCTAACCTAAAGAAACCGCCCAGTCCAAGCCACACAGCCCCTGCTACCCTTGTAGCCGCCTCCTGCGTATAGTGGACACCTGACCAATTCAGCGGAACCCGAAACCCAGCCACCCTTTGGCGCAAGTCGAGGAATCTGCAGCCTACACGGTCGCAGAACCGTCTGAGCCTCTCATTCAGACCCTCCACTCGGCTCTGTACCAGAGGTCAGCAATCGGTCCTGTCGACTATGCTGCAAATGGTCAGCTCTGCTTTCATCTTGCGAGCAAGACTGGCAGCCTTTACCACTTCCGTTAGCCGCTCGAAACCAGAGATAATCTCTTCTGATCCAAAGTGACACACATCACTGGTACCGACGTGAGCCACCATCTGCAGTGCGTCCCAATAACACAGCAGCAAAATCTAACTGCCAAATACGCACAAGTGCTAAGCGTACTCTAAAAACACTGCTACCATTCTTGGTTCGTAATTTTTTGATAATGGTTTCTAAAGAATTGAAAACTGATTGACTCTTGGGATGTGGTCAATGACTCTGGTAAATGGACTCAACTCCAATTTCATTTCCTTGGACATGCTAACATTTAATGAAACTTGAAAAATACCTAAGCTTTTCTTGAAATCACGTAACAATAATACAAGAGTTACAAAAATTGAAATTTTAAGAACTGAACCTAACATGCATAATCTCTCCTTAAACAAAATTCCAAAATCATTTTCTTGAATCCACTTATCTCTTAATGAACGGTAGACCGTAACAAAAAAATTGAAAAACAAAAAGATTTCTGATTTGGGTGTCTGAGGAACCAATAATGCTGCATTATTAAACCACTGCAACAAATAAAACAATATTAATCGTTTCCTGTAATCCAATTTGCAGAAATAATTTCGTACCAATAAAATCTCCATTGTGTGTCCCTTGCTGCTACTGAACCTAATCTCTACTGTTCACATCTGGCACAATATCCCCACTGATCCTCTACTGTCCTCCCGATCAACAAATATATCTGGCAACATCTTCGCAGAGGAAAGATCACTTCTGAGTCAGCTCTGGCCAGCGCTGCATCTCTGACGAGGCTGCGTGCGCATGTCTAAGCAATTCAGACCATATTAGCGCTATTTCAGACATTCGTAACAAGAAAAGTTTCTACAAAATTTACATACCTTTCACTATCCTCAAATGGGAGGCACTATTGTTTTTCTTCGGTAACTCCGTTTACGTTTGATATGTCAAAAAAAAAAGGCTCTGAGCACTATGGGACTTAATTTCTGAGGTAATCAGTCTCCTAGAACTTAGAACTACTTAAACCTAACGAACCTAAGTACACCACACACATCCATACCCGAGGCAGGATTCGAACCTGCGACCGTAGCGGTCCCGCGGTTCCAGACTGTAGCGCCTAGAACCGCTCGGCCACGCCGGCCGGCTTTGATATGTCACCTGACTCCCTTTCCATAGCAAATTACTTATTGCACCGACGATGCCGGCTTCCAAAATGGTGGCCGTGTTGGTAACACAGACCCTCAGCATTTCCTCCTCTCCTACTCATATTACAAATTTCAGTTTATCATGTTTTTATTGTTTTAGCGGAGAGGTTCCACACAAATGGACCATCGTGCTGCACAATTATGCACAAGAAGTGAAAGTGCTGGTGTCACGTACTATCCCAGCTAAATAATTACTTAACAACTGATATCAATTTAAATTATTGGAACTTGTCAGCATTTGACAAAAGAAAGTAGTAATAATGCACTTGACTTATCCTTCCTCTGAACGTTGAACCAACACGTTACCCAGTTTCTGCGCTATGATGAGAAGCACATACTACTAAGCCAATTATTTACATACACCCATTAACTTAATTTACGCATCGTGGTTCTCTTTATAAAGCTACAGAATGAACTAACCGTGCTTTAAAAACTTTATTTGTCTAAAGCTTTTCTACACACTGAATATTATGACTCTTTCTAGAAGTACTGTTTCAGTTAATGCTTACCTACAATCAGTTGCGCACCTTAGAGTTATTTTTTTATGTTTTCAGAAATTAGCTAGCAAACTTACCGTCACATATTCCACTTAAAATCTCTTTTCTGCATTTATAGCCGTTTTAAAAAGAAATACCTAGTCCTGCCTGCATTATAAATTTTAAATTATGATAATGTCACTGAGGTGCAGCATCGATTTATTTCCATCTTGATGCCAATGTTTAAATGCTTTAAGCTACATCATTAGTTATGAAATGTCCGCCCCCGGTAGCTGAATGGTCAGCGTGACGTATTGTCAATGCTCTGGGCCCGGGTTCGATTCCCGGCTGGGTCCGCCCAGGGACTGGGTGCTGTGCTGTCCTCTTCATCATCCTTTTAATCCTGCATCGACTGCAGGCCGCCGAAGTGGCGTCAAATCCAAAGACCGGCATCCGGCGAACGGTCTGCCCGAAGGGATGCCCTAGCCATACGATTAAATAAATAAGTTATGAAATGCATTTTAAACGCTTTGAAATCACTCACACGGTAATAACAACACTTTGTAATAGAGACGTAAATAACTTTAACTCATCGGAGTGTTTTTTTATAGTTGTAGTTTTTGGAATGTGTGCTACGATCTTTCATTATTAAAATAATGAAATGCTACACCAGTTATGTAGTCCTTCAGCCCTAGCATGACGCGTTTTTAGAATTTATTCAAAGACAAGACAAGATATATATTTACATACCTATTTGGTGTGATGATTGTATGTTGGTCAGCCTATACTGCCTTGCAGTCGTCTTTTCGTGGTTTCACTGCAATATGAAAACTGGACAAGATAATTATTATAACTGTGCCCACTAATTTCTGTTATAGTTTCTTGTTCGTTAGAAAGCTGCTTTCAATTAATGCGACATAAGTAGGATTGATATTTTTTTAAGAAATGTTGCCTACATAAGCTATCTTTGTATCGTATTTTGATGTCACAAACAAACAGTGTGACAGGCGGTTCCAGTGAGAAGGTTTCGGCTTACTGAAAGAGGCACAGTACTTGAAAATAGACAGACAACAATACTACTTTCTAACATTAACACATCAAAAGGAAAAATAAATTACAGGGTATATTCTTTCCGATTGTCCGCTTGAATTGTTGTTGTTGTTATTGTGGTCTACTGTCTGAAGACTGGTTTGATGCAGCTTTCGATGCTACTCTATCCTGTGCAAGCCCTTTCATCTGCGGATAACTACTGCAACTTATTTCCTTCTGCGTCCTCTTACTGTATTCATCGCTCGGTCTCCCTCTACGATTCTTTCCACCCCACACTTGCCTCCAGTACTAAGTTAGTGGTCTCTTGATGTCTCAGAACGTGTCCTATCAACCGACATCACCTTCTAGTCAGGTTGTGTCAAAAATTTCTTTTCTCCCCAAATATAGTCAGCAACTCCTCATTAGTTACATGATCTAACCACCTAATCTTCAGCGTTATTATATAGTACCACACTTCAAACGCTTCTATTCTCTTCTTGTATAGACTTCTTGTCGTCCATATTTCACTTCCATACATTCCTATATTCCAAACATATACTTTCAGAAAAGACTTCCTAGCATTCAAATCTACATTCGATGTTCACAAATTTCTCTCCTTCAAAACGCGTTTCTTCCAATTGCCAGTATATATTTTATATGCTCTCTACTTCGGCCAACATCTGTTATTTTATTGCCCAAATAGCAAAACTCATCTACTACTTTAAGTGTTTCGTTTCCCTCAGCTTCACCCGATTTAATTCGACTACTTTCCATTATTCTTGTTAAGCTTGTATCCACCATTCAAGACACTGTGCATTCCGTTCCACTGCTCTTACATTTTCTTTGCTATCTCTAACAGAATTACAGCGGTATCGGCAACCATGAGAGTTATTCTTTTCCCTGATGTTTAATTCCTACGCCAAATTTTTCTTTGGTTTCATTTACTGCTTCTTTAATGAACAGGTTGAAAACATCGGGGATTGGCTACAAAATTGTCTCACTTCGTTCTCAACCACTGCTTCCCTTTCATTCTCCTCGACTCTTATGACTGCCGTCTGGTTTCTGTATAAGTCGTTAATAGCTTTTCGCTCCCGGTATTTTTTAACCCCGCTAACTTCAGAACCTGAAAGAGAGTATTCCGATCCACATTATCAAAAGCTCTCTGTAGGTGGGCAAATTCTATAAATTTATGTTTTCCTTCCCTTAACCTGTGTTGTAAGGTAAGTCGTAGTGTCAGTTTTGCCTCGTGTGTGTCCACATTTCTCCGGAATCGAAACTAATTTGCCCCGAAGTGTGCTTCTACTAGTTCTTTCGTTCTTCGCTAAGGAATTCATGTTAGTATTTCTCAACCATGACTTATTAAATTGAGTCTTCGGTAATATTCACGCCTGCCAGCACTAGCTTTATTTGGAATTGGAATGTTATATTTTTCTTGAAATTTGAGGGTAATTCATCTGTCTCCTTGCACATCAGACGGAAGAGTTTTGTCGTGGCTAGCTACACCAAGATTTTCAGCAGGGCTGATGGAATATCGTCTACCCCTGGGTCCTCATTTTGTACTTAGGTCTTTCAATGCTCTGTCAAATTCTTCTGGCGGTATCTTCCATCTTACCTTCATCTACGTCCTCTTTCATTTCTGTAATATAGCCTGAAAGTGCATCGCCCTTGTATAGACACTCCGTATACTCCTCCCACCTTTCAGCTTACCCTTGTTTACTTAGTACTGGTTTTTCATATGAGCTCTTGGTATTCATACCACCGCCTGTATTTTTTTCTCGGAAGGCCTCTAAATTTTCCGATTGGCAATATGTATCTTACCGCTTCTAAATCCCTACGTTTTTCCTATGGCCATTCCTGCTTAGTCATTTCGCACTTCCTGCCATTCTTATTTTTTAGGTGTTTGTATTCCCTTTATATTGCTTCATTTACTGCATTATTTTATTTTCTTCCTTCATAAGTTGATTCCAGTATCTCTAGCCTCACCAAGGATTTCTTCTACGCCTTGCCTTTTTACTTATTTGAACCTCAGCTGCCTTCACTAGACCATTCGTCTTCTACTGTGTTCCTTTCCCCTGTTCTAGTCAATCGTTTCCTAATGCTCCCTCTGAAACTCTCTAAAACCTCTGGTCGTTTCAACTAGTCCAGGTCCCATCGCCTCAGATTCCTACATTTTTTGCAATTTATTTAGTTTTGCTCTACAGATCTGTAGATCATAACGAATTAATTGTAGTCAGAGTCCACATCTAGCCCTGGAAATATTTTAGAATTTAAAACCTGTTTCCGAAAGCTCTGTCTTACCTTTATATAATCAATATGAAACCTTCCGGTGTCTCCAGATCTCTTCCCCCGGGTACTGGGTGTTTGTGTTGTCGTCATCATTTCATCATCGTCCTCATCATTCGTGACAGTGGCTAGATTGGACTGTGAAAAAAATTGGACTGTGAAAAAATTGGGACTTCGTACTGGCGCTGATGACCGCACGGTTGAGCGCCCCACAAACCAAACATCATCATCAACAACAGGTCTCTTCCACGTATACGACATTATTTCATGATTCCTAAAGCAAGTGTTACCCATGACTGAATTATGCTCTGTGCAAAATTTTACCAGGTGTCTTCCTCTTTCATTCCTTCCCCAGTCCATATTCAACTACAATTTTTCCTCTTCTTCCTTTCTCTATTATCGAATTCCAGTCTCCCAGAACGATTAAATTTTCGCCTCCCTTAATATCTAAATAATTTCTTTTATGTCGTCATACATTTCTTCATTCTCTTCACCATCTGCGGAGCTAGTTCGCATATAAAATTCGACTACTGTGGTGAGCGTGGGCTTTGTGTCTGTCTTGGTTACGATAATGCGTTCACTACACAGTTCTTAGTAGCCTAGGCGCTTTCCTGTTTTCTAATTCATTAATAAAGATATTCCTGCATTACTTCTATTTGATTTTGCATTTATAACCTTGTATTTACCTGACCAGAGGTAATGCTCCTGTTGCTACTGAACTCCACTAATTCCCACTATATTTAACTTCAACCTATCCGTTTCCCTTTTCAAATTTTCTAAACCTACCCGATTAGGAGACCTAATGTTCCACTGTCCAATTCATAGAACTCCAGTTTTGGTTCTCCTGATGACGACATCCTCCTGAGTAGTTGCCGGCCGGAGATCCGAATGTTGAACAATTTTACCTCTAGAATATTTTATCTAAGTGGCTGCCATTATCTTTCAACAATACGCTAGAGCGGTATGCCCTCGGGAAAAATTATGGCTGTTGTTCTTCTTTCAGCTGTTCGCAGTAGCAACATAGCAGGACCATTTTGGTTCATGTTACAAAGCCAGATCAGTCAATCATCAAGACTGTAGCCCCTGCAGCTACTGAAAAGGCTGCTGCCCTTCTTCAGGAACTACACATTTGTCTGGCCTCTCAACAGATATCCCCCGCTTCCGATGTAGTTGCAGCTACGGTATGACTAGATTAAAATCACAAAAAGGCTACTGCAAGGCAAGAGAGGGAGAACAGCACACATGCAAACATCAAATTCTCAATCAGGTCAGAGGAGTGAACTGAGGTTTGGGACACGTTTTTTGGGATGGGAAACTTACACTAAAAGGCGGAACAATAAGGACTGAGCAACAGATGTTCATGAGTCTTTTGAATGGCTTGATGCAGCCACCTTCAGTTCTTCTCCTACGCCAACCTCTACATCTCAGAGTATCACTCGCTACTACATCCTCAATTACTTGTTGCATAAATTCCAGTCTCAGTCATCCGCTACCGCTTTTATCCCCTACAGCTTCCTTAAGTACCATGGAAGTTATTCCCTGACGTCTTAAAAAATGTACTATCATCCCTTCCCTTTTCACTGTCAAAGATATACATATGTCCCATTCCTCGCGTATTATACGGAAAACGTCCTAATTTTTATTTTTTTACTTTATCAATCTACCTAATTTTCAACATCCTTTTATGGCACCTCATCTCAGACTCCACGGTTTTCTTTTTTTCCTATAGTTCATAATTAACCTCCGTACAGTGCAGCTCTCCAAACATATAGTCTCAGATACTTCTTCTATACATTTAGGACGATATTTGAACGTAGTAGAATTTATTGGCCATGAAAGCCCTGTTTGCCAGATTTACTCTGAACTGATTTTCCTCATTACAACGTCAGTCACATGTTATTTTACTTGCAAAGAACAGACTCTCATAACTTCCTCTACTTCGTAGTCCCCAATTATGGTGTTAAGTTTATCGCTAAACTTGTTTCTGCTACTCCTCATTAGTTTCATCTTTATTCGGTTTACTCTCAATCCGTATTCTGTACTCATTGGACTGTTCATTCTATGCACCTGGTCCTGTAACTATGTTTCAGATTCACTGAGGACAGAAATGTCATCAGCGAATCCGATCAGTGCCATCGTTTGACCAAAGGATCAGTACCTGCCTCCACTGGAATATTTATTATCTTTGTCGCTTTTTTCGATGTGCTGATAGAAGAGGAAGGAACAAGGGACTCATCACTGTCTTCTTCTAAACCGAACACTTAGTTCTTGGTCTTCCATTCTGCTTTGTCTATCTTGGTTGTTGTACACTACATAATATTTTACCTGTTTATCCTAATAGTTTACACCTATTATACTGAGAATTCTGAACATCTTGCATGATTTAAATCGCGGAATCCTTTTTATAGGTCTACAAATAATGAAAGTGTTTTTATTTTTCTTAAGTCTTAATGTCGTTTTCAGTACCGACGTAACATCAGTTACCTTAATTTTTGAAGCCGACCTGGTCGTCTACATCGGTTCCCTTTCCTCTGTATATCATTAAGTCAGTACTTGAATGCAGGAGTTGCTAAGGTGAATATGCGATACTACTCGCACTTACCTGCGTTTATATCTTCGGGAGTATGTGTGTAGTGTTTTTACGGAAGATTAATGACATTTTTCCAGACCCTTAGACTCTACACACCAACTTGAACAATAACTGGGGTCCCACACCGTCATGCTGTTATAAATTCTGAAGGAATGGTAGCTATGGTTTTCTCTTTATTAAATCTCAGATCATTCAAATTGCCTTTAAATTCTGACTGTGCTTCTGGATCCCTTACGTCTCATTTCATTACTGACATCTCTTCTACAACACCATCAGACTGTCCATAACTCTCGCATGGGCTTCCATTGTTTTCATTCCACCGATATGCTCTTTTCTTCACTTAACTATGAAATTCATTATGTACTCGTACTGTTGACATTTTTCACGATGGGCTATTTTACCTTTCCTGTACCGAGGGAAATGGCTCAGTGGTTAGAACACTGGACTGTTGTTTCTGCAGGTATGTGAGCTGTAATGAAGCTACACCCATACACCCATGAACTCGAAAGTAACATTTTTCACTTCCCAAAGGATGTAGCTCCTGTACAAAATGGTCTGCACATGCAGTTCTTTTTTCACATGAAGTGTTGAGTGCTACTGACAAGGGATTTCAGATCGATTCCGTATTTCTGGATTTCCTGAAGGCTTTTGACACTGTAGCACATAAGCGGCCCATAGTGAAATTGCGTGCTTACGGAATATCGTCTCAGTTATGTGACTGGATTTGCGATTTCCTGTCAGAGAGGTCACAGTTCGTAGTTATCATCATCGTCAGTTATCTGCTATATTAGCAGGTCCTTTGCCTCTCCATTTTCTGCGATCCATTGCTTCCTTCTTAAGGCTGCTGCATGTTGTACCGTCCATCATATCATCCAGTATCTGGAATCTCTTCCTTCCTCGCTTCCTTTTCCCTTCTACATAACCTTCTAACACTGTTTTTATCTGTCCGTCATTCTTTGTTAATTCCAGCTGTCGTAGTAATTGACGGAAATTCATCGAGTAAAACAGAAGTGATTTCTGGCGTTCCCCAAGCTAATATTATAGGCCCTTTGCTGTTTCTAATCTATATAAACGATTTGGGAGACAATCTGAGCCGCCGTCTTCGGTTGTTTGCAGATGAAGCTGTCGTTTACCGACTAATAAAGTCATCAAAAGATCAAAACAAACAGCAAAACGATTTAGAAGAAATATCGGAATGGTGCGAAAAGTGGCAGATGACCCTAAACAACGAAAAGTGTGAGGTCATCCACATGAGTGCTAAAAGGAACTCGTTAAACTTCGGTTACACGGTAAATCAGTCTAATCTAAAAGCCGTAAATTCTACTAAATACCTAGGTATTACAATTACGAACAACTTAAATTCGGTGGAATACATAGAAAATGCTGTGGGGAAGGCTAACCAAAGACTGCGTTTTATTGGCAGGACACTTGGAAAATGTAACAGACCTGCTAAGGAGACTGCCTACACTACGATTGTCCGTCCTCTTTTAGAATACTGCTGCGCGGTGTGGGATCCTTACTAGATAGGACTGACGGAGTACATCGAAAAAGTTCATAGAAAGGCAGTACTTTTTTGTATTATCGCGAAATATGGGAGAGAGTGTCACAGAAATGTTACAGGTTTTGGGTTGGAAATCATTAAAAGAAAGGCGTTTTTCGTTGCGACGGAATCTTCTCACGAAATTCCAATCACTGACTTTCTCCTCCGAATGCGAAAGTAGTTTGTTCACACCGACCTACATAGGGAGGAACGATCACCACAATCCGTAACCTGTTTATATCAACTTACCTTTAGCCAGTTGCTACATCAAAGCTAGCAGAATATTTCCAAAAAATCTATACCTGCATTGTGATCAACTCAAGCGTAATGCACGTACTTGTAGCTGCCGTCACTAATGGCAGCACGATAGAAGAAGACACGGCAGCAGAGCTATACGAGGGACTTTGACCTAAGTTCCAACATTTAACAATTAAAAGCTGGAATGCGGTGTTTCCACGAAGTAATACCCCAGCCACAAAGTTGCCCAGTTTTACGGTATCAAAGACATTGGTGCGGTGCAGTCAGAATACCGCGGCGCCAGGGAATTTTGGGATAAAGGTATCCACGTATCCACAAGACAGCACGCAGATGACGACGCAGCCGACCTGTAAACCACACCACACGTTACGCCGACATGTGGCGCGACTCTGGTAACATGTCGACGCAGCATTGCTTCAGTCAGCTGTGCATTCCAGCAGCGTATACGAGTATCGGGTCAGACCACATGCTCCAGTCAGTCGCCGGCCACGTCCTTTGGAGTCCGACGTCCTTGGCCAGCCCAAGGAATCCAGTGCAGCCTCTCTGTGCTAAACCCAATCGCTCCTGCCTGCAAGAGTGCTCCAGGTGGCAGCATCGTCTCCTGCCGCAGCCGCCGTCGCCTGGATTACTTTCAAAGACGACCGCGTCCGACTATACCGACACGAAGACGCCGTGTGTATACTGAGGCCCGACTGCGCCCTCCGGGCGAGGGTGCACGTCTGCATCTGCTACACCCTGATTAATAATAACAATTTTGTTGAACTTCCTCTATCTTGCATGCCTACACTTCCAATGTATTCTACTAGGTCCCTCAAGACCTTTGAATTCACAACGTCCGGATGGCAGAGCAGCTACTCATCCTGACAATGGGATGAATGGCTTGCCCACACCCCCGTGGCAGTCCTAACTAGACAAGTATTAGAGTTTAACAGAGGTCCGGATGACTGGCCGCGTTGGCGAGCGGTTCTAGGCGCTTCAGTCCCGAACCACGCGGCTGCTACGGTCGCAGGTTCGAATCCTGCCTCGGGCATGGATGTGTGTGATCTCCTTAGGTTAGTTAGATTTAAGTAGTACTAATTTTAGGGGACTGATGACCTCAGCTGTTAAGTCCCATAGTGCTTAGAGCCATTTGACCCATTCGGATGACTTGCGATCAAATAAGGTGAAAGGTATAGGTAAACGCGCCTTTGGAATTTCTCAACGTATTATCAGGAAATGGGAACCAAACGACTATTGAAATGGGATTGTGATATCCGTGACACTGGAGACATATCATCAATCTTTCAGTAAAACGTTTTCCAAACGATCCCGAAGATAGGAATAGTACATGATTTCCAGGGTTATCGCCCAGTCAGTTTACTAGATCATGCATCCAAGTTGCTGATAAGAGTAACGTACAAAACAATGAAAAGGAAACAGGATTGGTCAGGTGACAATCATTTTCCCTAAGAGACAGTTCTGCCATTAGATAAGACAATAGAAGCAATTCTCAGGGCAAATCGAAAGTTGTTTATTGATTTGTTGACCTCTAAGAAGCGTTCGGCACTATAAAATAGTACAAGATGTTGAAAATTCTCAGGACAAATTGTAATCTGCAAGAGTAGACGAGCAGTATACCGTATGCGCAAGACCCATAAGAGAAAAAAATTGGAAGATGAAAAACTAAGCGTTCGGATTAGTAGTGTATACTGTGTACCACAATTAACTGCGTAAGCGCATACAGCTGAAAGTACATGATACCAATAGCATAAATGTCTCAGTAAATGTAGGTTCTCAAATGAACTGTTTGTGAGAGTACTGTGAATTTCTGGATATCAGCCGACACTTACTGGATCTTGTGTAAACATCATCCTAATTAGGAACATTAACAATACTGTATAACGTTAAGTTAGTAGATATACTTCGGTAGAAGTACAGCAATTCGCAAGTAACACTACAACAGTTACATGACTGTACTCGTAGTTAAATGTGGTATTCGATGTGTCGTCTTTGTACCTCGATGCAGGGCTTTACCCGTCGCCGCAATGAGTTTCGAATCCTTTCGTACACGCCGGAATAATTTCTAAAAACTTGACAGGCAGTGACCAGTCTCTGCCCCGTCACTTCAAACGTGTTAACCGGATGATGTACACGACACATTTAAAATGCCCGCAAACACAGGTATCGACGGAATTCGTATCAGGTGATCTTGTAGGCCACGGTACACTTCCTACTCGTCCACTTCACTTTTACTCATATTGGGGGTCGGGTGTTGTCTCACATAGCATCTAAATGTGCGGTGTTCCATCGTGCATGTAGCAGCATGATAATGCAAGGGAAACCGAAGGTCATTCTGTCTATTGAATGTTTAACATGTTCAACCCAATCAGACAATCACTTGGTACCCCAAACCACTCACTCAATCAGGAACGTCTCCGATAGGGAGATTAACCCTTTTTTTCTTTTGATTCATGAGTCCTCTGACTGGTTTGATGCGGCCCACCACGAATTCCTCTCCTGTGACAACCTCTTCATCTCAGAGTAGCGCTTGCAACCTACGTCTTCAAGTATTTGCTGGATGTATTCCAGTCTCCGCCTTTCTCCACCGTTTCTCCCTCTACAGCTTCTTCTAGTATCATAGAAGTAATTCCATAATGTCTTAACAGATGTCCTATAATACTGCCCCTTCCGCGTAGAATCTCCTCATTCCTTACCTTATCAGTCCACCTAATTTTCAACATTCATCTGTAGCACCAGATCTCCAATGCTTCGATCCTCTTCTGCTCAGGTTTTCTCACCGTCCATGTTTCACTACGTACATTCTCAGAATTTTCTTCCTCATATTAAGACCTATGTTTTATACTAGTAGTCTATTGCTTAGATAACTCCAAACATGAGAAATGTGATAATTAAACACTCCATCACGAGTGAACCTTGCTTCAGCTGTAAATAAAGTGTTATTATCAAACGTGTGGCTGTTAACTCCTCGTTGCTGCGTCGACTGGCACAACCTCTGTAAGAAACCGATTTCACTGGAGCTGGAACCGGTACATTGCGTTGCGCTGCATTATTCTCCTAACACTGATGCGGCTCATTTCAAGAATTTGTGTGGAAAGTCTCCTTGTCGCGGGCCCACTCCCGCAGGATGTGCAAAGCTCCCTTTTTCTTGAAGGCAATGATGCACCCTTGTAAACGTTCGACTCTCGGGAAGCCTTTGGGGAGGGTATGCTTCTTTGTACAAGCGTGCAGTCTCCCTGGCATTGCTGTTAGCTCTACCGTACATGAACCGCTTATCCCCATACTCTTCGTTACTTTCATGCTCCATACTCAAAGGTATCGGTTAGAATATTTGCTGTTAACACTGCTATCCTCTGCGAAACTAAGGTAGTTTTGGACGTTCTTTTAGATGGAATGAGTCGTCCAAGGAGCACACACCGTGAACCGAGAGTAAACCGGGGAAAAGAAGACAGTTACGAGGAGTAGCAGAAATAAGATTAGAGATAAACTTACATAAAAATTGGGGATCTCGATGTAGAAGAACCGAAAGATTTCTTCTACCTTGTAAGCAAAATAGCCCATGACGGACGACGTAAGAATATGAAGAGCAGACTAGAATAGGCAAAAATGGCATTTACGCCTACGGTGGAAATAATTCTACAAATATCAATCATCGATCTAAATTGCAGGAAAAAGATTCTGAGAATGTACGCTTGCAGCACAACATTGTATGGAAATGAATCATGGACTGCGGAAAAACTAGACAAGGAAAAGTCGAATTCTGTGATTTGTGGTGCTATAGAAGAATGTTCAAAAATTAAGTGGAGTGGCAAGAAACGAGGAGGCTCTCCGAAGAACCTACAAACAGAGAAACGTATGGAAAACATTGGCAAGAATGAGGGATTTAGTGATAGGACATTTGTTAAAACGTCAAGGTATAGCTTCCATGGTACTTGATGAAACTGTGTAGAGTTAAAAATTGTATAGGATGACAGAGACTGGAATGTAACCAAGAATTATGTCAATGTGTTGGTTGAAAGTCCAACTTTGAAACGATGACATTGACACAGGAGTTGAATTCCGAGTGTGCTACGTGAAACCAGTCAGAAGAATGATGAAGAAAGAACGGTTTGAAACACCTTGAAATCATTTATTGTCTTCGATCGAGTGAGATACAGTCTCATACTCATTCTAAAGGTGGCAGGGGTAAAATACAGGGAGCGAAAGGCTATTTACAATTTGTACAGAAACCAGATGGCAGTAATAAGAGTCGAGGGACATGAAAGGGAAGCAGTGGTTGGGAAAGGAGTATGACAGGGTTGTAGCCTCTCCCCGATGTTATTCAATCTGTATATTGAGCAAGCAGTAAAGGAAACAAAAGAAAAATTCGGAGTAGGTATTAAAATCCATGGAGAAGAAATAAAAACTTTGAGGTTCGCCGATGACATTGTAATTCTGTCAGAGACACCAAAGGACTTGGAAGAGCAGTTGAACGGAATGGATGGTGTCTTGAAGGGAGGATATAAGATGAACATCAACATAAGCAAAACGAGGATAATGGAATGTAGTCGAATTAAGTCGGGTGATGTTGAGGGTATTAGATTAGGAAATGAGACACTTAAAGTAGTAAAGGAGTTTTGCTATTTGGGGAGCAAAATAACTGATGATGGTCGAAGTAGAGAGGATATAAAATGTAGACTGGCAATGGCAAGGAAAGCGTTTCTGAAGAAGAGAAATTTGTTAACATCAAGTAACATGGAGTGTAGCCATGTATGGAAGTGAAACATGGACGGTAAATAGTTTGGACAAGAAGAGAATAGAAGCTTTCGAAATGTGGTGCTACAGAAGAATGCTGAAGATTAGATGGGTAGATCACATAACTAATGAGGAAGTATTGAATAGGATTGGGGAGAAGAGAAGTTTGTGGCACAACTTGACCAGAAGAAGGGATCGGTTGGTAGGACATGTTCTGAGGCATCAAGGGATCACAATTTACTATTGGAGGGCAGCGTGGAGGGAAAAAATCGTAGAGGGAGACCAAGAGATGAATACACTAAGCAGATTCAGAAGGATGTCGGTTGCAGTAGGTGCTGGGAGATGAAGAAGCTTGCACAGGATAGGATAGCATGGAGAGCTGCATCAAACCAGTCTCAGGACTGAAGACCACAACAACAACACTCGTTGACCTACCTTTTATATGTGTATCCCTTTATTGTGGGTGACCATGACAAGTTCATATGTCGCACAGGGTGAAAATCATTTCATGGATAAGTAAAGAGTGAAACAAAGGCATGAATTAAACCCGAAGCCTCCACATAGCCTACTCCTCTCGAATTAGAGCTAAGTCCTCGACGAATTAGACATTCCCACCTGACAGACCGATCTCAATCAACACTGTCAGACACCTCCTCAAGAATTTGGAGCATAGACTGGATTTTTATCTGCATTCTCTCTCCTATCGCTGTTCGTTCCTACATAAGGTTTCGAACCCTTACCTCAGATAAAATACGTAGGCTGTAGAGGCCTGAGTCAATTTTATTAAAGGCTTTCTGGGTGTGCTGCAGCGTCATCTTATAAAGTGATTAAAATACTAGAATGTGCCGACGTTTCGACGGAGTTGCAGAATACTTCCTCAGGACGTTAGCCTCGGAGTGGAATGCAACCGTAACAGTGCTCGTTAGCGATCTCGGCTGCGGAGACGGGTTCCTTTTGATCATCTCATTATTGTACGAAATTGGGTATTCTCTCTCTCACTGTAAACAATAGGGAATAATTTTCGACTGAGGGACATCGAACTGAGGTACTTGTCACTATGTGTCTCATTTTCATTTTCAAAAATGACGTGATGTAATAGCCATAGACGAATACATTAGGAAGTAGGGCATATAACAGTAACAACAAACGGAAGTCGTGATACGAGTATGGTCATTCTGACAGAAAAGCAGAAATCAAAAACTGAGAGCATTTCGGAAATACGTTCGTGGAATACTTAAACGGCCTTAATTCGGTTATGCTCGTAATTAAAGGCAAGCTCCGAGGGAGTGGAGCTAAAAAATAATTTTCTCGTGGCTTGATGAATATTCTGGACGGAACAATTTTATTACTTTTTACGCCCAAACTTATAATTAACTGAATATCTCGCTGATCGCAGCATAGCAAATTTCAACTTCAGACCGTGACGAATAATTTAATTGCTTCCAGAAGCAACACCGAAGAAGAGTTTGTAGTAAAAAAGAAGAAGTCGCCGAACATGAAAAGTGTCACAGGAGCGTTGCACTGTTCTCGCCGCGCGTAAACTGAGAGCAAATGGAAAAGTTTCGTCCTCGGTTTCCTCTTTCTGATACTTAACGTTCGATAGGCTCCTCTCTTTCTGATACAGTCCAACATCTGGACAGTCCAACGATACTGGAAACTGTTCTCAGATTCTTGTAACCGAATTTACAAATTCGCTTCCATATTACCATTGGCTAACGCTTTTAGTGAAATAGTATAATTATAGGTATATTTATTGGACACTGCAGTATTCTTTAATGAGGCATAATGAAATCGTCAAACTCTATCGGAGCTCTACAGAGGCACTTGGAGAATTTTTCACCAATTATTTTATTTTTCAGGTCCTTGCATCTCATTCTCCTTCGAAAAATATTATCAGGTTATTATTTACTATAGTCATTTCCTGCGTGAATAATTTCTCCTTACGTAAAGAGTCTCATCAATACAAATGCGTAGCATACCCGAGCTACATCATCAATTCACACTTTGTACATTGCTATGAAGTCTTATATACTGAATGAATGTTATTAAACTCATTTCCTACATCTCACCCATCTTATGTTTCAACGTAGCAAATGGAGACAAAATTTTTCTTACGATGATGGATACAACCACTGCTCGTATATTGCTAGGCGGCAAATTCCAGGACTCCGTAACATTCTTCTCGTCTTCAAAAATATATTACTTTATTCCTTGTATCGAAGGAAAGTTGTAACAAATCCTAGTTTCATCCAATGTAACAGTGCCTTTCATACGGACACGTGAAGTACTTTCGAGTTTCTAATGCATTCTGTTGTACTAAAAGACACGATGAATCTTCTTGTCTATGCAGTAAAGTGGTACCTCACTGTAAAGACCTTTGCTCACTTGTTTGTGCTATAAGTGCGGACAGGTTAAATAGTTCCAGTACCTTCGGGGTTATAACACACCAGTATTCACCAATTGCTATACTGCAGTACCATGCTGCCTATTGTCCGAAGAAAATGTTTTCTCGCTGAGCCGACATGTGCTAGACGCACGAAACAAAATTTTCATATCCTCTATTTACAAAAAAGGAGCTAAATCACAACGGCAAAATTACCAAGGAATAAGTCTCCTGTATTGCTGTTACAAACTGTGTACTAAAATTATAAATATCATATTAATGGCAGTAGGGGTGGCATTTATGTTACAGGTACAATATGGTTTTAGAAAAGGAGATAATGTTCTGATTGTCTTTTCACTTTGGCCTAAATAACTCAGAAAAGAAGGGAATTTATGTTACCAACTTATTATGTTTTTATCGATTGTGCAAAGGCATTTGACAAGGTAAAACGGAAAATACTAAGGAAATCACTAAACAAGATGAAGGTTCCTATACAACTGAATACGGCAACTCAGTCTATATACAAAAGTAATAAAATAATAATTCGTTCTGTAAAGAATGGGACAGAATTTGCAGATAATAATCACTTATTTAGACTTGGCTCTCAGCCATTTCCATGTTTGTATTGACGATATCATTCATAAATGATTGATTACATTAAACTACCGATTAGGAATAGACAGTTCCAATTTAATGACGCTGTTATATGTTGACAATCAGCTTATAGTAGTTAATCAGAAGATAAAGTCAATTAGCAGTACATAAGTTGAGTGAAAAATGTGGCTCTGAGCACTATGGGACTTAACTTCTGAGGTCATCAGTCCCCTAGAACTTAGAACTACTTAAACCTAACTAACCTAAGGATATCACACGCACCCATGCCCGAGGCAGGATTCGAACCTGCGACTGTAGCGGTCGCGCTTCCAGACTGTAGCGCCTAGAACCTCTCGGCCACCCCGGCAGGCTAGTTGAGTCAAATTACTAGTTTATGTGTAATGAAAATATCGAGGGATAAAACAAAAGAGATGATACCTCTAATACTGGAACACATTAGATCCAAAATTGTTACAGATGGATTAGTAATTGAAACAGTAAGAGAGTTTAAATTTCCAGAGCCAGATGATGTAGGGCTAAAAGTGGCCAGATTCAGATTTTTCTGTGGTGTCATTTAATGTACATTGAAACATAAAGTACGGAAAGAAATATTAAGTAGACTTACAGAGGAGCAGCCTTGCCTTTGCTGCTGTATAGAAGCGAATGTTGAACCTTAACATTAGATCAAATTCGACGACTCGAATAATCGGAGACGAAATTTTCCCCTTTTCTACTGGGATATTTATTGCTGGATCATAAGAGAAGCATCGATATTAGGCTAGAAATGAAAAAGAACCATCTAAAACTGTAAGTGAAAAGTACAAATTGAACTGGGCAAACGAGGTACAACGTATGTCTAATAATAGGTTAGCTAAAGGTGCAATATCATTTAGCTCAGTAGGAAACAGAAACGTTGTACGAGCCTGAAATAGATGGAGTGTACAACTCTGAAGACGGTGACGATGAAGAGCAAATATTATACCTCATGCATCTCGAGGTTGATACAATTCGTCTCAACTTTGCCAAGTAACGTTCCGCCACTTCTTTTTTTATTGAGACATTCCTTCCGTCTCTACTATCAATATCTAAGGAAAGAGATTAAAGCAGCATTCTGACCTATTATTGATTCGATACTTTCTGTCTACAGGATCGGACTTGAAACCAGAACCTTTACCGTTCGCGGGAAAGTGCTCTATCACTGATGTTCGTATACGTGCGAGTATGCACAAGGATGTGTTTGGGCGATTGTTCTGCATTTTCACGCGAAAAACATTTTGATATCAATATGCTAAACAATTAGTGCTATCTCAAACCCTATAATATTTATTTAAAAATGTGGAAAATAACAAACTTACCGACTAGACTTAAATGTGAACTATTCCTTCATTCACTTCAAGCAAATTTTAGCTTCCGTTCTTTCCTGATCTGTCTATTTCTAACGGTATAAACAGTTTTCACATATCATTAGGCTCTTGCTACCAAAATCTCGTGGAAACAACACCAAGACGTGAGTGTCTGCCTCATACCGTATATGTTTCCATTTATTGTCTGTGACTTCATCTGTCAGTTTACATAACACCACAATTTAATATCCTCGTTCACATATCTGCCAAATATACGTAATTTGACACTATGATTTTCTGGTCTTTTAGAACATAAATTAAGACGTTACGTCACGTAAAACACGTGTAGAATATGGTGTATGACGAGTCACGAGAGTAATAGAAAATAAGATTTCCCTAAGCTACTGACTTGAATCATCGCATTATCAATTCCATTTCTTCTATACTTTTTTTTCATTATTTAACACCGAAGTTAAAAAGGTAAAAATCATTTCCTTTAGGTTTATGTCTAATATTGGTCACGTTTCTGTAAAGAGGAAAGTATAATTAGAAACATGTCATGTATGAATTGTTAAAGTTTATAGATATGTTTTTGTCTGCCAGGATACTGAAATATTGAAGGCACGTAACTGAAGAACGTATTTTTTTCAAACCCAAAATCTCGTAATGAAAAGGATCAATAAATTGTATAACGACTGTCAGTGTTTGTAGCTACAAATTTCAGGAAAAATGACAGAGAATTACACGAAATGTATTCGCAATTGCTAATATGGACAACTATCAACTGTATGATGGAATGACGAGAGTAAAAATTTGTACCCTACTGGGACTCTAAGCCGGAATTTCCGCTTGTCACGAGTGGTCGCCTTATCATTTGGGTATCCGACCACGACTCACAGACAAACGAAAACTGCCATATGTTGGCAACGATTTATCTACAACCTGTACTCGTACATCTCTTATATATATTCCCGTAAAGGCGTGACGTTTCACTTGAAAGTAGCTTACTCGCTGTCGGCGGATCAAAACGATGTTGGTGTGTTTGTGTTATTCCGAATTACGATGCAGTGTACCTTCGAACATGCATGCATGTCCAAATGAACAGGCACTACGACACCTACAGCGGTGATGAAATGTATGAAATGTATTCGCAGTTGCGAATGTGGGCCACCGTCAGCTGTGTAGTGGAATGACGACAATTAAAATTTGTTCCGAAAGGAGCTCGAACTCAGGTTTCTTGTCTATGGCGAGCGGTTGCCTTACCATTTTTTATTGAACGGGGACGTTAACCGCTCCTATTTTTCCGGGTCTGTCTAACTCACCTTCCAGTCTCGGTAGCGTGCACCCTGCCAATTTTTAAAAGATTTGTTTTATTTGCAATTAAATTTTAAAAGGCAGTATTCCAGCATTAGAAATTCAATACTCCAGTTATGAATGCTGATAACAAAATAAATTTACGTACATAAAAGTAATAATCATAGTCCTTGCATAAAACAGCACTACCTCTAAAATCAACGTTTATCCGTTGACTAGATTTACAGTATACAGGTAACTGAGGAAACAATTTGTGTGTGGCGTTTTTAGTTATACAGTGTAAAAATAATAACAGAAAACTCCTTTATTTAGCATACGAAGCAGAAAAAAGTAATTTAAGGATGCTTGTGGTTGGCGAGACTAATCAGCGACCGGTCGTTTTGAACACGCCGGTTGGAGACATGCCTCCCGAAAGCGAACGTCGAACCTTTATTGGTCATGAAAATACGGCTTCATCTGTCAACCCCGCTCACCGTGGAGCCTCAGACTACGAGGCGGGTTGGAGAAAATTCTCCCTAGAATGTTAGCAATGGTGGCCTGGTATTTAACGTGTCGCCTCTTTACGCGGTATCGTGTCAGCGAAAACGTCGAAAAATTGATCACGTTGTTGGATCCATTTTGGAAAACATAAAGGACGGCCATACCCTTTATCGTGATGACTGCTTACGTCTTTGATGGTGGAAAATACTTCTCGTCCGGGCACTGGAACATAATGGGGATGATCATGTGCGTTGGCACCTGGAGATAAAGGGCCCGTATCTGCTGGATAAGGTATCATACGAAAACCGCCAAGCGGCAGAGGAGACGATTTTTGGCCTTGCCATCCTTATATCACCCCAGGAAGAGGGACTGTCGGCCAGAGTGATGGCATAAGAGTCTGTGTCGCGTCGGGTATTTACTGGCAACGACGATGCATCGGTGACGCTCGTTTCCATAGTAAAGCACGGGTGATGAACTGGGCGTCACACAGGCGGCCACCTAACCTGAGGGTGACGTTCTTCGACGGCATTCCTGGGATGAGTCTGCATTGTTTTTGTTGTCTTCAGTCCTGAGACTGGTTTGATGCAGCTCCCCATGCTACTCTACCCTGTGCAAGCTTCTTCATCTCCCAGTACTTACTGCAACCTACATGCTTCTGAATCTGCTTAGTGTATTCATCTCTTGGTCTCCCTCTACGATTTTTACCCTCCACGCTGCCCTCCAATGTTAAATTTGTGATCCCTTGATGCCTCAGAACATGTCCTACCAACCGGTCCCTTCTTCTTGTCAAGTTGTACCACAAACTCCTCTTCTCCCCAATTCTATTCAATACCTCCCCATTAGTTATGTGATCTACCCATCTAACCTTCACTATTCTTCTGTAGCACCACATTGCGAACGCTTCTATTCTCTTCTTGTCCAAACTATTTATCGTCCATGTTTCACTTCCATACATTACTACACTCCATACAAATACTTTCAGAAACGACTTCCTGACACTTAAATCTATACTCGATGTTAACAAATTTCTCTTCTTCAGAAACGCTTTCCTCTCCATTGCCAGTCTACATTTTATATACTCTCTACTTCGACCACCATCAGTTATTTTGCTCCCCAAATAGCAAAACTCCTTTACTACTTTAAGTGTCTCATTTCCTAATCTAATTCCCTCAGCACCACCCGACTTAATTAGACTACATTCCATTATCCTCGTTTTGCTTTTGTTGTTGTTCATCTTATATCCTCCTTTCAAGGCACTGTCCATTCCGTTCAACTGCTCTGCCAAGTCCTCTGCTGTCTCTGACAGAATTACAATGTCATCGGCGAACCTCAACGTTTTTACTTCATCTCCCTGGACTTTAATACCTACTCCGGATTTTTCTTTTGTTTCCTTTACTGCTTGCTCAATATACAGATTGAATAACATCAGGGATAGGCTACATCCCGGTCTCACTCCCTTCCCAACCACTGTTTCCCGTTCGTGCCCCTCGTCTCTTATAACTGCCATCTGGTTTCTGTACAAATTCTAAATAGGCTTTCGCTCCCTGTATTTTACCCCTGCCACCTTTAGAATTTGAAAGAGAGTATTCCAGTCAACATTGTCAAAAGCTTTCTCTAACTCTACAAATGCTAGAAATGTAGGTTTGCCTTTCCTTAATCTATTTTCTAAGACAAGTCGTAGGGTCAGTATTGCCTCACGTGTCCCAACATTTCTGCGGAATCCAAACTGATCTTCGCCGAGGTCAGCTTCTACCACTTTTTCCATTCGTCTGTAAAGAATACGCGTTAGTATTTTGCAGCCGTGGCTTATTAAACTGATAGTTCGGTAATTTTCACATCTGTCAACACCTGCATTCTTTGGGATTGGAATTATTATATTCTTCTCGAAGTCTGAGGGTATTTCGCCTGTCTCATACATCTTGCTCACCAGATGGTAGAGTTTTGTCAGGACTGGCTCTCTCAAGGCCGTCAGTAGTTCCAATGGAAAGTTGTCTACTCCCGGGGCCTTGTTTCGACTTAGGTCTTTCAGTGCTCTGCCAAACTTTTCACGCAGTATCGTATCTCCCATTTCATCTTCTTCTTCATCCTCTTCCATTTTCTTAATATTGTCCTCAAGTACATCGCCCTTGTATAGACCCTCTATATACTCCTTCCACCTTTCTGCTTTCCCTTCTTTGCTTAGAACTGGGTTTCCATCTGAGCTCTTGATATTCATACAAGTGGCTCTCTTTTCTCCGAAGGTCTCTTTAATTTACCTGTAGGCAGTATCTATCTTACCCCTAGTGAGATAAGCCTCTACATCCTTACATTTGTCCTCTAGCCATCCCTGCTTAGCCATTTTGCACTTCCTGCCAATCTTGTTTTTGAGACGTTTGTATTCCCTGTTGCCTGCTTCATTTACTGCGTTTTCAAATTTTCTCCTTTCATCAATTAAATTCAATATTTCTTCTGTTACCCAAGGATTTCTACTTGCCCTCGTTTTTTTACCTACGTGATCCTCTGCTGCCTTCACTACTTCATCCCTCAGAGCGACCCATTCTTCTTCTACTGTATTTCTTTCCCCCATTCCTGTCAAATTTTCCCTTATGCTCTCCCTGAAACTCTGTACAACCTCTGGTTTAGTCAGTTTATCCAGGTCCCATCACCTTAAATTCATTCGTTTTTGCAGTTCCTTCAGTTTTAATCTACAGTTCATAACCAATAGATTGTGGTCCACATCTGCCCCTGGAAATGTCTTACAATTTAAAACCTGGTTCCAAAATCTCTGTCTTACCATTATATTATCTATCTGATACCTTCTAGTATCTCCAGGATTCTTCCACATATACAACCTTCTTTTATGATTCTTGAACCAAGTGTTAGCTATAATTAAGTTATGCTCTGTGCAAAATTCTCCCAGATGGCTTCGTCTTTCATTTCTTAGCCCCAATCCATATTCTGCCACTATGTTTCCTTCCCTCTCTTTTCCTACTCTCGAATTCCAGTCACCCATGACTATTAAATTTTCGTCTCCCTTGACTACCTGAATAATTTCTTTTATCTCATCATACATTTCATCAATTTCTTCCTCATCTGCAGAGCTAGTTGGCATATAAACTTGTACTATTGTAGTAGGTGTGGGCTTCGTGTCTGCATTAAGAGCTGTAAATATCTCGCGCAGTGGGAGACCCTAGTACGAGGAAAGTCTGCGTGGACATAACTGTATTATAGAAAGAAAAGTTTTGTGTGTGATAGCGCTGATGCACTGTGGGCCACGGTGATCGATGGTTGGCGTGAAGTAGGTGCAAGTTCGTCGACCAAAAGTGCGGTGATACTGTCGTGGAATTCCATAACTTCAGGATCGTACGCACTTAAAGTACTGTAGAGCTTGCGTGAACATTGACCCGTGTGAGACTTCCTCTTCGCTTGGGGACTGTGAGGGTATCATACTTGTCCTCAAATATCTGATTGGTAGTGACAAAATAACCGAAGGCCGTTTGGATCCGACGCGCCATCAGTATAGAGATAGACAAAATTTGCGCGATGTGTGTTATGCGGCATGTCAAATAAGAGTCAATAAACTGTATTATCTTTTGTAATACGTCCATTACTCGCAATGACTGACTTCGAAAGCCAGTCCTCATATTCTGAAGAAGACGCCGGAAGTTGATCGCTGATTTGTAGACAGCGCAGAGCCTCCATCATCCTGAACGTAGCCATGATTCCAACGTGGAGTCCCATTCCAATGGTCATCGCGCAGGATATGGCGAGATTCATACGGCTGCCCGCACCTCTCCCGCATTGTTCAATCCGCCGTGTTGCGTCTTGCAGCTCCTCGTTGGTACGTACGATTAAGACGAGTCGTATGCATGGGCGCGACATTTGAATGTGTGTCCTCGCAGGGTGATGCCCGATAAACGCCGTCGCTGGCTGTAGAAGTGGGTGTACAGTGCGATGGCGTACATGGTGGTTGAAAGCGGACAATCCTCTCGGACTAAGCGTGCAATCGATATCAAGAGGATGAAGGCAGGTGCGAAAGCTATCCGATCCACCAGCATCGCGAGGAAGGTGTGGTTCACTCGATCGAGGGCCTGATCCAAATCGACGGAAATCATGGCTCCCTGCAATGACGATAACGTCTCTATAATCACATAGCGTCGATTGTATATTGTTTTCTCCGCCGATGGACATCTGTTCAGGCGACTGGAGCTGGTGCAGAACTACAGTACTCGTCTGAGACACATCGCTAGGAGGATCGTGAAAATCTTGCCTCCACAGTGTTTGGGTATCGGAATAATTACACCTCTGATAAAAGCCGGTGCCGGCGTCGTCGTAGGGGACAGTAATTGCAGGTACATCTCCCTCCATCGCGTCAACATTATGTCCTTGAAGGTGTTATTATAAAAAGTTATTATTATTATTAACCTGGTGAAAGTTTTATAATAAAACATTATTATTATGGCAGCAGACGTCCGGAAGTGTGTACAGCTCTGCCTCTAACAATTACATTGCTTTCTATAGTTTTTCTCTAAAAGTTACTAGGCTGTCTATTAAAACTTTATTACCGTTATTATAAACTCTGATATGTATCCATACAACCTGTATTATGAAAACCCGTATTCCGACATGTCAGTGGTCAAACATTTTCTGGAACGTCCTACTATTGGACATGTCAATGTTCTGGCAGACAACAAAAATCAGAAATTAATTACTCGTACTCTAAATCACGATAAACCAATTTTCTTGTATCAGAATGTGACATCAAAAATTTTTTCTAACATTTTTTAACAATTGTACTGTAATGCCATTGCACACAACAGACAACTTTAGTCGTCTTGCTACTGCAACTGCATGAATATTCTGCAATCCAGTAACATGCCAAAACAATTCAATAGAAGTACTGCGATTCTTTTAGAATGCAGTGTATGGTCATAACGGTTGATGTTACTACTCCCATTTTCTTTTTTTTTTTTATAGTAAGTAAATTATCAGGAGCGGTTTAGTTAACAAGCCTTAATTACAACTTTTAATTTAATATATTCTGAGAACTGACGATTCACACACTGACAAACTTTACTCACACCTGTTGTGGTGTCACCGCCAGACACCACACTTGCTAGGTGGTAGCTTTTAAATCGGCCGCGGTCCGCTAGTATATGACGGACCCGCGTGTCGCCACTGTCAGTAATTGCAGACCGAGCGCCACCACACGGCAAGTCTAGAGAGACGTACTAGCACTCGCCCCAGTTGTACAGCTGACTTTTGAAGGAACGGTTCACTGACAACTACGCTCTCATTTGCCGAGACGATAGTTAGCATAGCCTTCAGCTACATTTGCTACGACCTAGCAAGACGCCGTATTCAATTGATATTGATATTCTATTAATGTATCATAAGAGCGATGTTCTACAAATGTGGATTAAAGTTAAGTATTCCAGAAGCTACGTACTTTTCTTTATAGCATTCATTACGTATCCTGCTTCAGACCTCACGCCAGCCTGTGTGAGTTTAAGCGCGTGCCTTTCGGCTTCCTCTCATTGTGTCTAGGCTGTCTTGTCTAGACACAACATATTTGGCGACGAGGATCAAAAAGGATCTTGTTCTTTATACTTGCTTTGCCCTAATTTACTTGTGTCATGGCTTCGCCACATTCTCCAGATGTACTGTCAGAATTTTATCGCTTGCAGAATCAGCAGACGCAGGCCTTATTGGATGCCCTTGGACAGCTCATCCAGGGTCAACGTGCACTGCAAAACGATGCGGCCGCCGCCGCTTCATCGCTACCGCAGCCACAACACGCAGTTGCACCACCGTTTCGTCCGTTCAAGGCGGAATTGCAAAGCTGGACGGAGTGGTCACGCCAATTTGGACTCCATCTCGCCGCCTACAGAATTCAAGGTAATGAGCGGCAGCCTCATCTCCTTTCTTGTGTAGGTGTGTCTACCTACCGTGTGATAGTGAAATTGTTTCCCCGACGCGACGTAGCAACTCTGTCCTACGAAGAAATTTTGTCTGCATTGGATGCCTATTTCAAAGAATCAGTTAATGTAGTTGCAAAAAGGTATAAGTTCTTTCGTACAAAACGTACGGCCGGTCAAACTAATAGGGAGTGGGTTGCAACTTTGCAAGGCCTTACTAGGGATTGTGCTTTTGAGTGTGAATGTGTACTCCCTTTTTCAGATACTATGGTGCGTGATGCAATTGCACAGAACGTTTCTGATGTTCGCATAAGGGAACAGATTTTGAAACTAGTCAATCCCTCCCTTCAACAAGTGATAGACATATTGGATCGGCAAGACACACTTCACGTTGCTCAGGAATCATTTGAAACTTCGCCAGCTGTGTGTCACATTAACCGGCCCGCCGGGCGAGCTGCACGGAACTGTAAACAGCCCTCGCGCACGTCCGCGCAGCCACGTGTGCCAAGCAAGCAAGCAAGCAAATACAGTACTAAAGTCATGCCTGCGGTGTGCAACTAGACATTCGCCTGAGAATTGCCCGTCACGCCAAGCTATTTGTTTTTCCTGTAATAAGAAAGGTCATGTTCAAAGTGTTTGCCAGAAAAAGCTCCGATCGGACACTCCCAACCATTCCAGGTCTTTGCTTCGCACCAGAATCGAACCAAGAATACTCGGGCTCGTGAACCTTCGCCCATGGAAATTAATGTCGTTCATGCCATTCTGCCCAGTGCCACTCTCTCTGTGACTGTGTTCGTCCCACAAAAAGTGTGCGTCGACATCGCCGGAAATCCCGTCAGGTCGCAAGTGATTCTGTATCAGTGTCTGTTCACGTTGCACAAAACAGTCGCTCTTGTCGTCGGCAGGACAATACACTTTTTGTAGACTTGGAAATTAATGGCAACGTGATACCATTCGAGCTCCATACCGGAGCTGCAGTTTCATTGCTCAATAAAGACACATACAAACAACTGGGCACACCTCCGTTGCGTGCCGCAAATGTTAAGTTACATAGTTATTCAGGACAGCATATCCCTGTGTTAGGACAGTGCAGCATTCTTGCAACATACAAGGGACAAACAAAACTTGTGTCATTTTACGTTTTTCGTTCTTCCTCTGCAGTGAACTTGTTTGGTTTAGATTTATTTCAGTTGTTTAACTTGTCTATAGTCAATCAGGTCCTATCAGTGAACCAGACTGTGTCTTCAGCCAGTGTTTCTCGTCTATGTGAAGAATTTGCAGACATTTTTGCACCGGGCCTTGGTTGCGCTAAGAACTATGCAGCACACTTGGAACTGAAGGTAAACGCGCAACCAAAATTTTTCAGAGCGTGCAATGTTCCCCACGCATTGCGTGATGAGGTCGCAAGAACATTAAACGATTTAGAATCACAAGGTGTAATTGAACGTGTGCAGGCTTCTCTCTGGGCCTCACCCTTAGTAATTTTGACAAAACCTTCAGGAAAATTGAGACTTTGTGTGGACTTCAAGGCAACAGTGAATCCACAACTTGTGACTGCAACTTTTCCCTTGCCCCGCCCGGAAGATCTTTTTGACAAACTGTTCCTGGGTAAATATTTTTCGAAGTTGGACCTAGCAGATGCGTACTTGCAAATACCGGTGGACGACGAATCCCAGCGCGTATTGGTGGTTAACACGCATCTTGGTTTGTATTGATTCAACAGACTGCCATTCGGGTGTGCATCCGCCCCTGCATTGTTTCAGCAATATTTACAAACTGTTTGTGCGTCGGTCCCTACTGCTGCAAACTATCTGGACGATATTGTGATCTCCGGAAAGACGGAAGAAGAACATTTAGACAATCTCCGAACATTATTTCAGGTCTTGCGACAAAATGGTCTTCGCTTGCGGAAGGACAAATGTGTGTTTTTTGCTCGTGATTTGCCATATCTGGGACATGTACTCAATGCCCAAGGCATACATCCCAGTCGAGAGCACCTTCGTGCCATACAAGACTTGCCTTCGCCGCAGAATTTGAAGCAGCTACAGAGTGTGCTGGGTAAAATAAATTATTACCATCGCTATATCCCCCATGCCTCTTCCATTTCAGCTCCGCTTCATCGCTTACGCCATAAAGGTGTTCCGTTCGTCTGGACGACGGAGTGCGAACGCGCCTTTCGCCAGTTGAAATCGGCGTTACTTTCTAATACTTGCCTTACGCCTTTCGATCCCCAGAAACCCCTTTTGTTGATGGTAGATGCATCAGATTTCGAGATCGGTGCTGTGCTTGCGCACAAAGATGGTTCGCACGATCGCCCTATTGCCTTTGCGTCCAAATTGCTCTCGTCTGCGCAAAGAAATTATTCACAGATCGGGAAAGAAGCATTGCCTCTCGTATTTGGTGTTACCAAGTTTCATGATTTCTTGTATGGTCGTCACTCTACCATCATCACAACGTTTGACATCGCTTTTTCATCCGACCAAGCCTGTACCTCCACGTACAGCGCAGAAATTCATTCGCTGGTCTATTTTCCTCTCGCAGTACCGCTACGATATCTTGTATCGGTCCACTGCTAAGCACGGAAACGCCGATGCGTTGTCCCGTTTGCCTGTTGCTGAGGATAGAGCATTCGATTCTTCCGAACTTGCTTGCATGTTCATTGATGCGGAAACCGATGACGTGGTCGAATCATTTCCGATTGATTTTCGTCGTGTAGCTATAGCCACAACTGCTGACCTTGTCCTTGCTACCGTTTTTCGTTTTGCTGCTACGCAATGGCCCTTGTCAAAGTCACGGATCGAGGATCCGTTGGTTCGCCGATATTTTGCTCACAAGGAGAGAGTTTTGGTTCAATGTGGTTTTTTTGCTGTTGCGTTCTGATAATGATCAGTCCAGGGTCATGGTCCCACGTTCGTTACAGTCCTCTGTCTTAAAGCTTCTCCACAAAGGACATTGGGGTATAGTGAGAACGAAACAACTTGCTCGTCAGCACTGTACTTCGTTCGGAATCAATGCTGCGATTACGAATGTGTGCTCTTCTTGCATGGCGTGTGCCGAACAACAATCCGCGCCACCGCGGAAATTCTTTGCATGGCCAAAAGCCACTTCCCCTTGGCAACGCTTACACATCGATTTTGCTGGTCCATTCTGGAATGCTCGATGGTTGGTTCTGGTCGATTGCTTCAGTAATTTTCCTTTTGTTGTCCGGATGTCTTCCACGACGTCATCTGCCACCATCCAAGCGTTATCCGCTATCTTTTGCATTGAAGGTCTACCACAGACTATTGTTTCCGACAATGGCCCACAATTCATGTCTGCAGAATTTCAGTCATTCTGCAAGGCCAATGGTATTCAACAACTGACGTCCGCGCCGTTTTCGCCACAGTCAAACGGTGCCGCTGAACGTTTGGTCCGGACTTTCAAGTCCCAGATGTTGAAGTTAAAAGAGTCGCATTCTCGGGAGGACGCGTTATTGCTCTTTTTGTCTTCGTATCGCTCTCAGCCCCGAGATGGTCGCTCGTCGGCTGAGTTGCTCAATGGTCGTCCTCATCGAACCTTGATGTCTTTGCTACATCCGCCGCATCAGGTTCCTGTGCAGCGGCAGACACTTGCTTTTGCTCCCGGCGACGTTGTATACTATCGCACCTATCGCGGTTCACGGCGTTGGCTCGCAGGGCGCATTCTTCGCTGCCTCGGGCGCGCGATGTATTTGGTTTTGGGGGCCTCTGGTAAGGTGCGTCGGCATCTCAATCAGCTGCGCCTCTGTCGTCGCACGGGTTCTGCCGCTCCCCGTCTGCTTTCAGCGACGGTGCCGTCCGGTCAGCGCCCTGGGGACCCATCTACTGGCTCGCCTCATCCCCAGGTGTTACCGACGCTGCCTTCCATTTTGCCCCATGGCGACGCGCTGCCACCGCCGCCGCTGCCGCCTGTTCTCTCGCCGGCGCCGCCCGCAGTGGACGCGTCGCTGCAATCGCCGGGCGCCTCCCTGGGTCACGCGCCGCCGATCGCTTCCCGTGACCAGCTGTCCTCAGCCATGGAACTCTGGCCCGCTCCGGACCATCTGTCGTCTTCGCCAGTCGGGTGCTCCGACTCGATGGAGGTCGACCCTTCGGCCCCTCCTGACTATCTACGGGCGCATACACCGCATGTTGGCGTGCACCCTGGGCTAGGTTTCCAGGCGTTTCCTAGCTCCCCTCGGACCGAATGGCCGGGTGCGGGTGGCACAGCCTCGCCTGTTGTTAGGCTCCCCACCTCGTCGCATACGTCAGCATGGGGTCCTCCCCATGGCGGGCGGAAGCCTTATAACACCACCGTTCGCCGATTTGCGGGGGAGGAATGTGGTGTCACCGCCAGACACCACACTTGCTAGGTGGTAGCTTTTAAATCGGCCGCGGTCCGCTAGTATACGACGGACCCGCGTGTCGCCACTGTCAGTAATTGCAGACCGAGCGCCACCACACGGCAGGTCTAGAGAGACGTACTAGCACTCGCCCCAGTTGTACAGCCGACTTTGCAAGGAACGGTTCACTGACAACTACGCTCTCATTTGCCGAGACGATAGTTAGCATAGCCTTCAGCTACATTTGCTACGACCTAGCAAGGCGCCGTATTCAATTGATATTGATATTCTATTAATGTATCATAAGAGCGATGTTCTACAAATGTGGATTAAAGTTAAGTATTCCAGAAGCTATGTACTTTTCTTTATAGCATTCATTACGTATCCTGTTTCAGACCTCACGCCAGCCTGCGTGAGTTTAAGCGCGTGCCTTTCGGCTTCCTCTCATTGTGTCTAGGCTGTCTTGTCTAGACACAACACCTATCTTTCGCTTGAACAGTCTGATTAGCAAACAGTTTATCTATTCTACAATGTCTTTAATCAATAATCAAGTATCTGATCAAAGACACGAATATTACATTTAGTGTATGCGTACACAAATCTGACAAAGTCCCTCCATTGCGCAAACAAGCAAAAACTACGTGCAGGAAAAAAGCAAATCCCAGAATAATACAAAATTCTCCTCTGGCATCACTATCACGGTCAGCGCAGGCTGCGGCTCCCTTGACGCGCAGCTTCTCTCCACACCAGGCTGCGTCCGACTGCTCTCAATAATTGGTCGCTCGGTACCACTTGCGATATCTCAGGTTCTGAGTTTGTGTATGCACTCAACAGCATATTCAGTAGCCCACTTTCCAAAGAAAGATATGAACCCCGCATTTTCATAACATCCATCCTCACTTCTTGTCAAACATGCTGGCAAGGAGCAATCACAAAATTCTTGCATAACAAAACTAAGAAAAATACGATCAGCTAACTTAAAATGAAGCGATAAAAACGTAAACAAATCATAAGATCTTTAAAAAATTCTACATAATAAGTCAAGGAAAATACTGTACAAGTAACATCTTATGTACGTAAGCACACATATCCACAAAACACTGACAGTACTTAATTTGACAGTATAATAATATGCTACTTACAGTTCTCCAAGTGTGTAATAATGACCTTCAGTTGCGCAGATACAAATATTACATAGAACTACAAATAGCGGAAAGAGAAAATAATAAATATACAAGTATAAATAATAATTAATTGAAAACCCTCAGCTGCCGACAGTTGTTGTTGATATACCTCGATGGAGAAAGCTGAAAATGTGTGCCCCGACCGGGACTCATATCCGGGATCTCCTGCTTACATGGCAGATGCTCTATCCATCTGAGCCACCGAGGACACAGACGAATAGCGCGACTGCAGGGGCTTATCCCTTGCACACCTCCCGTGAGACCCACATTCCCAACTGTCCACAATCTACATACGTAATGATCCTTATAGATATTTGCCCATCCACTCATTACTCGCGCCAACAACGTGACGATTCCCGTTAGAGTTCGGGCAAACTGTGCGCATTCGCACAGACAAAGGTCAATGGCCGGGTAGCCTTTAACTATATATCGTAAGAACAGATACCATTCATGACCATGCAGCGTCTCTAGAGTAAATGATAATTTATTGAAAACCCTCATCTGCCGACAGGTGTTGTTGATATATCTCGATGGGGAAAGCTGAAAATGTGTGGCCCGACCGGGACTCGAATCCAGGATCTCCTGCTTACATGGCGGATGTTCCATCCATCTGAGCCACCGAGGACAAGAGAAGCTGCACGGTCATCTGTTCTTTCGAGAACAGTAACTATTTTCATATTTAGTTAAAGGCTGCCCGGCCATTGAATGTGCACAGGTTGCCCGAAGTCTTACGGGAATCATCACTTTAGTTGGCGCAAGTAATGCGTGGATGGGCAAATATCTATAATGAACATTATGTATGTAGATTGTGGACAGTTGGGAATGTGGCTCTCACGGGAGGCGTGCAAGGGACAAGTCCCTGCAATCGCGCTATTTATCTGTGTCCTCATTGGCTCAGATGGATAGAGCGTCTGCCATGTAAGCAGGAGATCCCGGGTTCGAGTCTCGGTTGAGGCACACATTTTCAGCTTTCACCATCGAGGTATATCAACAACACCTGTCGGCAGTGGAGGGTTTTCAGTCACTTATCATTTATTCTAGAGAAGCTGCACTGTAATCAGAGGTATCTGTTCTTTCGAGAACAGTTACTACCTTCGTATATACAAGTGTAATTGCGCAGGTAAGCACTTTTATCTATGTTACGTTCGTGGTAGTTTATTGACAAGGTAATCAAACATTATTTACAATTCTTCTCAGAGATGCCTCACACTAAGTGCACTCACAGTCACACCGAAAGGTTAACATATTCCGGTGAGGACACAACAGTTTGAGGTGTAAGCTGATTCAGGGACTCATTACATTCATTGTCTCTGCTGACAACCACACCAAAAAATGTTTTAGTCTGTCACTCTTTTTTTACATATCCAGATAAAGATACAGTACAGAATCAGCAGTAATAGTAAAAGCACAAGTATAGCTTGTTTAATACCAGGAAATTCATCGTAAATTCATAACATGATTGAAGTTGTATCTCTTTCAGAAAATAGGTTCTCGTAATTGATACAGAAGTTCAAATGTTCATACATTAGATAATAACAGCAACAAATTGTTGTGAATAAATAAAATAGTAAGTTATATACAGCTGAATATAAAATCTACATCAGGTAATAGGCACTTATGTTCAGTGCTGAGTAAAAGACTCAAAATATATGTGGTCACAGTTGATTACTTAAGTGTGTCAAGTTTCTTGAAGTACAGTTGCAAATGTTAAGTCCAGGGCAACCACATGGTAGAAGACTTGTTCTATAAAAATTCTTTTTCCTATGATAGAATAAACAGTATACCATGAAGTTCATGAGTCGATCCAGAGCATGGAAAACATGTGACATATGACATTATTGAATAACATACTGGTTTATCCAACAACATTAATGGCAACACATTTAAAAATGTTACAATTAATTGCAGATCCCAGTGTTGGCATGTCCATACTAATTACATCTGATTCAGATTATCATACCAATAGAAAATTAGCATTTTTTTGAAGATGCAGTCACCAAAAAAGTAAGAGTTACAGGTAAACAATCAAAAAATTAAGTTCATATAATCCCAATTCTGCGGTAGATATTTGAGAAAAAGCATATGTGAGTGTGCATGCAATTCCTTCTTATATATTAGAAGGGGCTTATGCTGAAGTTGAATTAGGTAGTTCAGTTTTCATAACAATAATTTACAAATTTAACCATTGTGTATGGGGAAATGATAATTACAAGTAAATCGTTATTATTAGAGCACATATATTTCATTTTGAAATATAATAGTAATATTTATGTGAGGATCATTAAACAGAAAATAGCAAGTAGCATCACTAAGTCAGTATCGTCAGATGTCAAATGTCGACTTGTCTCTGTGTGGAGTCAGAATTGTATGGCCATACGTAGTGAGTTACACCAGCAAAATAAAGACAACATTCAAAATGCAACACAAAAGAATTCATCCTCATAATGACCAGTAACAGCTGAAATAAATGGTTTATCAAATGAAAATGAAGCAAATAACTTCTCCTTACATTATTCAGTGTTGCTTCATGACAAAAAAGTCACCATTTTACAATCATTAACTTAATATGCTAGAATTGGCACTGCATCACTACTGTAGTCGAACCTACATCTTCATTATCACCATAAAAAAATTCCGAAATTAAATTGTCCTAATAGAAGAAAGCTAATGGATTGAAGTCATTTACTTTACACAATAATTTACATCATGCATAACAAATGTTGCAGATCAACTTGGATCAAGTTGTAAAAATACTAAAAGCTGAAAAGAAAAAAATTGTCAAAATGCATAACATACTTATATACAAGTTACTGATGAATGTTTTTGATAAGGTTGGGTAACTCTGGAAAGTCCATTTCTTCATAACAGACCACTGCAGCATTTACAAAAAGTTCAGTAAGTGTAAACGGTAATAGGTAGAGAAACAAAATTTTTCACTGAGACAATTTCAATCGACAGCTTCGCAAAGCTACTAAATTCATCCTACAAAGTGGATCACATAATTCGGCATTAGAGGAAAAAATCTTTATAAAACCGTTGATGCACTCTCAACTCCAAATAGGTTAAAAGAAAATGAAGCATCTGCAAACGCTGGTGTTTCATACAGGTAAAAGCTTCATGTTTTCTGGAGTTTACGATGTATACAGAAGGTATGATTGGCATCTAAAAATGTAATTCGTGTTCTTTTTATAATCAATACCTCTTCCACCTCATAATACATCTCATCGGTAGCAACTGTTCTCTCAGAAATCCTTTCTTGATAAAATAAATCTGCCTTGAAAATATCACTGTGACCGTATTTTCGAACAAAGTGCACATAAACAGAATTTCCATGTATGTTGTACAACTCTGGGTTGCTTCGTTTAAAGAGTTTACATTCCTTACCTTGAGTGATTTCATAAATAGTTCCATAAATGCTTACTCACTAAATTATGTATAATGCCTGGTATGTCTTCCTCAGAACAATGTATTTCGTTATCCTTCAGCATAATATCTTACAAATCGTAATCCATTTCACATTATATTCCAAAACTGCCCTATAATATAAGATCGATGCATCATAATAAATCATAATAACATCATAATCCTCATATGTCAGTCCTTAAGCAAAATTCCTCATCATATTCCGAATCCATATCACACAATATTCCATAGATTCAGCAACTTTGCTATTATCACTCTTTAAGATACTTCGTAAATAGCAGAACAAGCGTCCTTCAGATATTTTCCTAATTAAACTAGTGTCCATCAGAAATACCTTTCTCAGTTCAGAACCACTCACACAGTATCAAATTAAAAATAAATTCAGCTGATCTATATCTCTAGAACTCGCAAGTTACTTCAGAAAAAAATGTACTTACATAAAATGTTACCTCATGCACTTTACTCAAGAACAGCAAAGTATTCTGTCTGGTATAGGTAAAGCAGAAAATCCATAGGCCTTCGAAAGCCACAAAAAACTTCATTACGTGTGCAAACTATCTATCTGTAAAAAACAAATGATCATCTTAGATTTTCAAAACAACGCCTGCTCTGCTATAGCAAGATCTCAACAGAAAAATTCCAAATTCATCAAATAAGATAAAGGTTATTAGATTTCAATCAGATTCTTCACCTGTAAACTCAGAATGATACGAGCTGAATACAAATTGTTCGCAGATGGCTTAACATTCAATACTGTCATAGTGCAACTACAGATACAAAAAATTGTCTGCTTTCAGTGTTTATCACTTTGGCAGACTATGCTTAGCAAATTCGAGATACTTCTCTTCATACGACACAAATAGTAGGTAGCCACTATTTACTAATATATTGTATCAAATAGATTGACAATAAATGAAATATTAACAGATATACAGTTTAGTTAAAGAGTGTGAAGCAGTGATGAATGCTAAATTAAGAAAATGCACTGCAACAGCGGGTGAAACTATGCTCGCCACTGCACATAGTAACTACAGAATAGTAAAACCTCTAGGGTATTATTCTTTGTATCCTTTGCTTTCTGATACATGACACAGTGTGTGCGTATGGTTTCGAGTTCTATAGTATTTGAATGTGAAATTCGGCAGAAAGAATTGCTCCTTATAGAGTTTGCTTCATGCATTAAACGATGCGATTTGAGCAACACTTTCTGACCTACCTCTAAGTTTTTGATATTTATTTGTGGGTTTTGAAGCTTCATTTCCTCTGCGGCTTTCTTTATGTTTTGCAATGCTAAATTGATTACTTCATGGTGTCTTAAACGTCATTGTGCAATGAAGTGTTTTAATGTTTTTATACGACCTGATGGTGTTTTATTCTTCAATACGAAGAGTGGACGCAAAGTTACAGAATCACTTCGCAGTTTGTTAATGATATTATGAAAATCCAATAACTGCAAATCCCTATTTCTGTGTTGATGATGACAATACAGTCTTCAAAATTTATCTAATCCTTCCATAATGCGTTTAGAGGGGCTACAGGATGGCATAAAACCTGATATAAATATTGGTTTAATTTTTCTATGTCTCAGAGTTCTTAGCCATGTACGAGTATTAGAACGAAATTGTCGGCCATTATTAGAAATTACTTTGTCACCACGGCCTAATTCTTCCAGGAAGTTCCTTACGAATGTTTTGCAGTTACTTTCCGTAAAGGTGTGAATGACACAAATTGAGAGGTAAGCTCAGCAGCTACACTAACAAATGAATGGCCTCTTTTATATCTGGTAAATGGACCGAAAAAATCAATAGCAGTTGATTCTCCTTATTTCATGGGACTAATCTGAAATAGTGGTGTTCTCTACGTAATGGTATGTGGTCTTACTTTTAGGCATAGACTGCATAAGTCAAGATTGTACAAATTCGGTTTTCCATATTGTTGAAGTAACATGTATCTCGTGATATCTGAAAACATTTCTCAGCACCAGAGTGCGCGTGAGTGAGATGTGTGTACCAAATGAATTTGTTGACGAGTCCCTCTGGGCTGCAGAAAACCAAAATAGAACTGCCAAGATATCCGGATCTGAATAAAATGTTGTTAGATACAAGGTAAAGCTGAATTATTGCGTATTTGATTTGTTTTCCCATTTCTCTTTTGTGGGTATTTCCAGATTGGATCTTTCTGCTATTCATGAGCAATATTACATAATGAAGATGAAATAAGTTTTCAAAGAATACTTTTTGCGTATATAACATACTAAAACTGTTTTCCTTGCAGTCTTCCTGATTACTCTGGACTCAACGAACAGATGCACGTGAAAGTGCACCAGCAATAATATTTTCAAACCCAGTACGTGAATCACAATGAAACTGAATTCCTGAAGGTAAAGAGCCCAACGTCTAAAACAATCATGATTTAGTTTCACTGTCATAAGAAACTGGAGTACCCGATGATCAGTATATACCTTAGTGTGTTTACTCTGTAGAAAGCAACGAAATTTATCAAGTGCCCAGACGATGGCAAATGCTTCGACCTCGGTGACAGAATAGTTACATTCGGCTTTTGTTAAGACTTGGTTGGCAGAAGCTATACTTTTCCGTGTAATAATTCCCTTTTCTACAAATTCTTGAAACAAGTGGGCACCAAGACCAGATTTTGAGCTATCCATCCAAAGGCAAATATCAAAAGATAAAAAAGGATGTGTTAGTATCAGTGCTTTAAGTAGTGCTGTATTTAGATCATCATCCCAGTCCCATTCTGTATTCTTACCGATGAGTCGAAACAGTGTAGGTGTAGACACGCTCAGTATGCTGATGCAGCGTCGATGACAGTTCAAAAGGTCTAAGAACCCTCTAAGTTGTCGATAGTTTGTTGGGACAGGTATTTCTTCAATTGTTTTCATTTTTTCTGCATTGGGTAAGGTACCTTTTATAGTGACAATGTGGCCAAGAAATTTAATTTATGTTTTAACAAATTCTGATTTTTCTAGATTGACTGTAGTGCTATGCTCAAGAAATGTCTATAATAGTTCACTCAGTACTTGGTTGTGATCTGTCCACAAACTTTCAGCAATCAAAATGTCATCAACATAAGCGTAGATCCCCCCCCCCCCCCCAGGGGGTCCACAACTCTTTTGTGGATACGTGCATAGCGAGCATGGGACCCCGAGCTAATGTGGCCTTCCTTTCTTTCCAGGCTGCATACCTTCCCTTTCTGCATCCTTCCCCATCCCCCATCTTCGCCCCTCCTCCCCTCACGTCTTTCCTTCCCTTTCTCCCCATCTGGGAGTAAGGTTTGTGCCTAAGTCTGGAGACGGACGCTCGAAAATGTAACGCATTCTTCGCCTTCTTTGCTTGTATGTCTTCTTCCTTCCTTTGTCCTTTTCTTTTCCTTACCTCTTCTCTTTACCGCTGCGGCGTTTGAGACCTCTCTTCTTTCCTTTCCTTTCTCTTTCTTCCTCCCTGTGCGTGTCTGAAGGCCGACCCACGCATTTTTGTGCGTAGCCGGTGACGGGGTAACGCTTAATTCCCCGCCCCGGGTAGACAGGTAGGACACGTACGTACCCCCTGGTAACGGCCAGGCCCAGGGAGGGGTGATTACCCGAGCTGATACCTTCCGAAAGTGCCGATTGGTCCCTCCGTCCGTTTGTCGGGAGGTGTGACCTGAGGTGTGAACAATCACCTAAGGCGGGAGTGCCCTCAGAGAGGGCCCCCACAAGGGAGGAGCGCGCCATCGGATACGGCGTAATCATGGGGCATTCTTCCGCAATGGTTTCCGCACCTTCCACTATGTCTGCTCACAAGCGTAAGTATACTGAGTCTCAGCTACAGACGGTTCTTCCATCGTTGCCACAGTTCCTTGTTGTTTCTCGGTCTGACGAAGGTCATGACTTCTCCACGGTCAACCCTTTTATTATTCAGAAAGGTGTCGACGCAATTGCAGGTCCTGTAAAGTCTTGTTCCAGATTACGGAATGGCACCTTGTTGTTAGAAACAGTCAGTGCCTTCCAGGCACAAAACTTGCTGCGTACTTCACTGCTCCACACCTTCCCTGTCCGGGTTGAAGCGCACCGTCCTTTAAATTCCTCGCGTGGAGTCGTTTATACACGCTCCCTCAATGGATTGTCTGACGAAGAAATTCAGCACTACCTGTCTGACCAGGGCGTAACGGCTGTTCATAGAGTTATGAAAAGGGTTGACACGAACGTCATTCCAACCCACACTGTCTTCTTGACATTTGACAAAGTTCAACTTCCATCGAAAATCAAAGCAGGCTATGAGATAATTTCCGTTCGCCCTTACGTCCCAAACCCTACGCGTTGCTATCGGTGTCAGCGGTTCAATCACACCAGACAGTCCTGTTCCAATCCGGCCAAATGTGTTACGTGTGGCAAGGATGCCCATGAGGGTGCTTGTCCACCTCCACCCCCCGCTGCATCAACTGTATGGGTGACCACGCTGCTTCCTCTCGAGATTGCCCCGTTTTTAAGGACGAAAAGCTCATCCAGGAAATCAGAATGAAGGAAAAGGTGTCGACCTTTGCTGCTCGAAAATTATTCGCCAGTCGCCAGCCCACCGTGCCTCCGACAGGAAAATACAGCATTGTCCTTGCTTCTCCTCGGCCAACAAAGGAGGCGGCCACGCAGACTTGCGACCTCACCTTTAGTGCCACAGTCGTCAGATCGGCCAGCGCAAAGATCGCCCGTTCAACCTCACCACTTTCGCCTGCCCACTCTATGGCTCACCCTTCATCGGGTTCTGCTAAATCTCGAGCCAAAAAGTCAGACACCAAGACTTCGACAAAAGAGCATACTCGTGAAGATTTTTTACGTACCCCAACTTCACAACCATCAGTTCCTCCTTTATGTAAACATCATAATTCCAAGAAGGCTACAAAGAAACCCAGTTCATCTCCTTCTCCGCCAAGGCGTGTCCCATCTACAGTACCACCTGGCGGAAATCGCCCTCAGCCGTCTTCTGTGTCGCCGAGGCGCACTGCTGGCGGCCGATCAACCGGCCGATCGCTGGTGGCACGAGCTGCTCCTGAACAACCTATGGATCAGGATCTTCTGCCTTCGGCTGAATGCCATTCCATGCTGTCGGTCGCAAGCTCTGAGCAGTCGTTGAGTTGACAGCAACCTTGGTCACATTCCTCCATTTTCTGTTCACCCTATGTCCATTATCCACTGGAATATCCGCGGCGTTCGAGCCAATCGGGATGAATTGTCGATCCTCTTACGATCCTACTCGCCGGTCATCTTCTGTCTTTGTTCTCCCTCATTTTCAGTCCGTCCGATATGATCTCCCCTCTGTTGAAGGCACTCCAGCCCATGGAAGTCTCATGATTCTTCTCCATGATACTCTCCATTATCACCCAATCCACTTAAACACTTCCTTCCAAGCTGTCGACGTCCGTCTTTCCCTTTCTGGATACACGTTCTCTCTTTGTACTGTATACATTCCATCGTCCACACCAATGGCACGAGCTGATCTCCTTCATCTTCTTGGTCAGCTTCCACCCCCCTATTTGCTGGTTGGGGACTTCAATGCCCACCACCCGCTTTGGGGATCTCCACATCCTTGTCCACGTGGCTCACTATTGCTAGACGTCTTCCACCAAGTGGATCTAGTTTGCCTCAACACTGGGGTCCCTACATTTTTGTCTGCCTCCACGACAAATTTATCTCATTTGGACCTTGCGGTCGGTACTGTTCCGCTAGCTCGGCGCTTCGAATGGTTCGCCCTTGATGATACACACTCGAGTGACCACATTCCATGTGTCCTTAAACTGTAGCCTCAACTGCCATATATGCGCCCGAGACGCTGCAAGTTTGCCCAGGCCGACTGGACACTTTTTTCGTCTCTAGCGACATTCGATGACCGTCACTTTCCCAGCGTTGATGATGAGGTCACACACATTACCGACGTTATTCTTACAGCTGCGGAACGTTCAATACCACGCACCTCCGAATTGCCCCTGCGCCCCCCAATTCCTTGGTGGAACGAGGCATGCCGTGACGCAATACGTGAGCGGCGACGTGCTCTCCGCATTTTCCGCCACCATCCTACTTGTGCTGCGAATATACAGAAAGATAGATCCTTTATCATTTAGCTACAAAATAGCAGGTCAGCAACTGGAAGCAGTTAATACCATAAATTATCTGGGAGTACGCATTAGGAGTGATTTAAAATGGAATGATCACATAATGTTGATCGTCGGTAAAGCAGATGCCAGACTGAGATTCATTGGAAGAATCCTAAGGAAATGCAATCCGAAAACAAAGGAAGTAGGTTACAGTACGCTTGTTCGCCCACTGCTTGAATACTGCTCAGCAGTGTGGGATCCGTACCAGATAGGGTTGATAGAAGAGATGCAGAAGTTCCAACGGAGAGCAGCGCGCTTCGTTACAGGATCATTTAGTAATTGCGAAAGCGTTACGGAGATGATAGATAAACTCCAGTGGAAGACTCTGCAGGAGAGACGCTCAGTAGCTCGGTACGGGCTTTTATTGAAGTTTCGAGAACATACCTTCACCGAAGAGTCAAGCAGTATATTGCTCCCTCCTACGTATATCTCGCGAAGAGACCATGAGGATAAAATCAGAGAGATTAGAGCCCACACAGAGGCATACCGACAATCCTTCTTTCCACGAACAATACGAGACTGGAATAGAAGGGAGAACCGACAGAGGTACTGAAGGTACCCTCCGCCACACACCGTCAGGTGGCTTGCGGAGTATGGACGTAGACGTAGAAGTAGACGTACTTTGGCCAACTGTATCCACTATAAGCAGTTCCGAGCGCGATGCCGTCGTGTCATCCGCGATAGCAAGAAGGCAAGCTGGAAATTCTTTATTAGCTCATTTAACACCTTCACTCCCTCCTCGGAAGTTTGGAGTCGGCTTCGACGGTTCTCAGGCGCGCCTAGTTTCTCCCCGGTCTCTGGGCTCACTGTCGCGCATGATACATTAGTGGACCCCGTCGCAATTTCTAACTCATTGGGTCAGCACTTTGCTGAGATTTCGAGCTCTTCAAATTACCCGCCAGCGTTTCTCCCGAAGAAACGTGCAGCGGAAGTGCGACCTCTTGCTTTCTCCTCTCAAAATCGCGAAAGCTACAATACTGTTTTCTCCATGCGGGAACTCCAACATGCTCTCTCTTCTCGCTCCTCCGCCCCAGGACCGGATGGTATCCACATCCAAATGTTGCTGCAATTATCAACCCATAGTCTGCGTTACCTCCTTCGCCTTTATAATCGCTTTTGGACCGACAGTACTTTTCCCAGACGATGGCGGGAAGCTATCGTCGTTCCTGTTCCGAAACCTGGAAAGGACCAACATCTCCCCTCTAGCTATCTCTCACGAGTAGTGTGTGTAAGGTTTTGGAGCGTATGGTGAATTACCGTTTAGCTTGGTGGTTGGAATCCCGCAGTCTTTTAACACCTGCTCAATGCGGATTCCGAAAGCCTCGTTCTGCAGTTGACCATCTTGTTGCTCTCTCCACTTAGATCATGAATAATTTTCTCCGGAAACGCCAAACAGTAGCAATATTTTTTGATCTGGAGAGAGCATACGATACCTGTTGGAGGACAGGTATCCTCCGCATACTGTTGTCTTGGGGCTTTCGAGGTCGGCTGCCCCTTTTTCTTCGCGAATTTATGGCAGAGCGCACATTTAGGGTGCGGGTGAACACTACTCTCTCCCGTACTTTCTCCCAAGAAAACGGGGTACCCCAGGGCTCCGTGCTGAGTGCTGTACTGTTTGCCATTGCCATCAATCCAATTATGGATTGTCTCCTTCCTGATGTCTCGGGCTCCCTCTTTGTGGACGGATTTGCGATCTACTACAGCTCTCAACGGACCAGCCTTCTTGAACGACGTCTTCAAGGATGTCTCGATCGCCTCCACTCTTGGAGCATCGACACCGGCTTCCGTTTTTCTCCCAGTAAGACCGTTTGTGTTAATTTTTGGCGACGTAAGGAGTTTCTTCCGCCATCCTTACATCTAGGTCCTGTCAATCTTCCGTTTTCAGAAGTCGCTAAATTCTTGGGTCTTATGTTTCACAGAAAACTGTGCTGGTCCTCCCACGTTTCCTATCTTTCGGCTCGCTGTCTGCGATCCCTCAACACCCCCCGTGTCCTGAATGGTACCTCCTGGGGAGCGGACCGAGTGGTCCTTCTCCGCCTCTATCGCGCCTTAGTGCGCTCGAAATTGGACTACGGAAGCATAGTCTACTCCTCTGCTCGGCCGTCTATTCTTCGGCGTCTCGACTCTATCCACCACCGTGGATTACGGTTAGTGTCTGGAGCTTTTTACACCAGCCCTGTGGAAAGCCTTTATGCTGAGACTGCTGAACCTCCGCTGCCCAATCGGCGAGCAGTCCTTCTGAGTCGTTATGCAAGCCATCTGTCTTCCATGCCTGCTAATCCATCCCATGACATTTTTTTCGACGCCTCCTTTGATGTAGGGTATGCAGGCCGCCCCTCCTCCCTACTACCACCGGGAGTCCGCTTTCGTCAACTGCTCCATTCTCTTTCCTTCCGCTATCCTAAAACCTTCTTGACAACTTGGGGTACAGCACTGCCTTGGCTCCGTCCCGGGATCTGCCTGATCCGAGACCTTTGTCGATTTCCCAAGGATGGTACCCCTTCACTTGTTTATCGTCGGGCATTTGCTGCTCTATGTGCACAAATGACGGACGCCACATTTATTTACACCGACGGCTCGAAAACATCGTTAGGTGTAGGGAGTGCCTATATTGTTGGCGACACCCCAAATCACTTTCGGCTTCCCGACCAGTGTTCAGTTTATACTGCGGAGCTTTACGCTGTTCTCCAGGCTGTCCACTACATCCGCCGCCATCGGCGGATACAGTACGTTATCTGCTCCGATTCTCTCAGCTCTCTCCTCAGTCTCCAAGCTCTTTACCCTGTGCGCCCTCTGGTCCACCGGATTCAGGACTGTCTGCGCTTGCTCCACCTGGGGGGCGTCTCGCCGGCGTTCCTCTGGCTCCCGGGACACGCTGGTATCTACGGAAATAAGGCGGCCGACATTGCAGCCAAGTCTGCAGTCTCTCTTCTTCGGCCAGCAATTCAATCGATTCCCGTCGCCGATCTCCGGAGCGTTTTATGTCGTCGTGTTGTTCATTTATGGCACGCGCATTGGTCGACACTTCCCCAAAATAAATTGCGGGACGTGAAAACTCTTCCTTGTGCTTGGACCTCTTCCTCCCGAACGCGTCGTCGGGAGGAGGTAATTTTAACTAGACTCCGGATAGGACACTGTCTTTTTAGCCATCGACATCTTTTAAGCGGCGATCCTCCCCCACTCTGCCACCACTGCTCTCAGCTGTGGACGGTAAGACACCTTTTAATTGAGTGCCCCTATTTTAATCTGTTACGCGCCCGTCTACAGCTGTCGCCTGATATATCGTCAATTTTAGCAGATGACACGCGCTCGGCCGATCGCGTTCTAGAGTTCATTCGTGCCAGTGAAATGACGTCAGTCATTTGAAGTTTTTTTGGGACAACCAACCCCCTTCTGTAGTGGATTTTTAAGCCTTCCTTCTGCTTTTAGTTTCTCCAATTTTATGACTTTCGTTCCCGTTGCTGCTGGTTTCCGTTTTCGGTTTTTTACTGCTTCCTAAGTCACAGACCGGGCGCTAATGACCATAGCAGTTTTGCGCCCTAAAACCAAAACAAAAAAAAACAAACAAAAAAGCGTAGATCCCGTCTTTCAAATGCTTTGGTAAAATATCAGTAAGACCGTGGATAAATGAAGTTGATGAAACAATGAGACCAAACAGTAATTTTCGAAATTGGTAGCAGCTTCCAAAATAGAGAAAAGCTGTATGTTTCCTTAATTCAGGATGTAATTCGATTTGCCAAAATGTGTATCATATATCTAGAGAAGGTATTATATTTACACCACGAAATTTCTGTAATTATTCCTCTGGTGTTCGTGGTCGATCAATTTCTGGTTGCATCATAGTGCTGATCTGTCTGGAACCGAGAACAAATCAAATGAATCACCTTTCTTTTTAACAACTTGTAATGGGCTATTGCATGAACTCACAGCATTGTCGATTATCCCGTTATCTAGCATCCATTGGATCTCCTGTCTAACTTTTTCTCTGTATGTCTACGGAATAACGTAAGGTAGTACAAAAAATGTTTGCTGAATTGTTAAATAAAATTATACATAGTTCTTGTCTTGCAAGATAAACTTCAGAACGAGACATTAGGATTTCGAATAATGCATGTGTGTCTCTATCAGAATCTACTTCATCTCAGTGTACTTTCTTTTCTATTAATCGTTCTGTGCTAATAGACTGTTCAGCTTCACAATCAAATGGTGTTCTGTTATTCATGCGACTGTCAGACAAATGCAGTGAGTGTTGTGTCTCAAGCGGAGAGGGAAATCGCAGACACCTCACATCTTCATCTTCCTTTGTCAACCAGCCTTGAAATTCAAGTGTTACTGGTACATGGTTTATTTGGAACATTACTTCAGCATCGCAAGAATTTTACATCGTTTTATATTCACGTAGAAGCTCTATACCAAATATTGCTTCTGTTGACAAAAGAGGAACGATCAGACAACTCACAGGAAACTTTTGTCCCTGACACATGGAAACTAACGAAGTCTGAATACCTAGATCCACACTCTTTCCTTGAATCACTCCTTTCGATCTAGTTCTTAATAGTGACAAAGTTGGACAAACAGATGCTTGAGCACATTTACTAAACACTGTCTCACTAATCACAATAACACGGCTACCAGAAACAAGTACAGCAGAAATTTTTCAATTGGATGTACAAGACTATTTTCACAGTCGTCATTTTCTTGTAACAGTGTGTCCCTAATGTCATCGCAATCAATGAAGTTAATATGGTTCCTACGTAGACTGTCGGTAACTGCAAACGGTTCGTTTGTAGGGTGACTGCTAGTCATTGTTGTGTCGACTCGTTTTGCCTAGAATTGTTGAGTGGTTTGGGCGGTCTGATTTCTACAGAAGGATTTCTCAGAATTTGAATTTCTACGATCACGCCAAATTTAATTTGATCTGCCATCATAATTATTTCGTCTAACATATTTGTTTAGTACTACTGTCATATGCACTCCATGCCCCAATTTCCACAGCCTGAGCACTACTTTAGGAACCAGCATTTGCGCGGACACGCCGATTTCGATGTACTCCGCCAGTATCATTGCATCTGAAATTTCTTGATTGCCATAAAGTTTATGTTCAGGCGATCCGCGATCTCTATTCCTGTAGTTTTCTTTAGAGCATCTTTTTCAGGGTGCACCCTCTTCCCCTGGTTAGTTGGAGTTCTTGCAGGATACCCCTGCATTGCCTCCTTGTCTTCTCTTCGACGATTTGTAGTTGTTCTTCTCTTTTTTGTAGTTGTCATCTCGTTGCCCTGATAATTCCGACTGTCACAATAAATCAGTTCTCAAGCGTCTGTACTCCTTATTGTAGGGCTGATGTGTCACATCATGCCCGTCTACATCACGTCACTTATCAAACCGTTCACGTGAATTCCATTTACATTTCGGTTACGCCACGAACGGTCATTTTTCCAATACTGATTATTATTGTTTCTGTGTGTATGATCTTTATTGTCAAATCCAAGTTCTTCCGAAAGATATGATAACCTTCCAAGCCATCCACACAAAGTCCATTCGGATTAATTCCGACAGACTATACGGATTAGTTACATATCTGTTCATGTGCATCACGTACTCAAAGTACTGAGAAATTCGCTTGTTCATAATAATGTATCCAGATAATGTTATGTTTCAAGCGATCTTGACTTGTTTCAGACCAGTGACCGTACAAGAACGCGTGATAAAAATCGCCGTACGTGTGATATTCACGTGCTCTGGATCTCATTGTTGTCTCAGGTTTTCGTTCAAGATAACAGTAGCTGAATTCTAGTTTGTGGTCAATGGGCCGTGTTGGTGGTAAAGAATAATCAAATTGTTGCAATCACGCCCTTCGGTGAATTTTATTGCTGGCATTACGAAAAATTTTAAATTACCTTACTGTAGGAAAATGTATGGATCAAACGCATTGTTTTTCTTTCATAGCATAACTCACATTCCAGTCATTGTGTTCTGCAAACATATCACGTTCACGAGAGAAGTGATCAGCATTTCCGAAATAATTACATTCATTGTGATTCCCAACATGATAATTATTGAACCTACTAGTATTGTTACCGCGCCCCATTCTTTCTTCGATATTCGCAGTATTTTCTTGTATCCTTTGCACTTCTTCTTTATTTTGTTGATTAATTGTCATCTGATCTTCTTGAAAACGTTGCACAGAGTGAAATTCTTCAGTATATGCGAACGGAACTGGCTTAGCATCGTCTGACCTTTTATCTGCTTCACTGTTCGTTTGCGTCACCCTCTCGGATATTTGTACGACTCCTTTTGTAACTGTGATCAAATGAGTTTGCATCATTGAAACTTCAGTGTTGGTCTGTAACTATAATGACACGAACCTTTATGCTAATTCCTCCATTTGTAATTCTTGTTCTGACATCTGTTGTCTCAACTAACAGTATATCCTTTATTATGTCTGTGTATATTGTTGTAGGTATGTGCGGATATATTGTACTGAAGGTGCAATTAATCGAGAAAAAAAAACAATTAAATTTGAAGTACTTACAATTTTAAGCTAACAGAGATGCACCAATGTCTAAATCTGTCCCTAATGCTCTACGCTGAGAATTTTTTCGTCATGAATCCTGGAAAGTCTCAATTACTAGAGCACTAGTTACTGTTCCTATTGTACCTCCACAGTCTTACAGAACTTGAGCATATGTGATCCAGTCTTCGTCAGAAAGATTTTTACCTACAAAGACTCTTAAATCTCTAGTGGCGAAATCTCGTTGCAGAAGCAACTGCTGATATCCTCCGGACGCTTGTAAAACTTTTACTGTTCATAATTAGGAACTTCTAAAGGAGGCACGGATACTGATTCAGTACAACTGAGTCGACATTTGATTCTATGATGCGTAGCCGTTCACAGATTTCTGTTAAACAGGGAACACTTATAAACTACTTCGACCATCCTTGCAGATCCACCATGAAACACCTTAAGTCAAACGTATGAAGTTCGTATAGGAGTTCAGCACAATTTACTTCCACAAAATTTTCTTAGAAAATAATTGAGACCGATTCAATTACCTTTAAAAGAAATTCCATATATTCTCGCATAGGTTTGCAATGATAAAATCTCAAATATCTCTCCCTTTCTTTATACAACTCCGTACCAGTTTATTTATTAGAAAATGGTGCTCAGAAATTTCTCTGCTCAACAATTATAAGCATCTGAGTCCCATAGGTCCACACATTAACACTTCTCTATGGTGAGTCCTTTTCCATATCGCTGAATTTTTGCTACAGCCTACTACTCACTCCGGAGCAAACCTATTTTTCAGAGTAAACGCATCCCTCAAGCAGGTGAAATGCGCTAACTCGATGTTTTTTATCAATTTTAGCTTCGATGACCCGTCAGCCGCTCGGGCCAGCTTAAAAAATTTAAAAGTGGAACATAAATCGAACTAGCGCAGATTTGGCCTGGATATTACAGACTCAATACGACATTATTAATATCGGATTTGAGAGTTCCTCGTATACTTAATTTTAACCTTCCGGAAATTTCCTAGAACTAACTATTTAAATTGTCATTTATCTCGTCCGGAAACAATGTGAAGTTCTCTTCCTGTAAATTAAAATTTTGTTCCTGTTAGTTACTAGAGTCTTTCATCTCGCCACGAAGTTTCTCATTAGATCTTTTAATCTCAATATTTAATTGTCTAGTTTCGTTATTGGATTTTCTCATGAAGTAGAGCTAATATTAATTGTGTAATATTATTACTGAAAAGAGGAGGCAAAATTACTTAGCTTTGCAAAAGTTGAAAACATACCTGATTCTCTCATAACAAAATTGGATTCTGTCACGTTATTTTGATTTCTTGAACTGTATGTATTTCCCTGCAGTTCATCACACATTATTGACAAATATTAACCTACACTGTAGTTATTCACAGTATTGTTCGAAAATATCCTGACTTCATCATCCTGAGAAGAATTATCTACACTATGTCTCGAATTTTCCGGAACTTCTTTTGGAACTATTCTACAGTCTTGTCCATTCATTGTCATTGTACCAGTAAAGAAAATGACACAAAAATGCAAGACAAATGTCTTAACACAAAACTTTTAACCTCACCGTTACGAACTAAATAGGCAATTTCTGATCGAGAATTTTGAATTAATACACGGCAGTGTGCAAGCAACCAAAAACTATGCAATAACTACTGACCAACCTCCGATTACTATTGCAAAAAATTTTGCGAATTCAGTAACAGGACGAATGATCTCTAACTGAGAAATTATCCAACGAAACAAAATTCTGGCAGAATCGAGGTGAAAGTTTGACTATCAAAAATTATCATTGTTCTTAGCCTGGTAAAGCTGTTTTATCAAAAATTATTATTATGAGAACAGGCGTAAGGAAATGTGTAAAACTTTATCTCTGGAAATATTAACGTTATCTTTATTTTTTCACTAAAAGCTACTGGGCTATCTAGTGAAACTCTTATTATCGTTATCATGAACTCCAATATGTAGCCATACAGTCTGTATTATGAAAATCAGTATTGCGACATCACAGTATTCAAACATTTTCTGGAAGTTGTTATTCTGATAGAGAGCAAAAAACAGGAAATAATAATTCTTCCTACAAATAATAAGAAAATCAGTTCTCTCTAAGAAATAATCCCTCCATAAACCATGGACCTTGCCGTTGGTGGGGAGGCTTGCTTGCCTCAACGATACAGATGGACGTACCGTAGGTTCAACCACAACGGAGGGATATCTGTTGAGAGGTCAGACAACCATGTAGTTCCTGAAGAGGGTAAGCAGCCTTTTCAGTAGTTGCAGGGGCAACAGTCTGGATGATCGACTGATCCGTAACATTGACCAAAACGGCCTTTCTGTGCTGGTACTTTGAACGGCTAAAAGCAAGGGGTAACTACGGCCGAGGGCATGCAGCTTTAATGTATGGTTAAATGATGAAGGCGTCCTCTTGGGTAAAATATTCCGGAGAGTATGGATTCGGCATAGGAAATAAAAGAGGAAGCCATCTGGTAGAATTTTGCACAGAGCATAGCTTAATCATAGTTAACACTTGGTTCAAGAATCATAAAAGAAGATTGTATACATGGAAGAATCCTGGAGATACTAGAACGTATCAGCTAGATTATATAATGGTAAGACAGAGATTTAGGAACCAGGTATTTAATTGTAAGGCATTTCCAGGGGCAGATGTGGACTTTGACCACAATCTATTGGTTATGAACTGTACTTTAAAACTGAAGAAACTGCAAAAAGGTGGGAATTTTAGGAGATGGGACCTGAATAAACTGACTAAACCAGAGGTTGCACAGAGTTTGAGGGAGAGCATAAGGGAATAATTGACAGGAATGGAAGAAACAAATAGAATAGAAGAGGAATGGGTAGCTTTTAAGGATGAACTGAAGGCAGCAGGGGATCAAGCAGGTAAAAGGACAAGGTTTAGTAGAAATCCTTGGGTAACAGAAGAAATATTGAATTTAATTGATGAAAGGAGAAAATATAAAAACCCAGCAATGAAGCAGGACAAAAGGAATACAAACTTCTCAAAAATGAGATCGACAGGAAGTGCAAAATGGCTAAGCAGGGATGGCTAGACGACAAATTTAAGGATGTAGAGGCTTATCTGACTAGGGGTAAGATAGATACTGCCTACAGGAAAATTAACAAGACCTTTCAAGAAAGGAGAAACATATGCATGAATATCAAGAGCTTTGATAGAAACCCAGTTCTAAGCAAAGAAGGGAAAGCAGAAAGGTGGAAGGAGTATATAGAGGGTCTATACAAGGGCGATGTTCTTGTGGACAATATTATAGAGATGGAAGAGAATATAGATTGAGATGAAATAGGGGATATGATACTGCGTGAAGAGTTTAACAGAGCACTGAAAGACCTAAGTCGAAATAAGGCCCCAGGAGTAGACAACATTCCATTGTAACTACTGACAACCTTGGGAGAGCCAGTTGTAGGGAAGCAGCCTACTCACGCCGTATAAAATTCACATCAGTCTTTCCATTGTGTGCCAGCCAGTCCGCTGTAGCTAGCTCTGACGTCATAAACGTTGCACAATACTTTAAAAATCAAGTAAATAATCTGAAACGTTTCTAGCATGTCAGGAGTAATACTAAATCAATATGTGTTGAATATCAGTTCAACACTTTAACCATTTTCGAAATTTGGATGTTTTTTCTGTAAAAATCATTGGCGCAACAGAAAAGAGCTAGAAACTTAAAAATTTATATTTAGATTCCTTTCTCATAATAATTTAGTAGAAACAGTATTCTGGATCTCACAAATTAGAATTTTAGTTGAAATTCGTGATTTCCTGGTTTTTGTCTTAAAAATTTAGGAACCAAGATAGATTAAGTAGGCGAATAAACAAAGCTAGGATGTTTAAATTTATGTAGAAGGGAGATCCGCTATAATCATGTAGATGTGAGATGTTTCAACTGAATAACTATAAAACTATAGCGATAGCGTATCTCGAAATGGCAAGTTCAGAGCTCGTCTACTGCGTGTAGTGTAATTAAATTAATTCTCTCGCCCAAAATATTTGACTTATCCATGTCAGACTTATATTATGATTACTTACCTCTGTGCTGATTGCACATTTAAATTGAGAGCTTCATAGGCCATCAGCAAAGGAAGCAATGATTTATTCGATAACTTAAAGTGGTGCATTACTAGCCCAGCGGCTAGTCGGGAGAGCGGATTTGATCAGGCGTTCCCTTAGCCATCCGCACCGTGACTTTATGTATAAGAACGCTGCGCGAGAGAAAAAGGCCCCGGTTCTCTCCAGACGCTGAGTAGCGCTCCACCTGTGCCGGGAGTCACGTTGCGTTGGTATCATTGTTATAAACAGCCTTGGATGCTGTAATAAGTTACTCAGGATACGCGTAACCATGAAACCGTTTTCGAGTGAAGAGTTAATTCTGGGATGACTTTAATGATCTATCTTCAGTTTGCGTATGTCGTATTTTCACGTGCCGCCATGGGACAGACATTCTATCATTATTTAGCGTGGTGTTTGATGAACATTATCATCAAATTATGGCAAGCATTCACTTAAACTTTAAGTTGAACAATTATAGTTGCATCAGCGCATTAGACTCTGAACTGCTCTAGTAGTTTTTGGTCTTTTTTGGTCAGCGACTTTCAGAATATAGTGAACATTTTAGAGAGAATGGTTTTTGATTATGAATCCCAGACAATCTCCTAATTCCTCAGAGCTATAAGCTGTAGGTATAAATGTATTTCTCAGAAGAAGTGGGCACTAGGAATTCTAATTACAGGCTTCACGTTTTGCTAATCACTTTCTGGTGGCAAATATTGTAGTTAGAGAGCCAGTGTTGAGAATGGCAAACAACAGCATTAAATAAATAATAGAAACATTTAACAATTATTCCACCCGCCGCCCCACATATGGTGCACAGGCCGGGAAATACAAAACATTTTATAACAACATTAATTCCACCCGCCGCCCCACGTATGGTGCATTGGCCGGGAAAAAAACTGAGTAAAAGTGAAAGTGATTTTTAAATATTCGGATTCGGGAGTAAAATGCGACACGCAACTGAGTAATAGAACAGTGATAGTGTTACGTGTGCATGTGGACGACGCAATTGGATTAACAACGCATCTAGATTGACGGAGCTGGCACTGAGTCTAGTGGCGCTGCCGGCATCGCGAGAAGCCAGTTTCGCCTCATTGCAGTCGTACGCAGGAACAACCGGAGCTGCGCTTGCAGTTGCGGGCCACACAGCAGCCGTCGAAGTGCCGTCTGCAGTTCAACGTGCCACGTCGCATCAGTAACCCTGGTACACCGCGCCGAAAACGCCATACGTCGTGCAGAAGGAACTAAGTTAAGTGAAAAGCTGTTAAAAATTTTACTAACCTGCTTCAAAAGACTGTCGGCGATGGAACCACCAGAAGAAACTGAGGTTAAACTTAAAACAGGACCTATGTCTGTTGAAGGATCTGTAAATCCAGACAATGGTTCAAGTGTAAATATGCATGAAAATAGTAATGTTAAAGTGAAATATGAAGTATTGTCTCCAGACAGTAGTGTGAAAAGGGGTAATGATTCAATAATAGAGACCCCTGTAGTAAAGCAGAAATTAGGATTTGTTAATTTATTGGATGATAGTTTATCTGATGAGTTAAAAACGAAACAGTCATCTGAGGTGGTGGAGTTTAAAAACGATATGTTAGATATGACTGATCGATCAGAAGTTTCATTTAGTTTTGATGATTCTGGTATTTGAGCTAGTTTCTCGTCACCTGAATGTGATAAAAAACCAGCTATTGAGCAACCCGAAGATACTGGGGATATTGATTTAAATGTTATATTACAAGCAATTGCTGCCAGTAATGCAAAATTGTCAGCCAGTAATGCTGAATTAAAGTATGACATTGTGGCCAGCCAAACTAATTTTAATAAACGGTTTGAGGCAATGGACAATAAATTAGAATCCAATAAAGCTGAATTAAAATATGAGATTGTGGCCAGCAAAGCTAATCTTAATAAACGATTGGAGGTAATGGATAATACCTTCAAGGCTGGTTGCAATAAGTTGAAAGAGGATCTGGACAGTTTGAATTATAAAATTCATTACAATCATGAGGATATTAAGAAAAAGGTTGCTCAACATTTTTCTGAAATGTATAAAACAGTAAAATCCGAATTGCTGAAGTTCGCAAAGACTTCCAAATGGAAGATGCGAAGCTGGAGCACAAGTAAACAGAAAAGATCGAGGCGGAATCTGAACTGTGCTCAGATAGGTTTAAAGATGTTAATATAAAAGTAAACATATGTCAAGCAGAAGTAGGCGCAATCAAAACTGATACTACTCATATTGTGCAAAGAGTAGATAATGTTGAAATGAGAGTAGAAAATATTAGTACTAACATTGCTAACATTGAGAGAAAGTAGCTTCAGTAACTTCTGGTAATGGTAGTATGCAACAAGTTGTAGCTGCAAACGCCGCTTTTATCGGGGGTCGGCAGTTCTTGCGGTTCGATCCAGATAAAAATATCCACCCGGTAGATTTCTGTAACTATTTTGAAGATGTGATTCCACCAACTTGGTCTGAATGAGAGAAAATCTCATTTATTAGAAGCCATTTAGCAGGTGACGCCATGCGTTGGTCAGCTGATGTTATGTTGAAGTGTAAAACATTAGCGGAATTTAAAACAGTTTTCATTAATGAGTATTGGTCTAGTAATAAGCAAAATGAAGTGTTGAGAGAATTTTGGAGTGGAAAACGCTTCAATGTAGGCAAGGAATCTATTAAAGAGTTTGCCAGGTCATGGATCTCACGTTTGTCACATTTGGCCGTAAAGCTAAAACCTGAAATGATAATACTAGGTCTTGAAGCCAAACTGCCATGGTATTGGCAAACTAGAATTATATCTGCTCCTAGAGATAATCTGGATCGTTTCATTGAATATTTGGAACGTGTAGAGCTTGTTGCTGCCAATGAGGAGCAAGCACGTAATAACAGAAATGGTAATAACACTAGTAGTAATTTTAAGAACGAGCAGAATGGCAATGTAAACATTACAACAGTAGGTGTTCGCCATCCTAAGAGAGGTAGGAATTGGAAAAATAATTATCAGAACCAACAATGGCATCCAAATGATAGTAATTTTGTTCCAAACAAAATTATGCAGGTAAACAACACTGCGGAAAGCAATACTGTGCCAGTTAACTATAATGGAAATAAAGGAAACAGTAGTAGGCCGAGGCAGGAAAACTAGTGCCCGTCTATGAGGACACTGGCGCTCACCATGCGGTTATTTTTCCTAAACCAATAATTAGAATAATTGGTAAGACGGATCAGAATACTCAGACTGAACAAGTGGATGAGGGGTCGGTAGCATCTAAGGATACAGCAGAAATATTAGATCACTCACAGTATTAGATAGATACCGTGTTAGAGACGCTTTCTAAGTGGGAAGAGAAAGAGAAGGCGCAGCAGTTTAACAGTAGGGAAGAGCTACAAAATACTAAATTCTCAGGTGAAGAAGCAGAAGAAATTCATCATTATATTTACGATGAGGATGATGTGCTCTTATCTAAAGTGCTTGTGCAGGATGTTGATACTGTCCTAATAGATTTAGGACAGGAGGTAAGTGAGAGTGTAGCCTGTTGGGGTTGATGAACCCAGTAGCTATGACCAGTTGTCACTTGAGAAGGAGCCCGACGATAATAGTGAAAGTGGTTTAGCTGTAACTAGTGTTATGCCCTGTCTGGAGGCGCAGAATCGCTCAGACTACAGTAATTTGGGTCATGTTCAGCAAACTAAATGTAATGAAGTCGTGCGGTGTTTCGATTTAAAATTAATAGACAGACTGGAAAAGGCAGTGAAAATGTAATTCAGGAAACCCCTACACACTTTGACCTAAATGTAATGAAGACAGATGTCGATCACTTTAGTTGGAGACAGATCCAAAAGGAACTATTGGATGAATTTGAGGAACCACCTGTACAACCTAAAATTAGCCACCCTATAATAATAGTGTATATGTTGGGTATCAATGTACGTTGTCTCTTAGACAGTGGAAGTGAGGTGAGTGCGATATCTCAGTTCTTCTTTGATGCATTACCTAGTAAAGACAAGCTTACCGTAATGAGGGTATCAGGACTAAGAATAATTGGTGTTACTGGCAAGGTGTCAGAAACGGTAAAACAAGAAGCTCTGCTGCCCTTTAACATTAATGGTAATTTAATTGATCATCCATGCTTAATTGTAAATAATCTCAGTATTAAGGTTTTAATTGGCATAGATTTCTTGTCAAAATATCAGAGTGTTGTTGACTTTGAAAGAAGCCAGTTAAAAGTGGTCTTGCCGATAACCGGAGTAATTACGGTACCTTTTATTGATAGACATGTGGTAACTAATGATGAAACTTGGGAGCTGCCTATATGAGTTCTGAAAAATAGGAGATATTGGGACGAAGGTGTTAATCTTAGTAAAAGTAAGTTAAACACAGACGAAAAGAAGTTAAGGGCTAATATAAGAAAAAGAGCATTAGAAAGAAAGAAGCTTCATGATGCAAAAGCTGTACCCACCAGTTTTGAAATAGGTCAGTTGGTCCTTGTCGAAACCAAGGAAAAATCAAAGAAAATAAATGCAGAAACAAAGAAATTCATGTTCGTATACCAAGGACCTTTCAGGAACATAGGAAAACCACATGCAAATGCCTATAGGCTACAGTACCCTAAGAGTAAAAAGCTATTAGGTCTCAGGAACGTGATCGACCTAAAGAAGTTCATAGGTAGTGAATAAATTCTGTAGGGAGGAGGTTGTTCTATAACCTCTACACAGTGTGGCAGCTGTGCAGTCCCAGCTGTGTGAGATCTTTCCTTTTCAGGTTTCACTCATTCTTCATCTTTTCTATCCACCTAAAATTTCGACCTCTTCTTTCCAACACATTAAATTTTCCCCTATGGTTATCAAGCCAATAATAAACTAATGAATTCTGTAGGGAGGAGGTTTTTCTGTAACTTCTACACAGTGTGGCAGCTGTGCAGTCCCAGTTCTGTGAGATCTTCTTTCCTTTTCAGATTTCACTCATTCTTCATCTTTCCTATCCACCAAAATTTCGGCTCTTACTCTCAAATACTAAAATCTTCTGGAATAACTATCAAGCCAGCATTAAGCTAATGAATTCTGTAGGGAGGAGGTTGTTCTGTAACCTCTACACAGTGTGGCAGCTGTGCAGTCCCAGCTGTGTGAGATCTTCTTTCCTTTTCAGATTTCACTCATTCTTCATCTTTCCTGTCCACCAAAGTTTCGACTCCTTCTTTGCAATACAAAAATTTTCCGTCATGGCTATCAAGCCATAAGTTCTGTAATCATTCTATCCACCCATTAGTGAAAAAAAAATACATAATGTGGCAAACCCAACAGTGACATAAACAATAGAGAAGTATGACGTAATTAAGATACAAAGGTATTTGAGTAACAAGTAAGTATAGAACCCTGGTAATATTATAAGTACAAAGTTGTTGTTTTATTGGAAATGGTCCACCAACAGTAATTTAAAAAGATATGCAAATTCGTGTACAAGCAGGATCTGAAGTGGCAGTGAAACCTATTGTATGCTAATTAATAGTAAAAGAGATTGCTTAGTTTTGTGAAAAATATGCAGATAAGTTGTAAGAATGAACTCACCTAGTGTAGCAAGGAATGGCAGTGTAATAGAATTGAGTAGTGTTTGTGGTTGAGACTTGAAGGACACGTTCCTGAAGTATTTATAAGGTTGGAGCTGGCCATTATTTTGGTGTTGGGTGTGCGGTGACACACCTACACGTATTGAGGTTATGAGTTGGAGGTGTGAATGCGACCATAGGTACCCTTATGTTAGATGAGACAGAGCAGCACATGGTGTCCTATAGGTTTAAGGAATTTAGCATTACGCTCGTCCATAATTACTTAATGCACTTTAGTGGTAGGTCGAGAGAGACTACCTGTGGTTTCAGCGTCCGATCGAGTGAAAATGGATTGCCACGTGAGCAAACTGATCAGCTGCAATACACTATAGATATGAAATAAATGTGCTATCCTATGCGTTAAATATTAACAGAGTGAGTGTTAAATAAGTACATACACTAGCAACATAAATGAGTAACATAATGGCAGACGTGAAACATTATTTATAGCTCAGCATAATTACACTTCGATGAAGTAAGTACATAACTGCAGATGTGGAACTGACACAGCAGCAGAGGACCAATAAGTGGATTTAGTAGTCAACTAAACGTAGTGTGTTTTGAACACTCAGAACTGTAGTATTACCACAAGTTACTCACATGTACAAAGAAGCTGAGAAGACAACTACTAATCAAATATACTCATACTATCTCTAAGAATACGGTAATCGAAGATGAGTCAGCTAAGTAAATAAAATACAAATGTATCAGAAATGTACCGAGCATTGTTTCAGTGTTCCGCCCCAGAAATAATAAATTGAGATTAAATAGGATTTATGATTGTATGCCTTGAGCATAAATTTTATCTAGTACGTGACTAACGGCGTTTTGAGCCATTTGTTTATCGATTTTATGAGAGTTAAGTAACCGCGAGAGTAAAATTGAAAAAGTTCTGTTAACTTTGTTCCAGTAACATATTGAAAGATAAAATGTATATATCCCCATTTCATTGTGACCCACCCTTAGATATTAAGTGAACAGAGTCTGAGGCACTCTTTTTGTTTGTTCTACAGGACAAACCAGATAATGGCAGCCTGGTAGCTGCGTGAAAGCGTGGAGTGACTTGGACACAACTCAGAGTGACCCCTCCCCTTTCCCCTATGTAATTTAGAGTGAACGTGAAGGACGCACACCATAGCAACTTCCCCTACTCTACCCTTGTGAATGGAAGTATAGAACGCCAGCCAAAGCGGCTACAACCACGTGTGTAAAAATGAAATTGTCATGATTTGTGAAATTTTCTTTCAGGTTTAGATAAGACTGCTAAGATATGATTATCTGTTTATGTATCATGAATGACTGTGTTATTTTCTTTGAATTTGTTGTTATTAAAAATGTATTTAATGGGTTTGAGATTTTCACAATTTTACATATTTTATGTGTTTGTCTGTCTAAGGCAATATGTATGCCAAAGTCTTTCATTGATTTTGCTTAAATTTTAAGTGATAATGCTGCTTATTAAGCAGTGAACATCCCAGCAATTTAAATAATTGGAGTAGGAAATAAGTTTTCTTTTAATAATTCTATATGTTTACATTTAAATTTTAATTTTTCATAGGGAGTTAAGCTGTACTCTTGATTCCCTTTTTGTAATTTTTTTTTTCCATTTACATTAAACAAAATTAAGTAGAGGTTGATGTAGGCAAGCAGCCTACTCAAGCTGTATAAAATTCACATCAGTCTTCCCATTGTGTGTCAGCCAGTCCGCTGTAACTACATCTCACGTCATAAAGGTTGCGCAATACTTTAAAAATCAAGTAAATAACCTGAAACGTTTCTAGCATGTCAGGAGTAATACTAAATCAATATGTGTTGAATATCAGTTCAATAACTTTAACCATTTTCGAAATTTTGATGTTTTTCTGTAAAAATCATTGGCGCAACAGCAAAGAGCTAAAAACTTAAAAATTTATATTTAGATTCCTTTTTCATAATAATTTAGTAGAAACAGTATTCTGGATCTCACAAATTAGAATTTTAGTTGAAATTCATGATTTTCTGGTTTTTGTCTTAAAAGTTAAGGAACCAAGATAGATTAAGTAGGCGAATAAATAAAGATAGGATGTTTACATTTAAGTAGAAGGGAGATCCGCTATAATCATAAAGATGTTAGAAGTTTCAACTGAATAACTATAAAACGAAAGCGATAGCGTAACTCCAAAGGGCAAGTTCAGAGCTCGTCTTCTGCGTGTAGTGTAATTAAATTAAATCTCTCGCCCAAAATATTTGACTTAGCCGTGTCAGACTTTCATTATGATTACTTACCTCTGTGCTGATTGCACATTTAAATTGAGAGCTTCATAGGCCATCAGCAAAGGAAGCAATGATTTATTCGATAACTTAAAGTGGTACATTACTAGCCCAGCAGCTAGTCGGGTGTCCGGATTTGATCAGGCGTTCCCTTAGCCGTCTGCACCGTGGCTTTATTTATAAGAACGCTGCGCGAGAGAAAAAGGACCCAGTTCTCTCCAGACACTGATTAGCGCACCACCTGTGCCAGGAATCGCGTCGCATTCGTATCATTGCTATAAACAGCCTCGGATGCCGTAATAAGTTACTCGGGATACGCGTAACCATGAAATCGTTTTCGAGTGAAGTGTTAATTCTGGGATGACTTTAATGATCTATCTTCAGTTAGCGTATGTCGTATTTTCACGTGCCGCCGTGGGACAGACATTCTACCATTGTTTAGTGTGGCGTTTGATGAACCTTATCATTAAATTATGGCGAGCATTCACTTGAACAATTATAGTTGCATCAGCGCATTAGACTCTGAACTGCTCTGGTAGTTGGATTGTGTGGATCCTTTTTGGTCTGTGACTTTCAGAATATAGTGAACATTTTAGAGAGAATGGTTTTTGATTATGAATCCCAGACAATCTCCTAATTCCTCAGAGCTATAAGCTGTAGCTATAAATGTATTTCTCAGATGAAGTGGGAACTAGGAATTCTAATTACAGGCTTCACGTTTTGCTAATCACTTTCTGCTGGCCAATATTGTAGTTAGAGAGCCGGTGTTGAGAATGGCAAACAACGGCATTAAATAAATAAATAATACAAAACATTTTATAACAATTATTCCACCCGCCACCCCACATATGGTGCATAGGCCGGGAAATACAGAACATTTTATAACAACAATAATTCCACCCACCGCCCCACACAGTCCTGACAAAACTCTACCATCTGTTGAGCAAGATGTATGAGACAGGCGAAATACCCTCAGACTTGAAGAAGAATATAATAATTCCAATCCCAAAGAAAGCAGGTGTTGACAGATGTGAAAATTACCGAACTATCAGTTTAATAAGTCACAGCTTCCAAATACTAACGCGAATTCTTTACAGACGAATGGAAAAACTGTTAGAAGCCGACCTCAGGGAAGATCAGTTTGGATTCCGTAGAAATGTTGGAACACGTGAGGCAATACTGACCTTACGACTTATCTTAGAAGAAAGATTAACGAAAGGCAAACCTACATTTCTAGCATTTGTAGAATTAGAGAACGCTTTTGACAATGTTGACTGGAATACTCTCTTTCAAATTCTAATGGTGATAGGGGTAAAATACAGGGAGCGAAAGGCTATTTGCAATTTTTACAGGAACCAGATGGCAGTTACGAGAGTTGAGGGGCATGAAAGGGAAGCAGTGGTTGGGAAGGGAGTGACACGGTGTTGTAGCCTCTACCTGATGTTATTCAATCTGTGTATTGAGCAAGCAGTAAAGGAAACAAAAGAAAAATTTGGAGTAGGTATTAAAATCCAGGGAGAAGAAATAAAAACTTTGAGGTTCGGCGATGACATTGTAATTCTGTCAGAGATAGCAAGGGACTTGGAAGACCAGTTGAACGGAATGGACAGTGTCTTGAAAGGAGGATATAAGATGAATATCAACAAAAGCAAAACGAGGATAATGGAATGTAGTCGAATTAAGTCAGGTGATGCTGAGGGAATTAGATTAGGAAATGAGACACTTAAAGTAGGGGTTTTGCTATTTTGGGAGCAAAATAACTGATGATGGTCGAAGTAGAGAGGATATAAAATGTAGAGTGGGAATGGCAAGGAAAGTGTTTCTGAAGAAGAGAAATTTGTTAACATCGAGTATAGATTTAAGTGTCAGGAAGTCGTTTCTGAAAGTATTTGTATGGAGTGTAGCCATGTACTGAAGTTAAACATGGATGATAAATAGTTTGGAGAGAAGAGAATAGGAGCTTTCGAAGTGCGGTTCTACAGAAGAATGCTGAAGATTAGATGGGTAGATCACATAACTAATGAGGAGGTATTGAATAGAATTGGAGAGAAGAGGAGTTTGTGGCACAACTTGACAAGAAGAAGGGACCTTTTGGTAGGACATGTTCTGAGGCATCAAGGGATCACAAATTTAGCATTAGAGGGCAGCGTGGTGGGTAAAAATCGTAGAGGGAGACCAAGAGATGAATACACTAAGCAGATTCAGAAGGATGTAAGTTGCAGTAGTTACTGGGGGATGCAACCGCATGAATAATCTACATCGAGTAACATGCTAAAGTAATTCAAAAGAAACTACGAATGCTACTACTCACCTTTTCCTTTCTTTTTTAATTTTTTTTTTAATAGAAAGTAAAGATCAGACGAGTTTAGTCAACAAGCCTTAAGTGGTGTAAAGGGAATCAATAAAAAGTTTTAATTTATATATTCTGAGAACTGATGATTCACACACTGACAAACTTTACTCAGACCTCTCTTTTCCTTCGACAGTTTGATTAGCAAAAACTGTATTACTCCAAAACGTCTTAAACCAATAAACACGTATATGGTCTCGGCAAAGATACGAATATTATTTTCTGTATATGTATACACAAATCTGACAAAATCCCTTCATTGCGAAAGCAGGCAACAACTACGTGCAGCAAAAAGGAAATTACCAAAGCCCCTCGATTAATACCAAAATCTCCTCTGCGCCACTAACACTGTCAGTGCATGCTACGATCTCTCCTGAAGCGCGGCTCCTTTCCACGCCAGGCTGCGTCTCAAGAACATTTCGCTTGCTACTACTCGTGGTAATAATATCGATTCTGTGTACATGCAACATCAGAATTAATAGCCCGCTTTCCAAAAGAAATTAAAAAAAGAGACACAAACGTGCAGCTTTCATTCTTGAAGGTGATATAAAATTCAACGGCAAGCCGTCTGATCCTGGTGATCCGTTGAGAGCCTCCTTGGTGAGCGCATTAGTGATATCTGCAGTTGGAAAGTTTGCTACAAGGGAATCAGCCGCGGGTCTTCAAGGGTAAGATGAAGCGTCTGTAGTATCTCCATAACTGTGTCAACGTTAGGGTCTTCTTCACGATAGAAGTGACGATAGTCGGCTTCGAAGGCTGTTGTGATGCCTGCCAGTGATACCAACCGTAGGTCGGCACTCAAATGTAAGATACGGATCAGCTCTTGTCGACGGTGTTTGAGATCTGCGACGACATGATGGAATGAGGGCGATTCTTCGGTGATATTATCTTGGCATGGCGCTCCGTGAACTACGCCTACCAAACGGCGCTGAGTAAGGGCCAATATCGTGGCCTTCACGCGTCGAAGCTCTACCTGACATTCCGGGGGTGCTGGGTGCTCTGTAGGTTCCCGGTGAACCACGTAGTCAAATTCTGTCGTGTCTCGCTGCCACTGAATTCGTTCCTTGCCATACTGGACCAGCGATCTGCGCATGGTTGGTTTTACACATTGTACCCACCACAGGAGAATGGTCCAGGATTGTGTGATGCGTCTTTCGTAGTACTCTCATGTGGTCGTGACCATTCGTCAACGTTTCTATGGACCCTGAGTGTGCTATACTGTCTGTCGTTGTTGGTCGATCATGCAAACATAAACACTATGGTCTTAGAAGGTCGAAGGCCATCTTTCCGCGTACAGAACGACCGAAGTGAGAGGGGAAGTCATGTAGACGCTGTGCAATCGACTGGCTGAGTGGCTCATGACGTATGTGTATCCCTGGCGAGCGCCACCTACCATTTCCCAGGTGTCTACTAGAAGTAGTCGGCGTACTCAGTAACGGAGTTCGGGACAAGTGGTAAAATTTGGATGTTGGTCCTTCCTCGCCAGAAGCAGTTAAAATTTCTGCCCATAGTTACGTGCTTACACCTTCCCAGAAAAAGCGGCGTGGTTGTTTCAGAATAAAACTGCGAGCGCTCTTGTCGTTGGTCTGTGCCGGATAGTGCTTAGACAAGCGCTAGTCTGATCCCGTGTGCTGTTAGCGCTACGCCTCGTGCAGGATGCAAGTAAGTGAGGTCTTTTGCTGGAGTGATGTCGAGCACGACAATCGCTACGCCACTACCTTCGTCGGCGGATGGAGTCATTTATGCAGCATAACCATAACAATCGGACCAAGTCTCCGTCCGTAGCTCTTGGAACGGGGCAATGTCAACGTCCTCTGTTCGTATCGTGCCACGTAACAATTGAGATTTAATACAGGAACCGATCATTTTTAAATTGTTCATGATGCTGAGCAACAGTCATACAATATTTTTTAAAGGAACACATCGGCATTTGACTGTTATTGTTTATTTTAGTATGACACAGATTTCGTTCTTTTGTGCCATTATTAAGTGTTTGATATGCAAAAGACGTAAAACAAAATACTAAAAATGGCTTAAATGCCGAAGCCAGGGTTGTACTAAAGTGAACAATAAGACAGCCAAATTGCGATGTGTTCCTTTAAATGCATATTTAAGCTGATCGTGGCAATTCTGTACGCCTGCATCAGCAGCACGTTGCCGTGAGCTTTCACATCGGGAAGAACAAGTGTAGTAGGGTGTTAAACAAAGTCCTCCTGATCGTTCCCGGTTCACTGGGGAGGCCTGTGGCTTGTCTGGTGGAGGTTCAGGGACAACGTCATCCGTCCACAAAACGGGGCAGTCAGGTCCGGCCAGCGCTGTTGCAAAATGGTTCAAATGGCTCTGAACACTATGGGATCCAACATCTGAGGTCATCAGTCCCCGAGAACTTAGAAGTACTTAAACCTAACTAACCTGAGGACATCACACACATCCATGCCCGAGGCAGGATTAGAATCTGTGACCGTCGCATTCGCGTGGTTCCAGACTGAAGCGCCTAGAACCGCTCGGGCACAGCGGCCGGCAGCGCTGTTGCAGAAAGAGCCGTTGTCATCAGGGTTTCTGTGCTGCTGGCGTGTGAAACGTCGCCATTGCGGTCTTCGGGGCGTCACTGTGTTCCGGAGTCACTCAGTAAAATGTCCTGCCCTTGTTAGGGATGCATGTGACATCCTCCTGGCGCGTGTGACGATTTCATCTTGGGAGCACGATGTGACTCTTTCGTTGGTGTCATCTTCCTTCTCTCGCGTCGTTTTGATGACATTTGTTTGCGCGGATGTGTTTCAGAGTCGGACGACGGGATGGAGTACCGACTTTCAGGGACGAAGACGACATCGGGCACACCCATGACATCGACAGCCAATCGTCATCAAGTCTGTTAAGGTTATGCGACACCGTGATCTCCGGGAGAGGAGCTGGCCGTTGTATTAGACGGTCGACCACGCCCCGTCCGGTCTCTGCAGGTTGTGAAAGGTCGTGTGGATGTTGCTATGCATGCATCGGATGGGTATCAGGTCTACATCTACATGTACATGATTACTCTGCAATTCACATTTAAGTGCTTGGCAGAGGGTTCATCGAACCGCAATCATACTATCTCTCTACCATTCCACTCCCGAACAGCGCGCGGGAAAAACGAACGCCTAAACCTTTCTGTTCGAGCTCTGATTTCTCCTATTTTATTTTGATGATCATTCCTACTTATGGAGGTTGGGCTCAACAAAATATTTTCGCATTCGGAAGAGAAAGTTGGTGACTGAAATTTCGTAAATAGATCTCGCAGCGACGAAAAACGTCTTTGTTTTAATGACTTCCATCCCAACTCGCGTATCATATCTGCCACACTCTCTCCCCTATTACGTGATAATACAAAACGAGCTGCCGTTTTTTGCACCCTTTCGATGTCCTCCGTCAATCCCACCTGGTAAGGATGCCACACCGTGCAGCATTATTCTAACAGAGGACGAACGAGTGTAATGTAAGCTGTCTCTTTAGTGGACTTGTTGCATCTTCTAAGTGTCCTGCCAATGAAACGCAACTTTTGGCTCGCCTTCCCCACAATATCATCTATGTGGCATCATGCATCATGACTGATACAGGGATTAGTGATCACAAGGTCGTTGTAGTAGGCTCAGTACCGTTTCTTCCAAATCCACCAAAATCAAACGCAAAATAATTTTATTTAAAAAAGCGGATAAAGTGTCACTAGAAGCCTTCCTAAGAGACAATCTCCATTCCTTCCGAACTGACTATGCAAATGTAGACGAGATGTGGCTCAAAGATATAGTAGCAACAGCAATTGTGAGATTCATACCTCATAAGTTGGTAAGAGATGGAACTGATCCCTCATGGTACACAGAACAGGTCCGAACGCTGTTGCAGAGGCAACGGAAAGAGCATGCGAAGTTCAGAAGAACGCGAAATCCCGAAGATTGGCTAAAATTTACAGATGCGCGAAATTTGGCACGGACTTCAATGCGAGATGCCTTCAATAGGTTCCACAACGAAACATTGTCTCGAAATTTGGTAGAAAATCCGAAGAAATTCTGGTCGTATGTAAAGTACACAAGCGGCAAGACGCAGTCAATACCTTCGCTGCGCAGTGCCGATGGTACTGTTACCGACGACTGTGCCGTTAAAGCGGAGTTATTTAACGCACTTTTCCGAAATTCCTTCACCAGGGAAGACGAATTGAATGTTCCTGAATTTGAAACACGAACAGCTGCTAGCATGAGTTTCTTAGAAGTAGATACCTTAGGGGTTGAGAAGCAACTCTAATCGCTTGATACGGGCAAGTCTTCAGGTCCAGATTGTATACCAATTAGGTTCCTTTCAGATTACGCTGATACAATAGCTCCCTACTTAGCAATCATTTACAACCGCTCGCTCACCGATAGATCTGTACCTACAGATTGGAAAATTGCGCAGGTCGCACCAGTGTTTAAGAAGGCTAGTGGGAGTAATACATCAAACTACAGACCTATATCATTGACGTCGGTTTGCAGTAGGGGTTTGGAGCATATACTGTATTCAAACATTATGAATCACCTCGAAGGGAACGATCTATTGATACGTAATCAGCATGGTTTCAGAAAACATCGTTCTTGTGCAACGCAGCTAGCTCTTTATTCGCACGTGTAATGGCCGCTATCGACAGGGGATCTCAAGTTGATTCCGTATTTCTACATTTCCGGAAAGCTATTGTCACCGTTCCTCACAAGCGACTTCTAATCAAGCTGCGGGCCTATAAGGTTTCGTCTCAGTTGTGCGACTGGATTCGTGATTTCCTGTCAGGAAGGTCGCAGTTCGCAGTTATAGACGGCAAATCATCGAGTAAAACTGAAGTGATATCAGGTGTTCCCCAGGGAAGCGTCCTGGGACCTCTGCCGTTCCTGATCTATATAAATGATCTGGGTGACAATCTGAGCAGTTCTCTTAGGTTGTTCGCAGATGATGCTGTAATTTACCGTCTAGTAAGGTCATCCGAAGACCAGTGTCAGTTGTAAAGCGATTTAGAAAAGATTGCTGTATGGTGTGACAGGTGGCAGTTGACGCTAAATAACGAGAAGTGTGAGGTGATCCACATGAGTTCCAAAAGAAATCCGTTGGAATTCGATTACTCGATAAACAGTCCAATTCTCAAGGCTGTCAATTCGACTAAGTACCTGGATGCTAAAATTACGAACAATTTCAGTTGGAAAGACATCATCGATATGGGCTTTTGGAGCCGAAGGCCCACTCGTGTACCCTTGATGACTGCACGACACAAAGCTTTACGCCTCGCCTGGTCCCCTGAACACTGAAATTGGACTGTTTATGACTGGAAACACGCTTCCTGGTCGGACGAGTCTCGTTGTTTCGAGCGGATGGACGTGTGCGGGTATGGAGACAATGTCATGAATCCTTGGGCCTTGCATGTCAGCAGGGGACTGTTGAAGCTGATGGAGGCTCTATAATGGTGAGGGGCGTGTGCAGGTGATGTGATATGGGACCCCCTGATACGTCTAGGTACGACTCTGATTACCAGCATCCATTCATGTCCATTGGGCATTCCGAAGAACTTGGGCATTTCCAGCTGGACCATGCGACACCCCACACGTCCAGAATTGTTACAGAATGGCTCCAGGAACACTCTTCTGAGTTTAAACACTTCCGCTGACCACCGAATTCCCAAGACATGGACATTATTGAGCATATCCTGGATGTCTTGCAACGTGCTATCCAGAAGAGATCGGCCGGCCTGAGTGGCCGGGCGGTTCTAGGCCCTTCAGTCTGCAACCGCGCGACCGCTGCAGTCGTAGGTTCGAATCCTATCTCGGGCATGGATGCGTGCGATGTCCTTAGGTTAGTTAGGTTTAAGTAGTTCTAAGTTCTAGGGGACTGATGACCTCAGAAGTTACGTCCCATAGTGCTCAGAGCCACTTGAACCATTTTGAACCAGAAGAGATCTCCACTCGCTCGTACTGTTACAGTTTTACAGGCAGCCGTGCAGGATTCATGGTGTCAATTCCCTGCAGCACTAGTTCTGACATCAGTCGTGTCCATGCCACATCCTGTTGTGGCATTTCTGCGTGCTCGCCGGCGTTCTACACGTTTCTTTCTCTTCATTGTATATACCACATGGTGTCACATATTACTGCTAGTTTTTTTTAATGTGTAATTATTGACAACTTATGAAATCCGTATTACAGTCTAACAAAATAGTGATTTTAAAATTAATTTAGTGTCATGAATGAAACACAAATCCAATCACTTTTATCAATCAGAAAATTACATTTCTCCCCTCAGGGTGGGAGCCACTGATCTAGTCCGACGAAGGAAACAGCCTAGAAACATCTAGGCTTGCCGGCACACCGTCGCTCGTCGTTAATCCGCCGGGAAGATTCGACGTGAGATCGACACATCTCCCCAAATCCATGAAAGGGGCTGCTAAGGCCCTCGGCCATCCGGGCACATTAGAACAATAAAATTTTTGGTAGAATTTAAACGATGCTTTCAGCAAATGATTGAAAACCTCCAATTATTTGTTGTCCTTTTTGGTAAATGTAGCAACATTTAAAATAATTCTGGGTAATATGCGTCGTCGGCGCTACCAAAGCCGCTAAATTTCCAACGTTTTGACCGACTTGTTGTGGTCATCTTCGAGGAGGTAGAAGCATCATTTACCTACACAGATTTTTAAGAGAAGGAATCTGTGCTTTCTGTAGGAACAGTACTGCCGTATGAATGTGAGAGCATTACAGACAGTGAGTGGACTGTCATCCCGATATCACACGGTTTCAGTCCCGCGAGTGATTCTTCAAGCAGTCGCAGTTAGGGTGCCTTTCGAGATAATATCTTGCGCCGGTTACATTCAGGAGGGCTACTGCTACCTGAAAGCGCGCTTAATCAAATTGCGCTCCCCCGGCTATTGACAGACCTTTCGCTGGCCCCGCTCGCTCTTTTCATCGTGAATTAGAGCGGCAGACGTCCTGCAGCCGGGGACACCCCGCTGGACCGCCCCTTTGAGGGAGGCTCCGGCGCTCGGCTCCGTCTCCGCGTGTTCGGCAAAATTTCCTTCCGTCCCTCGTGCAATTCAGGTGCACCTCTTCCCGCTGGCGCACCGACCAGCGTTTCCTCTAGCTACAGTATGTGTCCTGCCCAACTTCGTTTCATTCCAATTACTCACAACTACGTGAGACTGATGAAGAATTACAGTACCTGTCGTGACGGAATCAATCGTAATGCACGTTATGAACCCTCTGAGACCACTGTGTGTAGATCATTTCATTTGTACGACAATAACACCATGAAAACTATCTGTTGTAACGTTTATCTCTAAAGTAAGATGTGATGTTTATATCTAACAAAGGACAGTTATATCAAGTGGTGTGCGGAGTGCATATTTGATTACGTGTATCAGTCTATATACCTGACTGTGTTTTAAGCAACCTGTCTACTAGCGAGAGAGAAATACCAGTAAACCCAAACTAATTAAAACCTGTGTGCGATAACAACAAATTAGAGGTAAGTACATTCAGATCTACTTGATCTTACTACGTTCCTGTAAATCTGAATAAGTTCAGAAGTGGTCTCTCTGCGAAAATCCATAAAATGTGTATTGGTGTCGCCTTGGATAACGCGCTGTTCTGCTCTCAGCATTACTAAATTAACTACAGGTGTAAAAGCCAAAATGGAAGATATTTGACAGAGACACATTTAGAATTTGTTCAAGTAAAAACGACGTGGAATTGGGAGGCGGAACGTGACTAAGGCAAATGACTGTAACATCATACTTCAAACTCTTACTAGATTATGAAACTAACTTGCAACTGTTAAGCCATATCACAAAAATTACATTTATGCAAACAAATGATTTTCACAAAAAATACAATAAAAAACGTAGGGTTACATACAAAGCTGGTCTCATTCTAATTCGTTCTACAGCAAAAGCGCATAAATACATCAATATTGATTATCTTATTGTAGGTTAATGTGACAATATGTACAACGATTCTTCATTACAATTTCATAATATTTGTAGCATTTTCTTAATTAATTTTACTTCAAATCTTATTTCTTCCATACATCAGTAATACACAATATTGAAATTATTACACTGAATATTCAATACTGAGCGGCTGCCCACTCTGGAGCATCGCAACAGACACGCCAGCCAGTGACGCGCTACTCAAGCTACTCCCAAGCAACAACTGCCAACCATTGCGCGACCTAACATAAGCTCCTTATTACACATACTCTACGTCATCGATAGCTGCCTCGCAGAGTTCTTTCAGACATACATCTTTGTAACCGATATATCGCTAATGCTTTTCGATAATATGTTAAATTTTCAATTTTCGTTACATGTACCTATTTCACTATACACAAATGTTATACACTCCCGGAAATTGAAATAAGAACACCGTGAATTCATTGTCCCAGGAAGGGGAAACTTTATTGACACATTCCTGGGGTCAGATACATCACATGATCACACTGACAGAACCACAGGCACATAGACACAGGCAACAGAGCATGCACAATGTCGGCACTAGTACAGTGTATATCCACCTTTCGCAGCAATGCAGGCTGCTATTCTCCCATGGAGACGATCGTAGAGATGCTGGATGTAGTCCTGTGGAACGGCGCCTCAGTTGGACCAGCGTTCGTGCTGGACGTGCAGACCGCGTGAGACGACGCTTCATCCAGTCCCAAACATGCTCAATGGGGGACAGATCCGGAGATCTTTCTGGCCAGGGTAGTTGACTTACACCTTCTAGAGCACGTTGGGTGGCACGGGATACATGCGGACGTGCATTGTCCTGTTGGAACAGCAAGTTCCCTTGCCGGTCTAGGAATGGTAGAATGATGGGTTCGATGACGGTTTGGATGTACCGTGCACTATTCAGTGTCCCCTCGACGATCACCAGTGGTGTCCTGCCAGTGTAGGAGATCGCTCCCCACACCATGATGCCGGGTGTTGGCCCTGTGTGCCTCGGTCGTATGCAGTCCTGATTGTGGCGCTCACCTGCACGGCGCCAAACACGCATACGACCATCATTGGCACCAAGGCAGAAGCGACTCTCATCGCTGAAGACGACGCGTCTCCATTCGTCCCTCCATTCACGCCTGTCGCGACACCACTGGAGGCGGGCTGCACGATGTTGGGGCGTGAGCGGAAGACGGCCTAACGGTGTGCGGGACCGTAGCCCAGCTTCATGGAGACGGTTGCGAATGGTCCTCGCCGATATCCCAGGAGCAACAGTGTCCCTAATTTGCTGGGAAGTGGCGGTGCGGTCCCCTACGGCACTGCGTAGGATCCTACGGTCTTGGCGTGCATCCGTGCGTCGCTGCGGTCCGGTCCCAGGTCGACGGGCACGTGCACCTTCCGCCGACCACTGGCGACAACATCGATGTACTGTGGAGACCTCACGCCCCACGTGTTGAGCAATTCGGCGGTACGTCCACCCGGCCTCCCGCATGCCCACTATACGCCCTCGCTCAAAGTCCGTCAACTGCACATACGGTTCACGTCCACGCTGTCGCGGCATGCTACCAGTGTTAAAGACTGCGATGGAGCTCCGTATGCCACGGCAAACTGGCTGACACTGACGGCGGCGGTGCACAAATGCTGCGCAGCTAGCGCCATTCGACGGCCAACACCGCAGTTCCTGGTGTGTCCGCTGTGCCGTGCGTGTGATCATTGCTTGTACAGCCCTCTCGCAGTGTCCGGACCAAGTATGGTGGGTCTGACACACCGGTGTCAATGTGTTCTTTTTTTCCATTTCCAGGAGTGTATTTAGTGCATTCTGCTTACATTCGATGTGAATATAATCATAACTAAGAAAATTTTATAAAGTAGTTTATTTTGTTAATTTTACATAAAGGATATGTATTATTCATTTTAATCACTTGTTTTCCAGCTATGTAAATAATTAGGTCGTTTGGCTACTAGTGTAATCTCTGTTTTTTCTCGGTTGGCGAGAAGAATACATAAGAAAGTATCTTACGGAGTGAGCTGAAAAAGTGAGATATGTTTTGTGCAGACTTAGTATGAATTTTCTGTCTCACGTCACAAGATGAAAATCGTATTAATGTGGAAGTTGTAAAAGTACAATGAGCCAGTCATCTGGGCGTTTTAAAATACACAATCTAAAGGGGATGAGCTATTATTATTTCACATTTAAAGTCAGTCAACGAACCGTTACAATCGTCGAAAGTTTCAGAGTTTTTCGTACAGGAAAAGTTCGTGAAAGTCATATACCGAAAAAGACAGCGACGGCAACATGAAGACCAACCAAGTAGCAGATAACAATTATTTAAATATGGACATGGGTACATTTGAAATTAAAAAAAAATAATTGGCCGTTATCAGTGCTTTGTAGGTTTGGCGTTATTATGAGAGCTATGTTACATACTTGAAGTGAATGAACAGCCCCATGAGGACATAATGCGGAATGACAGTAAATGAAAGAATGACGGAGGTAATAATGTAGAAATGAGATTAGTACCAAAATTGACACCTAAATGGAAGACAATGGCTCAACAATCATATGCCACATTTTCACAATTTCGGGTAAACTACAAAAAACTGTCCCCAAATTGCTGAAAACTTGTAGCCGGTCCTATCTTTTTCCAACCTTTATTTCAATCACCAGAATAATGCAATTATTTATTACAAGACAAAGATTTATTACGGTATGTATTGAATTATTAAGAAAGTGACTTGTATCTCTGTCTCTATCTCCCTCTTTCTCTCTATCTCTCTTGTACAAACGACTTTCTTTCATTAGTATTATTTCAACAGGATTTACAAGCAAAATAAAGATCTAACGATGGGTTGTTGCCTCCCAGGCACACTTGCCAGCATATTTTAGATAATTTAGAAAATAAATTTCTTAATGAAAAATTACAGTTAGCAAAATGATGGTACGCTACAGAAGATATGTAGCTCAAGATTAAGCTTATCCATTACGGATATTTTAGAACCCATTACTGATAACTGAGTGTAAATGCACAAAACTGCAGCTAGTCACTTTTTCGAATAGTTATTTATTTTTTCCATGGACCGGTTTCGAAACTTTTCAGGTCCATCTTCAGATGTACTCTATAAAATTTTCAATAAAATTCATAGAAAGTTCACGGATAAAATTAAGGAAAGCAATGGAATTTTCTTTTTAGTTATGAGAAAAGTAAATGCTATTGTGTAAACATGAATCCATTATATTCCCAAAAGGAAGAACTACTAACGGTATAGTATAACAATCTCCTTGCCACCCATGGATACAAAAAATAAAACCATGCTTTTTTCAGTACGATTGTCGAAAGATTAATTAAGCCCCCTCTCCATGATGAAAATAGCCGAAATGAGTTAGATATACTCGTACTAAGGTATATGTAATGTTTCAAATAGATGTATTTCTACGAATTCTCATAATTTTACATTGGTTTCACATTGTCTGTCAGTTTCTTCCATACCGTCTATTCAGTGATTTGTTAAAAGCACTTTTTGTGCATTTTTTATTCATTTTTAAATGAGTTTTAAAATAACTACAGTATGTATGTCGCCATGTCACTTATTTTAAGACATGTTGAAAACTGGTAGGCTAGACTGCCATTTGTACCTGGTTATCTGTTGATAGGTTCGTTCTGGTGCTCGGTCTCTCTACATAGGAGTTCGTGTCACTTGTTTGTTGGTCGTACATTAGACGTAACAGACTTTATAATCAGTTATGACGGATATTGATCGAAGTGAGAGATATACAGCTCTTATTTTGTAATATATTCAGATGGTTCTTTTAGGCATACATTATCTGTATCAGCTTTTTGAACCAGTGAGTTTATCCACTTGTAATGTTAAACATTGTGTCACGAAATCCACACAATTTAAGCAGCTGTTATTTTACAATGTAAAGTATTTCAGCTATCACTAACCATATCAATCTCCAATAGATGTGACTCTTAGTCTTAACATAATAACATACTCGTAGATTATTTAAAGCCCTATATACTGTCATATTAGTTTGTTTAAGTTTACTAAGCACTTCGTCTGCAGGCCACGAGTGGCCTACTGGGACCATCCGACCGCCGTGTCATCCTCAGAGGAGGATGCGGATAGGAGGGGCGTGGGGTCAGATCTCCCGGTCTTTATGATTGTATTCTTGACCGACCCCGCAACTATTCGGTCGAGTAGCTCCGCAGTTGGCATCACGAGGCTGAGTGCACCCCGAAAAATGGCAACAGCGCATGGTGGCTGGACGGTCACCCATCCAAGAGCCGGCCACGTCCAACAGCGCTTAACTTCGCTTCTCACGGGAACTGTTGTAGCCACTGCGGCAAGGCCGTTGCCACGGTTAAGTTTACTAGGTTATCAGTTTTTTGTAACCTACAATTATTGTGTTATGTATAGTGCAGAGCCGGCGTCATTCCATATATCAAATTTGCTTTCTTATTGCCCCAATGCCTGTTGGCTAAAGTAACGTTTGTCACTCAAGGTCACTGTTGGACTGGTACAGGGTACGGAAGCTGTAACTTGTTTCATACATACATGCACGAGAATGGTTTTATAACTCTGGGGAAAATGCAAGAATAATGTTTATTTCGCAATCAGCTACCCTTACCTCTCGACATAGTTTCCTTTGAGGGATATACACTTAGTCTGGCGATCCTCCAAATTTTTCATGTCATAAGAAAACTAGGTTCTGTCCAAATCTTCAAAATACTCGTTGACTGCAACTATCTCATCCATATTTGGTGAAAATATTTTCCCAGCAAGCCAAAGTTTCAGGTTAGGAAACAGCAAGGAGTCACTTGCGGTTAAATCTGCTGGACCAGGTGGATGAGGAAACAGTTCGAAGCTCGATTCACGCACTTTCGCCGTTGTGTGGGATGGTGCATTATCCTAGTGAAAGAGCACATTTTGCTTGCCAAACTTGGTCTTTTTTCAGCGAACACAAGTTTCAAATCAAGCATCATACAAGCATAAAAAGTCCAGTTATGGTTCTGCCTTTATCCATGTAACCTATTACTATTAAATCTTGGGGATCCCAAAAAACAGAGGCCTTCACCTCACCAACTTACAAAATGGCATGCGCCTTCTTCGGTGCACTTGCAGTAGCCCTTGTCAGGTGTGCAATAGGGATTCAGGTTTCATCAAAAGTCACAAGTCGGCGCTGAAATCCTTCGGAATGCGATTAAACATCGCCAGACACTGTGTTTAAATGTTGTACCGGATGCGCTTTAATCGACTTTGGATAATTGTGAGCAATCGTGATACCCATTCCGCACACAGCTTCTTCACAGCCAATTCTCCATATATCATTTTACGCAATCACTTTAGTTGAGTTGCCCAAAGTCTCAGAAATTTCTAGAATTTTTATTCGGGGGTCTTTCATTATTACATCATGGATGTAGTCAATGATTTCCTTTGCGGTCACCTCAATTACACGGCGCGAGTGCTCTTCGTCTTTGGTGTTTGCCCGACCACGTTCAAATCCATGATGGTGCAGAGTCTGTGTGAACTTCGTCCAGTTCAGTTTTGAATTGTGGGGCAGTCCATCTCGTCAAATGAAAATATTTAAAAACAGCACTAAACTCGGTTTTCCCTTTTTTCAATCGCAGTTCACGACACCCATGATCAATTCAGATGGCTGCCAGCGCAGAGCTGTACGCTGTACGTTGTTGAAATTCCTTATATTATCTTCGGAATGATAAAGCATACCAACTATAAATGTGCAACAGAAGTGTTCCATTCTTTCATGGAAATTTTCCAGATTGATCAAACCACCCCCGTATGTGTGAGGTTACTTATGTGTACCGGGTGGTCATAATTAAACTTTCTCTATTTGACACGGAAACTAATTACCGTACGAAGACCACACTTGTCAGCATTAATGTCAAGGACATGGGGAAGAGATATAATGCAGAATCAATTCAATTCCAGTCTTTTAATATGCTGCTACGGTACATCATACCGTTACATACTGGTGATATTATGGCTACAAAAGCTCAATATGGCGACCATCAGTGTCCAGAAGAGTATGAAAGCGCAGGATTGCATTCTGCACAGCAGAAAGAAGCATGTCCGTAGGTATGCTGGCTACCTCTCTTCATATGCTGTGCTTCAGGTCAGAACGTGTAAATGTTCCCCTAGTAAACCCTGTCCTTCAGGTAGTCCCACAACGAGAAATCACAAGGAGTGAGATCAGGTGATCGTGCCGGACAGGCATTTGGAAACGATCGGGCGCCATTTTGCATGAAAACTGTTGAGTTCAATGACATGCTGACATGCTGGCGAAGCACATCTCAGTAATGCTGGCTAGGTACTCTGCACGTCTTTGGTCCTTGAGCACCAACCTGTTCAAAAAGAATGGCCCTATGATGAATGTAGCCGCGAAGCCATACCGTACGGTGACACGTTCACCATACAGAGGAACTTTATGCAGAGTGACTGGGGGTGAAGATACCCACTCAAGGCCATTCTGTGTATTCACCTCACCCGTCAGGGACAAATGAACTCCGTCTGTCTATAGGATGGTCCGGGAACAGCCATCGTCAACTTAAGTCTTTGCGAGGAAGTAGAGAGCGAAGTCAACACGTCGTTGTGCGTTCTGTGGTGCAAGCTGCTGTACGATACGGGTCTTGAAGTTAAAATCTTCTGCGTTATTAGGCCGCGTCATTTTTCTCCTAAAATTATCGGCGTTTCGGCCCCTCTGCTGGGATCTTCCTCAGGATGTTCTGGTGTCCACTACTGCTAGAAGTAGTGGACACCAGAAGATCCTGAGGAAGATCCCAGCAGAGGGTTCGAAACGTCGATCATTTTAAAAGAAATGTGACAACGGCCACGAAAGCCTGCAGACTTACATGATACGGGTCTTGTACGGATACTATTTGAAAATGGTTGGAAACACCTTCCGTACAATGGACCACGGGATGTTTAATTGTAGTGACACGGCACTGCCTGGCTACCTGGAATTGCGCGGAACGTTGTCTACCATGGCTACAGCGATTTCATCAACCACCTGTGGTGCAACTTCTCGTCGGCCTCTGCCCGGAGCGACGCCCAGTTCTCGAATTGATTCGAACTTTTGCATCAGCTACCCACAGCAGATGGGGAACGAGGAGTCTTCCGTAATCTTTCATCCAGCGATATTCTCGATCTGCAGTCGCAGACTTATTGTGGTTCTGATAACAGAGCTTCACCAATAATGCCCTGCTCCGTTTGCACAAGCTCATGTTGTCACGTCAACAAGTGCACTGAGATTGGTTAGGTGTGTGCAACTATGAATCACGACCGATCATGGCATCTGGTGGCCATAGTTAGAACTGGACGGTGGCACTGTGACGCAGACGGTGGCACTGTGACGCACGGAAATCATGCACCCCATACTCTGGACATTAATTCTACCAAGTTTGGTACTCGTACGGTAACTAGTTTCCGTGTTATAACATGTAAAACAGGGAAAGTTTAATTATAGCCACCCGTATTTTGTTTCTATCACCGTAGTTGTTCTTGTAACACACGAAAGTTGCTGCTGATGCAAAGTACAGATTCTTCAACTGTTATGACTGTCACGTTTAGGAAATGAGTAATTTGTGGTAAGTTTCTATGGGACCAGATTACTGAGTTCATCGATCACTAGACTTACACACTACTTAATCTAACTTAAGTAACTTATGCTAAGAACAACACACACACCCATGCCCGATGGAGTACTCGAACTTCCGTCGGGAGGACTGCCACGTTTACTCATTATAACATATGACCCACAGCACATAAAATCGTTTGACAATAGTCCCTAGTGTCACAGCGGAGCTATCGATGTATGCAAACCTCAATATCATAATTTGTTCAAGTAGTAAGCAGTGATCAGCAGAGTAGTCGGCAGATGTAGATTGACTCAGTTCGTACCGTTAATGCTCTATGTTCACGTAACAAAATTGAGTGCAGTGGCTAGCACATTTTATGATTAACGATGTAATTTATGTTATTATGTGAGAACAGGCTACTCTGCATAAATGTGATGAGTCTGTGGTTGTGCGATATATTTGTTTATCGTCAGTTTTATTATTCTGTTCGTCGTACTTTTATTTCCAGCTACGAACTCGTCGATTTTATTACTTAACGCCATCGATTTTTTATCGTCTAATACGATGTCGTAAATGCTTTCATGTCTGTGTGTGACTTTTATTCGTATGTTCCTCGTTATCATGTACGCCAGTCATCAGAGTTATGACCGTTTAATCTTATAATGCTGTTCACACGTTCTTTCAGTTGGCATACGGTAACCAGATGACGCTCCCTGGACTGAAGCAGGTCAATCAATAAAGAAATTTTATCAGCATCTCTTGACCGTTAATTATGACCATTGTAAGAAAATGAAACGCTTGCAGTCAACCGTAGGGTGTTATTTATTGTTTAGTTGTTTATTGTGTAGCTACTGGTTTCCGCTCTTCAATGCGCCATCTTCAGGCCGTAGCTAATGCTAAACGGGCTATCACGATCCATATATACACTGCATCAGTGGCTAACTTAACTGCTTTACGCACTCTATCTGTAACGTGGTGTCAGCACTCCAAACATCAACTGAAAACAAGTTGGAGTGCTGACACAACATTCAGGTAATCTCTGTAAACTAAACTACTGGCCATTAAAATTGCTACACCACGAAGATGACGTGCTACAGACGCGAAATTTAACCGACAGGAAGAAGATGCTGTGATATGCAAATTTCCGGAGCATTCATACAAGGCAGGCGCCGTTGGCGACACATACAACGTGCTGACATGAGGAAAGTTTCCAACCGATTTCTCATACACAAACTGCAGTTGACCCGCGTTGCCTGGTGAAACGTTGTTGTGATGCCTCGTGTAAGGAGGATAAATGCGTACCATCACGTTTCCGACTTTGATAAAGGTCGGATTGTAGCCTATCACAATTGAAGTTTATCGTATCGCGACATTGCTGCTCGCGATGGACGAGAACCAATGACTGTTAGCAGAATATGGAATCGGTGGGTACAGGAGGGTAATACGGAACGCCGTGCTGGATGCCAACGGCCTCGTATCACTACCAGTCGAGATGACAAGCATCTTATCCGCATGGCTGTAACGGATCGCGGAGCCTCGTCTCGATCCATGAGTCAACAGATGGGGACGTTTGCAAGACAACCATCTGCACGAACAGTTCGACGATGTTTGCAGAACCATGGACTATCAGCTCGGAGACCATGGCTGCTGTTACCCTTGACGCTGCATCACAGACAAGGAGCGCCAGCGATGGTGTACTCAACGACGAATCTGGGTGCACGAATGGCAAAATGTCATTTTTTCTGATGAATCCAGGTTCTTTTTAGAGCATCATGATGGTTGCATCCGTGTTTGGCGACATCGCGGTGAACGCACATTGGAATCGTGTATTCGTCATCGCCATATTGGCGTATCACCCCGCGTGATGGTATGGGGTGCCATTGGTTACACGTCTCGGTTACCTCTTGTTCGCACTGACGGCACTTTGAACAGTGGACTTTACATTTCAGATGTGTTACGACCCGTGGCTGTACCCTTCATTCGATCCCTGAGAAACCCTACATTTCAGCAGGATAATGGAAGACCGCATGTTGCAGGTACTGTACGGGCCTTTCTGGATACAGAAAATGTTCGACTTTTGCCCTGGCCAGCACTTTCTCCATATCTCTCACCAACTGAAAACGTCTAGTCAATGGTGGCCGAGCAACTGGCTCGTCACAATACGCCAGTCACTACTCATGATGAACTGTGGTATCGTGTTGAAGCTACATGGGCAGCTGTACTTGTACACGCTATCCAAGCTCTGTTTGACTCAATGCCCACGCGTATCAAGGCCGTTGTTACGGCCAGAGGTGGTTATTCTGGGTACTGATATCTCAGGATCTATGCAGCCAAATTGCTTGAAAATGTAATCACATGTCAGTTCTAGTGTAATTTATTTGTCCAATGAATACCCGTTTATTATCTGCATTTCTACTTGGTTAGCGATTTTAATGGCCAGTAGTGTATTTACGTTGACCACTGATGCAGTGTACATATTGATCGTGAAATCCCTTCAGCATCAACTACGGGTCCGCGCTCGTGGTCTAGTGGCTAGCGTTGCTACCTCTGGATCACGGGGTCCCGGGTTCGATTCCCGGCCTTGTTGCGGATTTTCTGCCTTGGGCGTGGGTCTTTGTGTTGTTCTCATCATTACATCATCATTCATGGAAGCGACTAGTGTACAGATTATGAATGTGTACGGGCGCTGATGACCGCACAGTTGAGAGACCCACAAACCCAACATCATCATAATTATTATCAACTTTGGCTTGAAGATGGCGCACTGAAGCGCCGAAACTGGTAGCTACACTATAAATAAGAGCATAAGGAGGGATGTAGGCGTTTCATTTTCTTGCAGTAGTGAACGGCCGTGGTCGCCAAGGCCTCCAGCCTAAAGGTTGGACATACAAAAAGTTAATTATGTCGTTCTTGAGGTATTTATAAGCTGCGGGCCACCTCCTTCTGAAAATATACTAAAAACAGATTTTGTGTAACATCAACTACATCAACTTTTTAATTTATTTTTGTCGATTTTTTTCCATTCCCCTAGAGGATAGCAAAGCATCTTTGCGTCTTTGCTTTTCAACCAAACCGGAACTGCGAAGACGCGGTAACTAGCTGTGGCCTAGGACAGGAACTGCACGAGTTATTGTCTTGAAAGTTACTTGGATCACTTGTGTGTACAGATTGTGCATCATACTATAATTTTTGTTTGGTACATTGCAATTGTCAGTATACAGTATATTCATGCAAATGTTACATAGTTTTCAAGTACGTTATTAATGAAATCGTGCATACAGTTCTTCACTTCTATTGGCCCTTTCTTCCAATATGTGTCATTGGACATGTAGAAGTAACTGCTACCGGGTCTAGAAACTGTTTACATGCTACATTGCATACATTCAATATTGTCGTTTTTGTTTAAGCATGATATACGGTACACAGATGTCATTGCAGAATTGCCTGCTTGTTCTATTCCTTTCCAATACCAGAATGTGACTACAGTCTGGAGGAATGCCAAGACAAATCCCGGATAAATCTTGTTCTTGCCCCAAATAGACGATTTCTCAAGCTGATTCTCCATAATTTACTAAACTGGTTCCATAGGCGAGTCTCATTCTTACTTCACAGGGTAGAGCGATTTTCAAACTATGCGATGGTAGTAACATCATTTTGACCAAAATATAACGTATCTGGTTAATGCACTAACGCCTACAATTGGAAACCAAATAGAAGACGAGCATTAAAGTAGGTATCATCGTGCATTTATCCACGTTTATCTCCATTCTCTTCAATATATCACGTAGAAATACTGCCCAAGCCGCCATGGACTTATTATGATTATGCAGTGACGTTACTTTCAAATGGAAAGTAGCATCGCCAGCAGAAAACCTGAAGGCGCTACTGATCTCTTTCCACAAATCACGCAAACCATCTCAGTATCATTAACGTTAGGGATTAAGGTGCGAATCCTGCCGGCATATCCGATGCTGTCTTCGTTTCTCTCCGTATGAAGTATAGCGAAATGGTTTCTGTCAGTCAACAGTTCTTCAACCTCGGGGCTTAGTTCACGAAGAATCTTAGTTATCAGTCAACAGAATGGTACTGAAGTGGGGCAGCAGCCATTTCAGTAGTTGCAGGGGCAACAGGCTGGATGATTGACTGATCTGGCCTTGTAACACTAATCAAAACAGCCTTGTTGTGCTGGTAGTGCGAACGGTTGAAAGCAAGGGGAAACTACAGCCTTAATTTTTCCCGAGGGCATGTACTGTATGGTTAATGATGACGTCGTACTCTTCGGTAAAATATTCCGGAGGTAAAATAGTCCCCCATTCGGATTTCCGGGCGGGGACTACTCAAGAGGACGTCGTTATCAGGAGAAAGAAAACTGGCGTTCTGCGGATCGGAGCTTGGAATGTCAGATCCCTTAATCGAGCAGGTAGGTTAGAAAATTTAAAAAGGGAAATGGATAGGTTAAAGTTAGATATAGTGGGAATTACTGAAGTTCGGTGGCAGGAGGAACAAGACTTTTGGTCAGGTGAATACAGGGTTATAAATACAAAGTCAAATAGGGGTAATGCAGGAGTAGGTTTAATAATGAATAAAAAATAGGAATGCGGGTAAGCTACTACAAACAGCATAGTGAATGCATTATTGTGGCCAAGATAGACACGAAGCCCACGCCTGCTACAGTAGTACAAGTTTATATGCCAACTAGCTCTGCAGATGACGAAGAAATTGAAGAAATGTATGACGAAATAAAAGAAATTATTCAGATAGTGAAGGGAGATGAAAATTTATTAGTCATGGGTGACTGAAATTCGGTAGTAGGAAAAGGGAGAGAAGGAAACGTAGTAGGTGAATATGGATTGGGGCTAAGAAATGTAATAGTAATCCGCCTGATAGAATTTTGCACAGAGCACAACTTAATCATAGCTAACACTTGGTTCAAGAATTATAAAAGAAGGTTGTATACATTGAAGAAGCCTGGAGGTACTGACAGATTTCAGATAGAATATAGAATGGTAAGACAGAGATTAAGAAACCAGGTTTTAAATTGTAAGACATTTCCAGGGGCAGATGTGGACTCTGACCACAATCTATTTGTTATGAACTGTTGATTAAAACTGAAGAAACTGCAAAAAGGTGGGAATTCAAGGAGATGGGACCTGGATAAACTGTCTAAACCAGAGGTGGTACAGAGTTTCAGGAAGAGCGTAAGGGAACAAATGGCAGAAATGGGGGAAAGAAATACATTAGAACAAGAATGGGTAGCTTTGAGGGATGAAGTAGTGAAGGCAGCAGAGAATCAAGTAGGTAAAAAGACGAGGGCTAGTAGAAATCCTTGGGTAACAGAAGAAATATTGAACTTAACTGATAAAAGGAGCTAATACAAAAATGCAGTAAATGAAGCAGGCAAAAAGGAATATAAACTTCTCAAAAATGAGATCGACAGGAAGTGCAAAATGGCTAATCAGGGATGGCTATAGGATAAATGTAAGGATGTAGAGGCTTATCTCACTAGGGGTAAGATAGATACTGCCTACAGGAAAATTAAAGAGACCTTTGGAGAAAAGAGAACCTCTTGTATGAATATTAAGAGCTCAGGTGGAAACCCATTTCTATACAAAGAAGGGAAAGCAGAAAGGTGGAAGGAGTAAATAGAGGGTCTATACAGGGGTGATGTCTATACTAGGGCTATGTACTTGAGGACAATATTATGGAAATGGAAGATGTAGATGAAGGTGAAATGGGAGATATGATACTGCGTGATATGTTTGACAGAGCACTGAAAGACCTGAGTCGAAACGAGGTCCCGGGAGTAGACAAATTTCCAATAGAACTATTGACGGCCTTGGGAGAGCCAGTCCTGACAAATCTCTACCATCTGGTGAGCAAGATGCATGAGACAGGCAAAATACCTTGAGACTTCAAGAAGAATATAGTAATTCCAATTCCAAAGAAAGCAGGTGTTGACAGATGTGAAAATTACCGAACTATCAGTTTAATAAGTCATGGCTGCAAAATAGTAAGGCGAATTCTTTACAGACGAATGGAAAAACTAGTAGAAGCTGACATAGGGGAAGATCAATTTGGATTCCGTAGAAATATTGGAACACGTGAGGCAATACTGACCCTACAACTTATCTTAGAAGCTAGATTAAGGAAAGCAAACCTACGTTTCTAGCATTTGTAGACTTAGAGAAAGCTTTTGACAATGTTGACTGGAATACTCCCTTTCAAATTCTGAAGGTGGCAGGGGTAAAATACAGGGAGCGAAAGGCTATTTACAATTTGTACAGAAACCAGATGGCAGTTATAAGAGTTGAGGGGCATGAAAGGGAAGCAGTGGTTTGGAAGGGAGTGAAACAGGGTTGTAGCCTCTCCCCGATGTTATTCAATCTAGATATAGAGCAAGCAGTGTAGGAAACAAAGGAAAAATTCGGAGTAGATATTGAAATCCATGGAGAAGAAATAAAAACTTTGAGGTTCGCCGATGACATTGTAATTCTGTCAGGGACAGCAAAGGACTTGGAAGAGTAGTTGAATGGAGTGGATAGTCTCTTGAAAGGAGGATATAAGATGAACATCAACAAAAGCAAAACGAGAATAATGGAATGTACTCGAATTAAGTGGGGTGATGCTGAGGGTATTAGATTAGGAAATGAGACACTTAAAGTAGTACAGGAGTTTTGCTATTTGCGGAGCAAAATAACTGATTATGGTCGAAGTAGAGAGGATATAAAATGTAGACAGGAAAGCGTTTCTGAAGAAGAGAAATTTGTTAACATCGAGTATAGATTTAAGTGTCAGGAAGACGTTTCTGAAAGTATTTGTATGGAGTGTAACCATGTATGGAAGTGAAACATGGACGATAAATAGTTTGGACAAGAAGAGAATAGAAGCTTTCAAAATGTGATGCGACAGGAGGATGCTGAAGATTAGATGGGTAGATCACATAATTAATGAGGAGGTGTTGAAGGGGATTGGGGAGAAGTTTGTGGCACAACTTGACTAGAAGAAGGGATCGGTTGGTAGGACATGTCCTGAGGCATCAAGGGATCATCAATTTTAATATTGGAGGGCAGCATGGAGGGTAAAAATCGTAGAGGGAGACCAAGAGATGAATACATCAAGCAGATTCAGAAGGATGTAAGTTGCAGTAGGTACTGGGAGATGAAGAAGTTTGCACAGGATAGAGTAGCATGGAGAGCTACAACAAACCAGTCTCAGGACTGAAGATTACTACAACAACGAACAGTGTCGATAGATACGGGGTCTAGAAGATGGCTATTGAGCTCTGCAGTCACTTTAGCCGTCGTAGTTATATGTTGTTTTGATACAACTCGTGTTAACGTACGACGATCTCTGTCATTTAGTTTTGATTTGCACCCGTTATTACGTTTACGCGGTGATTCCTTTCCATGTTTTGTGTAGGCTGTCATGAGTGTTGAAACAGTTGCTCTTCAAACATAAGCCTTGGTTACTGATGCTCCAGGTACTCGGGCCCCCACAATCTACCCTCTTCGGGACTCTGTTAGGTCTCCCATTGCACGTCGACCTCGGCCTCTGCATGCAAATTCGAAGTGTACACTACTTGTAAACAACCTGCTCTGATGCCTAGTCCGTGCCGGCCGGTGTAGCCGAACGGTTCTAGGCGCTATAGTGTGGAACCGCGCGACCGCTACGGTCGAAATTTCGAATCCTGCTTCTTGCATGGATGTATGTGATGTCTTTAGGTTAGTTAGGTTTAAGTAGTTCTACGTTCTACCGGTCTGATGACCTCACAAGTTAAGTCCCATAGTGCTCAGAGCCATTTGAATAATTTTTTTCAAGCCTAGTCCGTCCTGAACACGCTCAGTCCAGCACGACACGTGCCTTACCTGCGTTGTTGACCGTCAGACAACCATCCAATTACTAACATTATTCACACACACACATGTATGTGTGTATGTATGTATGTACCAAATCTGCACCTAAACCACTGGATCGATTTCACCCAGGGGCGGTAGATGGGTTACAAACTGTGTGGAAAGAATCGCTGTCGGTGTAAGAACCACCTTTCTATCAAAGGGGTTGTGGTGGGAGTGAGAGATGGGAGTAGCCCACAACGCGCGAATACCCAGTTATTCGCACTGTACTTTATGACTTGCAAAAATCCTTACACGTAATTTCAAACCTTTACGGATTTTTTCTTGATGACAAGATCCGCAAAATAATGAAAGGTAAAAGGTTCATCGCTTACTACATTTTCGCTGTTCGTGCAGTCACACTGCCTCATCAGGCATGGCGTTTCAATTTATTACTTATTTATTACTAACTGTATTCGCGATACACTTTGTAGCCAGTGTGCACATAAGCCTCTAAATGCACCTGCCAAATGATATCATTACACGACAGAATTCTGGAGATATGACGTCATAAACACTGAGATGCGGGAAAAACTACCGGATGACGCATGGCTTTTAAATTTAGTACTTCTCTGCTATTAACTGTATTCGTAACACATGTCGCACATTGTATCCACATATGCTGTTGAATGTGCCTGCTAAATTACGTCGGCATGTGACACATATTTCAGTATATACGACGTCATAAACAATGAGTTGCATGAAAACGAAATTTCAGGGCGAAATTCACTAGGGTAACAGGAGAACTTTGTGTACAAATATGTTTTAAATATGTTAAATATGTATGAAATATATGTGACACGTACACGCTCGAGGAAAGCCACGGCTAGAAAGGTAGCCAAGCAGTGTTAGGCGCCTAGCCACGGTTTACTCGGTAGCCCCGTCGGAGGTTCGAGTCCTTCCTCGGGCAAGAGTGTGTGTGTTGTTCTTTGCGTAAGTTAGTTCAAGTTAGATTAAGTAGTGTGTAAGCCTATGAACCAATGACCTCAGCAGTTTGGTCCCATAGGAATTTACCACAAACTTCCAAGTTTAGAAAGGTCCTTCTGTACCCATGGGTCGATTTCAGCCAAACTTAGTACCCTTATTCCTTATTCTCTAGAAAGAGATATTGTGGGGTTAAGAGCCAGAAACCTCCTATTTGGGTAGTGGTGATATCGTGGAAAGAGAAGGGCATAGGAGGAGAGACACAGATAGGGGGAGGAGGAGATGGACAAAGAGGCGGAGGAGAAGCAGATGGACATAGAGGGCTAGAAGGAGATGAACAGAGAGAGGGGAAGAAGATATGGGCAAGGGAGGGGTAGGAGGAGATAGACTAGATATGAGCGTTTGGCCTCATTGGCCGAGAGGCCCCTGCGCGCCTGATAGGGATGAAATGATGGTGAAGACAACACGACACCCAGTCCCTGAGCGGAGAAAATCTCCTACACAGACGGGAATCGAACCCGGGCCCGTAGGACGGCTGACCACTCAGCTATCGGGGCGAACAGGAGATGGACTAAGACAGGTGAACGGGAAATGAACTTAGAAGGGGTGAGAATCAGATAAAGAGAAATAAGGAAGAGGTGGGAGGGAGGTAGGAGGAGGTGGACAGATGGGGGGAAGAGCAGATGGACAGAGAAGGTGCGAGGAGAAGGTGAATGGACTCGGACAACAAATAGATTGACTTATAGATTACTAAATACATACCTTGGCAACGCTGGGTACTCATCTAGCTGCTATATGTATCTGCCCGTCTGTTCTTTAATACACTGGTCTGACCTGTGTTCCTTTCCAGTCATATTCAATAGTTTGCTCTGTCTTTCGACCTACTCAGAACACGTCGTTTAGTGTAGATGTGCTGCGTTGTATTACATTCCAATTGCAATCAGCAAAACTAAAATGGTTTAAATGCCTCTGAGCACTATGGGACTCAACATTTGAGGTCATCAGTCCCCTATCACGTAGAACTACTTAAATCTAACAAACCTAAGGACATCACACACATCCATGCCAGAGGCAGGGTTCGAACCTGCGACCGTAGCGGTCACGCGATTCCAGACTGAAGCGCCTAGAACCGCTCGGCCACACCGGCCGGCAATTAGCAAAACGAAACATAGTTGCCTAAAAGAATCGCATAAGCGATCACATTTCACTTTTGTCAGCATTCGCTATATCGGTTTAGGAAGATTTATCAACAGAGGAATTGTATCTGAAGAGATCTGATATGAAAATACTGTCTGACTAGAAAAAAATATGTTTCATAAAAATTGGGTGTATGCAAGACTAACATAAAGTATAGTGTATGCTTAACATCAGTTTATCAAATTAAAATTAAAAATGTCACTTGCGGTTTTCGTATCTCTGATAATCTTACTGCAGGCGGAATGTTAAACACTTAACTAAAAAAGAGATTTCAGTACAAGTTTAACCTGACAGTTTGTAGTTTGTGGGCATGAACATTAAAATGCAGGCTTCTCATCCCATCAACGAAGTTCAATGCCGATAAAATGGTCTGCAGCAAATTAAAAAGAAATTTACAACGAACGCCTGGGGAGCCGTTTTAAAATACATCTGATTTATTGACGTGTGGCATCAGGTATCGTTGACCGTGTAACAGGAAACTTTTTCTGCAGCAAGCAAAGCATACAATAAATCAACAACGTTCGTAATAAACGAAAGTGATACGCTGGCTCCGCTGCAGTGCATCTTTCTTCCTGGAACATGATACTGCCGGTTCGTAAATCATTCTCACAACAATTGTAGACATATTCGCCTGAAACGAAACAAGGAAGCAGCGGAAGAACCTTAAAATACAGTGAATATTAAATATGGCCTTCAGATTAGACAATACTTCTAACGTACTGCATTAAAGAAAGAGAGCTGTAATAATGTTCTTTCTAAAAGGCGAACAGCCATTGGAAGACGTGAAGAAGGACGGGGTAACACTCTGAAAAAAGCCGCATCAGCTATCTTGCTCGTACCGAGGAAAGAAGAAACATATCCACTGACAAGCCAAACACAGCCTGATAAAATGTGATGTGCGCAGAAAACACGGTCAAATGATAGTGTAACTCCGTACACGTACATACCATCAGCGCATATGTAAATGATCGGAGTTGTTATTCTCTGTGACGGGTAGAGCGCCGACCACAGTGCCTTAGCCTTGATCATATTTAGCGTTGCTACATCGTCTGGCATGACACATAATAGACGCGAACAACGTGAGCTGTTGAGAGATCACTGTCAAGGACACGAGAATGCCACTTACTCATGTGAGACAGCGTTGTAAGCATCCGACAGAATTTGATGGGTCCTCGCTGTAGGTCTCAATTTGGCCGGTTGACCGAATTCTGCAGTACAGATATCTGTGAGGCATTCGAATGCGATAGTGGCTCGATGTTGGACTACGAGGGAGCTTGATGGCAGGTATACTCATCGTCAAGGTTCCACTTGACCACCACAATGGGGGACCGATCTACTGTGCACCAGACACCACACATGTGCACTAGCCATCCAAGAATAAGCACTGGACTCCTTGAAACATACTGTGTCATCCCTCAACGTTGGCCAGAGTCTATCAATGTCAGACTAGGGAATTACGGTCCCGTCCGTAGGCTGCCGGTAACAGCACAACACAAAACGGCTAGGTTTGGTGTGTTTCCACGAGCGGGAAGCATGAACTTCTCATATCTGGTGTAGCACGGCGTTTAACAAGGAGTCGCGGTTCTTAGCTACCTCGGATGAGCATCGCCGTCGAATATGGTGGCGACCTCGCCACTGTTACGGAAAGGAACAGTAGTGCTACTTCTGCCATCACGGTCACGGCTGGAAGTTCAAATGGTTTAAATGGCTCTGAGCACTATGGGACTTAACTTCGAAGGTCATCAGTCCTCTAGTACTTAGAACTACTTAAACCTAACTAACCTAAGGACATAACACACATCCATGCCCGAGGCAGGATTCGAACCTGCGACCGTAGCGGTCGCGCGGTTCCAGACTGTAGCGCCTAGAACCGCTCGGCCACTCAGGCCGGCTGGCTGGAAGTGACTGAGGGAACTCTGACGGTACAACTGCACGTCACGGACATAGTGCTTCCTCATATGTTACCTCTCAAGCGACAGTGTCGTGTTGTCATTCCTGAACAGGTCAATTTTTGTCCACACAAGTGTCTGTATGAAATGTCTGTGTTGTTTTGAGCAGGCCGGGGTGGCCGAGCGGTTCTAGGCGCTACAGTCTGGAACCGCGCGACCGCTACGGTCATAGGTTCGAATCCTGCCTCGGGCATGGATGTGTGTGATGTCCTTAGGTTAGTTAGGTTTAAGTAGTTCTAAGTTCTAGGGGACTGATGACCTCAGAAGTTAAGTCCCACAGTGCTCAGAGCCATTTTTTCTTGTTTTTGTGTTGAAGGACCTTCGCAGCCACAAAATCCCGAGCTCTATCCCGATAAAACATGTGTGCGAGCAGCTACGGAGTCACCTTCATCCCATCCGGGAGATCAAGCAAGCACATATGCGCCAACTTGTCTCAGGAGAAGATTGAGCGGACGTTCTCAAAGGAATCGGTACATGCCTCCGGGCCAGAGCATACTGATACCTAACTTCTTTGTGAATTTTATTTGATTTTATAATCACTAAAATAGTATCATATCAATCCGTTTCGTTTCGTTCTCCCCTTCTGAGTATTTCACTTTTTCTGTCGGGCACTGTGCTTTGACCAGTGCCCAGAGCGGAACTGAATGCCGCCTGATGGCTCTGCAGGCTTCTGACGCGGTTAGGAAAGTGAGTAAGCGGAGCAGAGATGAATATCATTCTAGCGACTATATAGATCGAAATTTGCTGCGATAAGCAAATTTTTTTAAAAAAAAGCATGTTTTATGGCCGTTAAAGCCTGATGTCTGGGAACTACTGTCTCGAAAGCAGTGAATCTGCTCAACTATTCACTTTCTACGTGGTGAGCGTCCCCGGAAAAGAGGAGGAACAAAGTGAAGGCGACAGAGTTTTAGACGTCCTCGCCTCATGACAGAACGTGGAGGTCAAAGGCTTGCCCCCTCTATACAAAGGAATAAGCAACAACCTGTGGCATATATTACCACAAGGTACATGTACATCTACATAGATACTCCGCAAGCGACCGGACGGTGCATAGCGGAGGGTACCTTTTACCATTACTTGTTATTTCCTTTCCTGTTCTATTCGCAAATAGAACGAGAGAAAAACGACTGTCTATGTAGCTCCGCATGAGCCCCAATTTCTCGTATCTTATTTTAATCGTCCTTGTACGCAATGTTTGTAGGCGGCAGTAGAATCGTTCGGCTGTCAGCTTCAAATGCCGGTTTTCTAAGTTTTGTCAACAGTGCTTCTCGACAAGACTGTCCCGTTCTCGCCAGGGATTTCCATTTGAGTTCCTGAAGCATCTCCCTAACTCTTACGTGTTGTTCGAACCTACTGGTAACAAATCTAGCAGTCTACCTCTGAACTACTTCGATGTCTTCCTCCATCCCGACTTGGTAAGAATCCGAAACACTTGAGCAGTACTCAAGAATAGGTCGTTCCAGAGACCTATACGCAATCTCCTACAGTTGAGCAACTCTTTCCTATAATTCTCCCAATAAACCGATGTCTACCATCCCCCTTCCCTAACACACTTCTCACATGCTCGTTTCACGTCATATCGCTTTGCAACGCTACGCCCTGATATTTAAATGACTTGATCCTGTCAAACAGGGCACCAATGGCTAGCTGCCATTCAACATACCAACTGGAAATTTTATCTAAGTCGTCTTGTGTGTTCCTACAGTCACTCAACTTCGACACCTTAAAGCACACCACGGCATCATCATCAAACAACAGCAGATCGCTGCCCACTCTGTCCGCCAAACTATTTATGTGCATAGAATATAACTGCGGTCCTATTACCACTTCCCCAGGGCACTCCTGACGAAACCCTTGTCTCTCACGATCACCCGCCGTCGAGGACAACATACCGGGCTCTATTACTCAAGAAGTCTTCGAGCCACTTACATATCGGTGAACTTATTCCATATTTACGTACCTTCGTTAACAGCGTGCAGTGGGGAACCGTGTCAAATGCTTTCCGAAAATCTAGAAATATGGAATCTGTCTGTTGCCCTTCAACTATAGTTCTCAGTACATGATGTGAGGAAAAACAAGACGAGTGACACTTTCTAGTACTTGCTGATTCGTGGACATAAGCTTTCTTATAAAAGTTTGTTACATTCGAACTGAGAATGTGTTCAACGATTCTGCAGGAAACCGAAGTTAGCTATATTGGTCTGTAATTTTTCGGGTCCGTTCTTTTACCCTTCATGTATCCTCGAGTCATCTGCGCATTTTTACATTCATTTGAGACTTTGTGCTGGACGAGAGATTCATGATAAACTCAAGTTAGGTAAGGGGCCAATACCGTGGAGTAATCTTGGTAAAATCGTACTGGGATTCCGTCCGGACCTGGTGATTTACTTTCTTTCACATCTCTCCGTTGTTTCTCTCTGCAAGATATACTTATTGCTATGTTGTCCATACGGGAGTCTGTCCTCTTCTCAAATGACGGTATACCTTTACGATTCTCTTGAGTGAAGGTACAATGCTGGTGCAGGCACAAGGGTTGCCGTGCAAACGTTTACTGCATGTGGTTGAACGTAGGGCTCCGTAACAGACGATCCGTACGTGATAGCACTTTCACCCAATGGGCATGGCATCACCGCTTTGGGACAGTGAAAAAATGGAAAAGGGGCGCCTGGTAGGATGAATCACGTTTCTTGTTATACCAGGTCGACGGTGATGTCTAAATATCCCGTCATCCAGGTGAGCAGCTGTTCGAAGCACGCACCGCGCCAAAAAGGCTGGACGGTGAAACCTGCTAAGCGAGACATCAACATTCTCATACCTCGATAAAAATGTTTTTATATTGTCCAGGCGTCGTCAGCTGGTAATAATTAAGATACTGTCTTTTTGGACTCTACATACAACAATTATTTTGTCTCCGATCTTCCGTCACTGTTCGGCAGCTAGCGCCGCAAACATAAATTTTTGAAGTATTATTTGTTATTGTTAAATGACGTAAGAGAGAATCTCGTACCGTGTTCTTTCATCATTTTTGAGAACTGAAGATGTTAATTCCCAACATGTACTCATTGCATTTTAATATGATTCACTTTAATACTTCAGATGCCGCAGTAATAGTTCACTAAACACTGTTTTGTTAATATGGTGTGATGTGATCTTTCTGAAAAAAAGAAACCCTTAGCTTACAGGACTAACGAACCAGATCTCCGCTACTGTCTGCATCTCCGCAGAGAGGAAGACAACTGAAAACCCACAAGTAGATATGCATATCGCTGTCCTGCTAAAATCGCAGAAAACGGCGTACTTAAAATAGTTCGTAAGGCGTTAAAATAAAACTGAGATATTACAGTGTCCCCATAGTACGGTTAATGTTCTCCTGTTTTTCGGCAGATATTTGAAAATTCGTTTTTTGCAAAAAGCAACAAGAAGCTAGAGTCAACCCGAAAAAGTCCTTCACATGACATCTTTCATGCAACGCCATCGTCGAGGAAAAGCGTTGGTTTGATTTTTAAAGTGGGTCTTCAAGCTCCCATTCAACAGAGGGGTCCAAACTTAGTTCAGGGCGATACTATTTTATCGCTCTGTCTTAACACGGACAGTAAAACGTGAAGAATAACCAATACAGCACTCCTCTGTCTTCCTCTTTAGTTTTTACATTCTACAGCTTCCTCTAGAACCATGGAAATTATTCCCTGATATCTCAACAGATGTCCTTTCATCCTGTCCCTTCTCCTTGTCAGAGTTTTCCACGCGTGCCTCTCCTCACCAGTTCTGTAGAGGACCTCCTCATTCCTCGCTCTAACGGTTCACCTAAATTTCAACATTCTTCTATAGCACCGCATCACAAAGGATTCGATTGTCTTCTGTTCTGGTTTTTCCACTCTCCATGTCTCACTAACGTAGAATGCCGTGCGCTCCAAACGTACCTTCTCACAACTTTTTTCCTCATTTTAAGGCCTATGTTTGAAAGGAGTTTACTGGGGCACATTTGTATGTGGCAACCGAATATGATTTTATAAATGATGTACGTCTTTGACAAGCCTTATTTCGCTGACTGTGTAAGACCGCAGATCCAGAGATACAGCTTCTGGTCTGAGATTATTGTAGTGTTGGAGTAAGAGAACGCTGTTCTCACAGTTGTAGGTAGCTGTCGGTGAGCGAAAGACGATGGAACAGGCAGTTTTTGTGGAGCCACCAAGTGTTAGATTAATGTAGGTATGCAACCAAGGAAATTATGTTAAACAATTGTCATTTTTGTTTTTTCCAGCGTGTTAGTATAGATCAGTTGGCTGATAATTGTCAATTCTTAAGTGACCCCAGAATGTACGTAAACTGATTTGATAAAAAAGGCTAGTTAGATATTTCACTTTTTAATGTTTCTATGATTTATTAAGAGAGCTATACGTAATTTGATGATTTGCATTTATGTTGGATTAGTGAGGTTAGATAATACTTGCTGTTTAAATCCCATTGACTGTGAATCAATTGTGGGTAATGTAACTTCAATTGTCAGCTGTTTTTAAAAAGAAAAACTTAACTTGCAAAATAAATTTGCTAAAGGAATCCGTGATAGTAATTCACCACAATCAGTACCGCTTCCCTGCCCAGGCCATACGTATTTCAAAGAAGTTGGATTTTCATAAACTTTTTCATTTATCAGCCAAAACACTTTCATTTTCATTTCAAAGTACTGCAGCCAGCATTGCACATCGGTGAGCCTGTAGTTAGCATATTATTTTATGAGAGACCAGAATATATCGCGTTCCATCGTTGCTGCTTTAGAGGTAAGACAATTTATTTGTTATGTGCACAGGGACCAAAGTTATTAGTTTTGAACAGAGCCATAAGATTCAGTGCTTAAGGCGTTGAATGTATTTTTCAGTGACTGTATTTCTTTGTTGGTGTTGGGAGTTGCATTGCCCAATCAGTTCGTATAAAATTTCGCTAACAATAACACAGAGTAAGCACACCACTTGCAGTTACAACACGCTACACGGTAACTCGAATTTTCTACCCATTTCACAGTTCAGGCACTCATTTAACGTAATCGTAAAGTTTATTTTATTTTTTGAAAAGAACGTTACATGTTTGATACCTGAAGACATCTCTTGGGCAAGAATGTCTTTTTCCCAGTGTTAGACCACTTTTTAGTTCCTCCATACTCCGTCCGTTATGGGTTATTTTACTGCCAAAATAGCTAGATTCCTTAGCTTCAACTACTTCGTGATCTCCCATTCTTATGTAAATTCCTCATGCTCTCATTTCTGCTGCTTGCCATTTCTTTCACCTTTCTTCGATCTATTCTCCGACTACACACTATACTCATTAGACTGTACATTCCATTCAGCAAATCTTTTGATTATTCTTCATATTCTCTGAGGATAGCAATGTCATCAGCGAATTTTATCATTGATATCCCTTTATCTTGAACCTTAATCTCATTCTTGAACTTTTATTTTATTTCTGGCATTCCTTCTCCAATGTAGAGGTTGAATAGCACTGGCGAAAGACTACATACCTGCCATACATACTTTTTAATCTGAGCACTTCGTTCCTGGTCTTCCACCCTCATTGGTACCTCTTGGCTCTAGCACATATTGTATAATACCGTCTTTCCTTATAACTTACCCTTATTTATATCAAAATTTGGAACGCATGGTACCTTTTAACATTGTCGATCTGTTTTCCTGGCCGACAAATCGTATGAACGTATCTTGACTTTTCTTCAGTCTTACTTCCATTATCAGAACTACCTCTCAGCGGCCTTTACCTTTAATCAGTCCAAACTGATTCTCATTTTTCTTTATATTATTTTCGTCAGCAAGTTAGATGTATGAGCTGTTAAGCAGATTGGGCGATGGTTCTTGTACCTGTCAGTTGTTGCTATTTTCGGAATTGTGTGGATGGTATTTTTGCGAAAGTCTGACACTATATCGCGAGTCTGATAACATACTACACACGAACGTGAGTAGTTGTTTTGTTGTCAGTTGTTCCAGTCCAGTGATTTTAGAAGTTCCGGTGCAAAGTCATCTATTCCTTCTGACTTATTTGATCTTAAGTCGTCCAAAGTTCTTTTAAACTCTGATTCCAATAATGGATTGTTTGGGCTAAGCCCAGCTAAACGTTGCCAAAACCAAATTGCAAATATCATTCGAAACACTAGAGAAAAGGAGCCTGACAACCCACAGGAGGGACCCAAGCTATATATTTTCTCTTTTATTTACACTCTATAGTATATACCTAACGGTTTTAATGCTTTCCAATGACAATCATTTTCCATCAGATCTTCGATCGAAGATTACAGAGTGTTGGAATAGTCATGTTGCACATATACACTGGAAATTACAATAATTGTTTGGGAAGAAAAGCTACAGTACACAAATATTTACGCTGAAGACAGCACAGTAGTTTCTTCATTGCTTCGATAAAGACAGTTGTTACACAATAGTTAGATTGTTGTGCAAAATTAAGTCTTTGACTGTAGTTTTACGTAATTGTTTCGTAAATAAAACCGCCTTTTCCTGCTTTACATTTGTATATAGTTATATAATCGATGTGACACTGATTAGTTTGTAGTGAATATACACGTTACATAAGTATACACGAAGGTACACACATATACATATGCGTTTTTCCTAGAGTGCACGCTGGTTTGGAAATAGGTTCAGCTTTCAATTTTAATGTCTCTCAATTTTGCTGTTGAAAGTTTAGCATAGCATAGGTATATTTATATTTGCTTTTTTATATTGTTTGGAAGTTTGCCTCACAACGTTATCTGTTCAAAAATGGTTCAAATGGCTCTGAGCACTATGGGACTCAACATCTTAGGTCATAAGTCCCCTAGAACTTAGAACTACTTAAACCTAACTAATCTAAGGACACCACACACACCCATGCCCGAGGCAGGATTCGAACCTGCGACCGTAGCAGTCCCGCGGTTCCGGACTGCAGCGCCAGAACCGCTAGACCACCGCGGCCGGCACGTTATCTGTCTTTTTATTTACAGTGTGTTCACAGAATTTGTTCTTGGCTTCTTGACTACGCGCGGTGTTGAGTGCTGAACTAACTTTATATCCTGGGCAGGATCTCCTTCTCCATGGTATTAGCCCGGAAGCTGTGGGGAAACTCTCTCCCAATACCCACAACAACGTGGCATGCGGCATCGTGGTATTGTCAGGGTACATAGCCGTTGGTACAGTTTGATATCCGGCAGACAGGACAGCTCGGAAACATAAACACGGCGTGGTGGTCGGCATTGTCAACAGGAATATTGGTCTGCTTTAGCAGATGTGATTCATTCCGTCAAACAAGCAACAGACCGTACAAGAAAATACTATTTTTTAAATGAAACCACCGCCATTTGACTGTAATGCAGTTTATTTAATTATGATCTAGGTTTCGTCCTTTTACGCCATTTTCAAGTGATTGAGTTCTACATCTACATCTACATCCATACTCCGCAAGCCACCTGACGGTGTGTGGCGGAGGGTACCTGTCTTCAGTACCTCTATCGGTTCTCCCTTCTATTCCAGTCTCGTATTGTTCGTGGAAAGAAGGATTGTCGGTATGCCTCTGTGTGGGCTCTAATCTCTCTGATTTTATCCTCATGGTCTCTTCGCGAGATATACGTAGGAGGGAGCAATATACTGCTTGACTCTTCGGTGAAGGTATGTTCTCGAAACTTTGACAAAAGCCCGTACCGAGCTACTGAGCGTCTCTCCGGCAGAGTCTTCCACTGGAGTTTATCTATCATCTCCGTAACGCTTTCGCGATTACTAAATGATCCTGTAACGAAGCGCGCTGCTCTCCGTTGGATCTTCTCTATGTCTTGTATCAACCCTATCTGGTACGGATCCCACACTGCTGAGCAGTATTCAAGCAGTGGGCGGACAAGCGTACTGTAACCTACTTCCTTTGTTTTCGGATTGCATTTCCTTAGGATTCTTCCAATGAATCTCAGTCTGGCATCTGCTTTACCGACAATCAACATTATATGATCATTCCATTTTAAATCATTCCTAATGCGTACTCCCAGATAATTTATGGTATTAACTGCTTCCAGTTGCCGACCTGATATTTTGTAGCTAAATGATAAAGGATCTATCTTTCTGTGTATTCGCAGCACATTACACTTGTCTACATTGAGATTCAGTTGCCATTCCCTGCACCATGCGTCAATTCGCTGCAGATCCTCCTGCATTTCAGTACAATTTTCCATTGTTACAACCTCTCGATACACCACAGCATCATCTGCAAAAAGCCTCAGTGAACTTCCGATGTCATCCACCAGGTCATTTATGTATATTGTGAATAGCAACGGTCCTATGACACTCCCCTGCGGCACACCTGAAATTACTCTTACTTCCGAAGACTTCTCTCCATTGAGAATAACATGCTGCGTCCTGTTATCTAGGAACTCCTCAATCCAATCACACAATTGGTCTGATAGTCCATATGCTCTTACTTTGTTCAATAAACGACTGTGGGGAACTGTATCTAACGCCTTGCGGAAGTCAAGAAACACGGCATCTACCTGTGAACCCGTGTCTATGGCCCTCTGAGTCTCGTGGACGAATAGCGCGAGCTGGGTTTCACATGACCGTCTTTTTCGAAACCCATGCTGATTCCTACAGAGTAGATTTCTAGTCTCCAGAAAAGTCATTATACTCGAACACAACACGTGTTCCAAAATTCTACAACTGATCGACGTTAGAGATATAGGTCTATAGTTCTGCACATCTGTTCGACGTCACTTCTTGAAAACGGGGATTACCTGTGCCCTTTTCCAATCCTTTGGAACGCTACGCTCTTTTAGAGACCTACGGTACACCGCTGCAAGAAGGGGGGCAAGTTCCTTCGCGTACTCTGTGTAAAATTGAACTGGTATCCCATCAGGTCCAGAGGTCTTTCCTCTTTTGAGCGATTTTAATTGTTTCTCTATCCCTCTGTCGTCTATTTCGATATCTACCATTTTGTCATCTGTGCGACAATCTAGAGAAGGAACTACAGTGCAATCTTCCTCTGTGAAACAACTTTGGAAAAAGACATTTAGTATTTCGGCCTTTAGTCTGTCATCCTCTGTTTCAGTACCATTTTGGTCACAGAGTGTCTGGACATTTTGTTTTGATCCACCTACCGCTTTGACATAAGACCAAAATTTCTTAGGATTTTCTGCCAAGTCAGTACATAGAACTTTACTTTCGAATTCATTGAACGCCTCTCGCATAGCTCTCTTCACACTACATTTCGCTTCGCGTAATTTTTGTTTGTCTGCAAGTCCTTGGCTATGTTTATGTTTGCTGTGAAGTTCCCTTTGCTTCCGCAGCAGTTTTCTAACTCGGTTGTTGAACCACGGTGGCTCTTTTCCATCTCTTACGATCTTGCTTGGCACATACTCATCTAACGCATATTGTACGATGGTTTTGAACTTTGTCCACTGATCCTCAACACTATCAGTACTTGAGACAAAACTTTTGTGTTGAGCCAACAGGTACTCTGAAATCTGCTGTTTGTCACTTTTTCTAAACAGAAAAATCTTCCTACGCTTTTTAATATTCCTATTTACGGCTGAAATCATCGATGCCGTAACCGCTTTATGATCACTGATTCCCTGTTCTGCGTCAACTTTTTCAAATAGTTCGGGTCTGTTTGTCACCAGAAGGTCTAATATGTTATCGCCACGAGTCGGTTCTCTGTTTAACTGCTCAAGGTAGTTTTCAGATAAAGCACTTAAAAAAATTTCACTGCATTCTTTGTCCCTGCCACCCGTTATGAACGTCTGAGTCTCCCAGTCTATATCCGGCAAATTAAAATCTCCACCCAGAACTATAACATGGTGGGGAAATCTACTCGAAATATGTTCCAAATTATCCTTCAGGTGCTCAGCCACAACAGCTGCTGAACCAGGGGGCCTATAGAGACATCCAGTTACCATGTCTGAGCCTGCTTTAACCGCGACCTTCACCCAAATCATTTCACATTTCGGATCTCCGTCAATTTCCTTCGATACTATTGCACTTCTTACCGCTATAAACACGCCTCTCCCTTCACTGTTCAGCCTGTCTCTGCGGTATACATTCCAATCTGAGTTTAGGATTTCGTTACTGTTTACGTCTGGTTTCAGCCAACTTTCTGTCCCTAGTACTATATGGGCGTTGTGATCGTTTATTAATGAGAGCAGTTCTGGGACCTTTCTATAGACGCTCCTGCAGTTTACTATTAGCACATTAATATTGTTATTCCCTGTTGCATTTTGCCTACTCATGTAATTAACATATATTGGAGGCCATGGGGATCAAAATTGGCCGTAACGTATGAAAAATATTGGCTCCCCAAGAGATGCCAATATATTTATTAATTTAAGGCCAATTTTGTGCTTGATGTCCTGCAACATATGTTAATGAAATAAACTCAATCACTTGAAAATGGCATGAAAGGTCGCATCCTTGATCGTAATTAAATAAACAACAACACAGTCAAATGGTAGTGTGTTCGTTTAAAAATTTTTGTATGACTGTTGATCAGTAACATCAAAAACTGTTTAAGAAAACATTAGAAGTTCTTCATCATCAGTCTACTGGTTTTGATAAGTTCTGCGGAGTTCATAGTCACTAGACTGCGGTAGTTCCGTTGTAAATATAGTCCCAAGAGGTGAGAACACAAACAAGGAATATTAATGGCATGAAAGCGGTGAATAGCCTAAAGGCATGCAATTAACATTGCCAACGTCAATACAGGATGGACACGTTTCCAAAAATGCGTTTTGAAATCAACTGAATCTGCAGCGCGCTTATGCAACATTATTTTTATCTGGAAGTTTGACTGCCTCCATGAACACGGACAGTTCAAGGCATCTCAGTGTCATTTTTAACTGCACCACGTGATGTGAGTCAACTGTTCGCCTCTCGCAGCCAATGTCTACCTGATATTAACAGCGACTGGGTAAACACTGCAGCCAGTTCGTAGAAGTAGGCAACTCAGGGCACTTTATTCACAGTATTGAAATTCAACCGTCTGTGCGTATCGCAGAATCGCGCTTATGCTGCATGGCAAGTGATTAGGTACGTCGCATTTCAAAACATTCGCTCATAGTGTGTACCTCCAGAAAATGTCCATCCACAAACCTCACACGGCGAAGCACATCGACAAAATAAGGTAAGTTTTATAAATTTTACTCTGGTAGTACAGTTAACATGTACCCTCTCTTATGACGTGAGAGGTAACGAGTAATAGTGGAAGCAAAAATCGTCGATAGAAACATTAGCCATTACGCAAGAATGATGAGTGATTACATAATATAAACAGAGGAATAACAAACCTAAATGAAACGAGCAATCAAACCGAGCCAAACTGTGATTCGAGGCATTATCTTGGCACATAGACCATTCTTTGTTAGCAGATAGGCCTCCAACAACTATCTTGATACATGTTCACAACTTAGACCTGGACAACCATGGCGTTTGCATTGGCAATGCTATCAGTCCTTCAGCCAGACTCAACACGGAGAGTGTTCTCGAAAATTAAAGAAGGAATACACTGGACAATCACGCCTGAGGGGACAAGATGGCGTACCATTCAGGAATAGATCGCAACTGCAGATGGGTGATCAACGTTGCACGCACATGAACATTACGAATAATGAAGTTACCTTATTGAACTGTATCATTCCACTACAGTACAAACACATTGCATCCCCACCAGTCCCAGACAACTACGCTCAATCCTAGCCTCATCGAAGACTATCCCTTTCTTTCAGTTTCATCCTTGCTCCTCCTACATTCATTGTTAGCAGTCTCAGATGCAAACTAGAGTAAATATCTTTCCATCTTCTTCGTGAGGATGTGTCTTTTGGTACACCATCACCACAGTCACATCATGGCACCAGTATCAGTTCGATGTAAATTCATTCGTTGTTAACTTTAAAACATCCATCAAACCACAATAATAATCTCAGTTGTTTCAGTATACAGATAAATAATAACAGGTCTTCAGTGCCCTGGTGGCAACAAGCTAGAGGTTTGAAACAGACACGGCACCTTAGTCAGAGCAATCACCAGCTATTTTACTTTTTTTAATAAAAACTGTCTATGCATTTGGCGGAAGAATGGACCTACCTGCTTATAGGGGACTGAATAAACCACACAGAAAAGAAGTCGGTATCTGCAGAGGACTGTACGTTACAGACAAAACAGAAAATTGTGGTTAAATTCAGGAAAAAGTGTAAAAAACCGACGCCTGGAGCAAGCAGGCAATTACCTGTTACTCCTCAACACAATTACAATTACACTTCTTTTGACCAATAACTAAGTTTAGATTTTTTAGGAGTCAAAGAAACGAAAACAAAAAATATAATAATATGTGTTTCGATGAATATGGGTGATGCAAATTCCGACAGGAAATAGAATAACCGGAATAAAGAAGTTACTGTGTACAGTTCAGCTACAAGGTTAGGGAAATCAACCCTACAGCAACAACAGTTGTTCAAGTATGCATCCCAATGACACAAGCGGAAGATGTCGACGTAGGGAGAGTATATTACGGAACTGAATGAGTAATGACGTATGTAAAATGAGATGAACATCTGAAAATGATGAGGCAATGGACCACAACAGTCTGGCAAGTTCAAGACGACAAAATTATGATACAATAGGGATCCATAGTAGTACGAATGACATACGAGAAATACAATTTTACTTTACAATAGATTGGAGCTAGTAACAGAAATACACAGATAAAAAAACATAGAGGATGAAGTATACTTGGAACAGGTCACGAGGCACTGGAAAATACATACTGGATTACATCATATTGAGACAAACACTGCGAAATCAGACACTGGATTGTAAGGCCTACCGAGAATGTAGACTCGTATCACAGCTGACTAATGATGAAGAAAAGGCTGAAGTTTAAGAGACTCGCCAGGGAGAATCATTGTCTCAGGAAGGAGCTATTGAGAAAGCAATGATATGTCTGAGGCTGTTAATAGTGAGATGGGAAAAACTAGTTTAGTTTGTGAGAAATGGACGCACTTGGAAAGAGTAGTAAGTAAAGTCAAACAGACAAATACTGCTATAAGAAAGGTACCTGAGAAGAAATTAGTTGCATGGGAAAGATCAGTTCATCGATAAGAAGGAAAAATAAAAATGTTCAAGCTAAGAAAAAAGTATGACAATACGTAATACTAAGAGCAGTGCAAGAGAGCAAAAGCGAAATGGCTGCGGTAGAACGGATTCAGCATGCAGGAAAAAATGTTAAGAGAAAACAAATACGTCAAAATTGTAAACGTTAATACCGATAGAGATAATGTGTACGTTGAGGACCAGATAAATGCAAAAATGGATTTCGATATGCATGACATAGGAGATATCTTTTTTCGAAATTTCTTAAATATTTCAGAGGAAATGGTTACCAAAGAACTTTGAAGTTAGTGAGTAATATCACGGCATCATGAGGGGCATACCATCAAACATAATCACGAAGGTAGTGGAGACAGGCATATGTGATAACTATTGCATAATTAGCTTTACAGGCCTTGCAATAATATTGCTGTCCAGGGTAATGAACGGAACAAGACAAGAAAGAACTGAGACTTAGATTACGAACAATTTGGCTTAAGGATAGGTAAAGGCATCAAAGGGGCGGTTGTCACCTGGAATTTAATAATGGGAGCAGAGCATGGAAACCTTAAGACACATTCATAAGCTCTACCGACATGGAAGTAACGTTGTAAAACATAAAGTGATGTAAAAGACAAATGATCAGACTAAGAAGGACGTAAGGATATTCACGGTTTTCTTCACTATCTTCCAACTTGTACATCGATGATGCAAATTATTACTATTAAAGAACAGATCAGATGTAGAAGTAAACCGTGATGACATTGCTTTCTTTTGAGAAAGTAATGATGAATTGTTAAAAATATTGGATGGGATCAGCAGCTAACTTAACACAAAATATGAACTGAAAGTAAATCAAAGAAATACGAAACATTAAAGACGACCATAACAGAGCTTAGTGACAAACTTGGCCTCAAAATTATGGAATATGTTATATACGGAATTAAGGAATCATACTATGCATAACCCTTGACCAGTGAAGTAAGGACGACATAAACTAGAAAAGCACAGGTAAGAGGTTTACTAGTATGAAACAAAATATATTATTTCCGAGCGCGTTTGGATTATAGCATTGCTAGGAAGCAAATCATGGACTGAAGGAAAGAAACAGAAAAGAGATTACAACGTTTGAGATGTGTTACTGAGGGATGTTAAAACTGCAATGGACTACTAAGGCAAGGTTTCAAGTGGATTAGCAATTGGTGCGAAAATTAATCTATAGGAAACACGAACTCGAAGAAATGACACTATGATAACACTTGCGTTAAGACGTCACTCAGGGCGAAGCAGATTGTTAGAGATGATAGAGATTTCTACATACCCAAAAAAATAACTGAGGACGCTGTAATCTTATGCTATTCTGAGAAAAAGAGACAGTTACTGGAGAGAAAATTGTGGTGGACAGCACAAAAGCTATTAATGACCAACAAAAAGAGGCGTAAGTATGAAAAAGTTTTCTGAACTAGTTGTTGATAAACAACATCACAAATATATTAACAGATTCGGTAGGAGTCAGACTGATTTACTCGTAAAATCTGAGTGAAAAGTTATTTATCAACTATGAAAATATCTTACTACGGCCTCGTTCACTAGTTGCTAAGCACTGGTCGTTGATGGTATAAATAGTATGATTAATAAAGAAAATATAAAAGATAGAAGAGCATCACAGAAACGCTTTTACGACTGTAATTGAAGGTGCTTTAAGAAAGGCAATGTGCAGCATAGGTTGCTTCTACAGTGATCATGCAGCACATAACGTCATCTCATATACACCCACGACTGAGTATTACAGACTTGTTATCCAAAGCATACTGATAAAACACATAAATACGTACATGGACTGTTCTCTTCCTTTGTACGTGGATAATCTCTCTCGTAAAAATGTGTGTGTGTTTGTGTGTGTGTGTGTGTGTGTGTGTGTGTGTGTATGTGTGTGGTTGTTTGCGTGCGTGCGTTCAGGCACTAAAAAAGTAATTATTAGCTCTCTACGTTACAAGAGGCACCGAAAAGATCGAAACATTTAATATATATTGCAACAGTAGATGTTGAAACTTCCTTCACGAGATTTCATGCACTATGTCTCCTGCGTGGTTCAGCAATGTGAAAATCTGTTTTTGTTGGCTAAATCTAAAACGAATAATCCCTGCTGCAGAGCCAAGTAACATGCGATAGCAGAGAAATTTACCATTTCAGTGCATCGCCCGTAATTAATACTCTTTGCAATTGCTGTTGCAATGTCTCAAATATACACTCACGAGCTAAAAAACCTGTTTAACAGCGAGTTGGTGCGCTGATGAAACTCAATACAGTAGCGATTGTGTGTGGCACGGAATCATCAAATCGTCGGCAGTTTTTCGGGAATATGTGGCGACACACGTGTTCTCACAGGTCGTGCAACTTCCGTGACTTACACGCCGGTGTTCCATGTGCAGCGCTGGCGTTGAATACCTTACCAGATATGTAACATTGGTTTCAGATCAACAGGATCTATTGGCCGACATATCAACGTGAATTAACTACCACACTCCTCAAATCATTGTAGCACGATTCTGGCCTTGTGACAAGAACAATTATGTTGATGAATTACGCCTTCGGCGTCAGAGAAAATACTAAGCATGGAGGGACACAGGTGTTACACAATGAATAATAATAGTGAATAATAATAATGAATGAAATGAATAACTGTCGCCATGATTCCGGATTACTACCATAATCCCATAGAATCCCAGGTTTATTATCTCAGTTTCATTTTAGCATTTCCAGCGTAAAAAGTACATCTTCCTTGCGATATATTTTGAGAAAATTCTTTTCT